>NC_045599.1:78204185-78513485 GCF_009762305.2 Zalophus californianus
GTTGTATCTATAAAGTCATTGTCAAACTCAAGGTCATCCAGATTTTTTTCATATGTTATCTTCTGGGAGTTTTATAGTTTCCCATTTTGTAGTTAGGTCTATTATCTTTTGAGTTAATTTTTGTGAAGAGTGTAGGATATAGATCTAATTTTTTTCTTGCATGTAAATGTCTAGTTGTTTCAGCACTATTTGCTAAAAGACTATCTTTTCTGCATTTGTGTTTTCTTTGCTCCTTTGTCAAAGAGCAGTTGAATATACTTGTGCCTATTTCTGAGCACTTTATCTGTTTCATTGATCTATTTGTCTGTTCTTTCACCAGTATCACATTTTCTTAATTATTGTAGCTTTATAGTAAGTCTTGAAGTCTCATAATGTCAATCCTCTGTTTTGTTGTCCTGCAACTGTGTTGGCTATTGTGAGTCTTTTGTTTCCCAATAAACTTTAGAATCACTTTGTTAATATCCTCAAAATAACGTGCTGGGATTTTGATTGGAATTGCATTAAATCTGGATAGCAAGTTGGGAAGAATTGACATCTTGACAGTATTGAGTCTTCCAATGCATGAACATGGATTATCTCTTCATTTATTTAGTTCTTCCTTGGTTCATTTCTTTCTTCATTCTTTGATTAAGAATTTAGCATATTTCTGCACATATCTAGTTAGATTTATACCTATTTTATTTTTTTGATTTTTTTATGTTATGCTAATCACCATACATTACATCATTAGTTTTTTTTTTAAGATTTTATTTATTTATTCATGAGAGAGAGAGAGAGAGAGAGGCAGAGGGAGAAGCAGGCTCCCAAGGAGCAGGGAATCCGATGCGGGACTCAATCCCAGGACCCTGGGATCATGACCTGAGCCGAAGGCAGACGCTTAACCATCTGAGCCACCCAGGCGCCCCACATCATTAGTTTTTGATGTAGTGTTCCATGATTCATTGTTTGCATATAACACCCAGTGCTCCATGCAGTACGTGCCCTCTTTAACACCCATCTCCAGGCTAACCCATCCCCCCCACTGCCCTCCCCTCTAGAACCCTCAGTTTGTTTCTCAGAGTCCATAGTCTCTTATGGTTCGTCTCCCCCTCTGATTTCCCCCCTTCATTTTACCCTTCCTACTATCTTCTTCTTTTTTTTAACATATAATGTATTATTTGTTTCAGAGGTACAGGTCTGTGATTCAACAGTCTTGCACAATTCACAGCGCTCACCATAGCCCATACCCTCCCCAATGTCTGTCACCCAGCCACCCCATCCCTCCCACCCCACCACTCCAGCAACCCTCAATTTGTTTCCTGAGATTAAGAATTCCTCATATCAGTGAGGTCATATGATACATGTCTTTCTCTGACTGACTTATTTCGCTCAGCATAATACCCTCCAGTTCTATCCATGTTGTTGCAAATGGCAAGATTTCATTCCTTTTGATGGCTGCATAATATTCCATTGTGTATATATACCACATCTTTATCCATTCATCTGTCGATGGACATCTTGGCTCTTTCCATATTTTGGCTATTGTGGACATTGCTGCTATAAACATCGGGGTGCACATACCCCTTTGGATCACTATATTTTTATCTTTGGGGTAAATACCCAGTAGTGCAATTGCTGGGTCATAGGGTAGCTCTATTTTCAACTTTTTGAGGAACCTCCATACTATTTTCCAGAGTGGCTGCACCAGCTTGCATTCCCACCAACAGTGTAGTAACAATTTTTTTTTCTCATTTCAAATTCCAATTGTTCTTTGCCAGTAGTGCCTATGACATTTTAATAATGAGAATGTTGGCTCATTAGTCAATAATCTCCAGAGAAGCAGAACCAATAACATGTGTGTCTAAACAGAAAGAAAGAGATTATTTTAAGGAATTGATCATGTGTTTGTAGAGATTGACAATTCCCCAAGCTATAGAGTAGGCTGAGGTTTGAGACCTGAGAAGAGGGAAGAATTGATGTCATAGCTTAAGTCTGAGGACATCTGGAGCAGACACCCCTCCTGCTTGGGGAAACTCAATCTGTTTTTTCTTAAGGCCTTAAGTTTATTGAATGGGGACCACGCATACTATGGAGGATAATCTGCTTTATTCATACTGATTTAAATGTTGCTAAAATAACAGCAACAACAACAAAATACCTTCATGGTAATATCAAGATCTTTGACCAAATATCTGGGTACCATGGCCTAATCGAGTTGATGTATAAAATCATCACAGATGAGCTGGTTGAAGTTCTTGTTAATGACCTTAAACTATAGTGAGAATCATCCATGCAAGGTCCTTTACCTATGAATCAGTGATCAAGAAATGCAAGAAGCATGCTAATGAGAAAATTAGGCTTTTCACCACCAGACAGCTCGATCTCTTATTTTTTGCTGGATGAAATATCCTAGTTTAAAAAATTATTCTAAATTAATTTATTTTACCTATGTCAATATCCATAAAAACTTCACAAATGTTTTTCTGTATGTATATTCATCGTCCTTTTGTTACTTATGTTTTGTTTTCATCCTTATTAACCAAATATAATAAGCTTACAACAGAAGGATGACCTTGACTTTAAATGCAAGATAAAATCATGAATCTAGCATAATTTCTGGAACAAGATAAATCCCATCATTACCATTCTCAATTCTTCCCCTTTATGTAACCCATGGTACTTATATTATCCTTTGCATTTAATACTTGATCTCTATTTAAACATGAATGTTCGTAGAAGAGACAATTCATAAGTACTGTTAATCAAATATTCTTTAATTTGTAATAGTCATTTGAAATGTTCTGAGACATCTTTTAACTACTGCTAGTCAAATATACCCCAATTTGGAATGGGCACTTCATGTGCTCACAGTCTACACTTTTTTTTTAAGATTTTATTTATTTATTTGACAGAGAGATACAGCAAGAGAGGTAACACAAGCAGGAGGAGTAGGAGAGGGAGAAGCAGGCTTCCCGCCAAGCAGGGAGCCCGATGTGGGGCTCCACTCCAGGACCCTGAGATCCTGACCTGAGCCAAGGCAGATGCTTAACTGATTGAGCCACCCAGGCGCCCCTTCACATTTTAATTGTTTATAGACTCTTAAATCCTTTAGTTCTGTAATCCTAGCTCTTGCTGTTTTATTTTGTATTGCACAGACCCCTGAAGTGTTAAAATAAGCAGATACACTATCCTATACATGTTTTGGAAAATCTTCGTTGATCTACATTATTACCTAGAAATATTTTTTCTGTGTACTCCTTTTGCTGTGTTTCTGTGCTCATTGGTGATGGGAGGAACAGAATGGTAGGAAGAGATTAACTTTGGGCTAAATACTATACAAACAGGTTTCCTATTAAATAGTGATCACTTACTTGATAATTTTCTTTGTTGCTATCTAGAGAGTTTGTATTTAGGCTTGTAATTTCTTTAATCTTTGTGAACTTTCTAAATGTCTCCCTTGTATCTGAATTAGATACAATTTCTTCCTCATCTCTTACTATCTTTTTTTTCTTCTCCTGCCCAGTGCAATCACCCACTTAATTTCCTCTTTAATATAACCCACCTTCCTTTTATATTACTTTCAATTCATCATAGTAAAAGCAAAAGAGAAAGAGTAGTGTAAATTGTTCAAGGTTAAAAAATTATTTTTATAGGTCTATCTTTTTCTAGATATATAGATGTATGTGTATATAGATGCACGTCTCTGTAATTGCTTTTATAGTTATAATAGTATACAGTGAGTATCTCTGGAAAATATTGTTTAAATGTACATGATTATAACACGAAACAGTCCTAGGTAAATCAAATTTTGTGATGCAGACATTTTAAATGATTCAATAGTGTTCATTATTTTAAGATTCTAAAGAAAAATACTATTGAAGTCATTATTAACTGGTAAACTGGTAAACATTATTAACTGGTAAAGCCCATAGAAGACTTTTGTTTTCTTGCAAAATGAATTAAAATTAAATACAGACAAACACATACACACATAATGAATTGCTAATATTTTAAATTTATTTTCAAAAATATCATAGGACTTGTTAATACCAGACTCACCTACTCTAGTGGTAATAATTCAGTGGGATTAAATAGGAGCTGTTTCATCTCTCCCTCTAATTTTTGTTTATTCCAGGATTTTTTATTAACTTATTTTATCTACTTGGTCTCTACATGTGTTTGAGCTTGTAATACTTCAAGTAAATAATTCTATTAAAGGATATACATTTCATGATTTACCTGTTTAATGGATTGAAATTTTGATAATGTTGGCTTATGTAAGTAAATAGTTGAGCAAATAACTAAAGAAAGCCCTTATGAAGTAAAATTTTGATTGCCGAGCCTAGCAATACCTGCTTACTCTGTCAGCAGGAGGAAGTTGCTCTGGGAGAATGAATCAATAGATACTTATTGGAGAGAGCCTGTGGGAATAAAGGAATAATAATGAGTCTAGTTCACATCTGACCTGTACTTCATAATATAAATAATTAATCTCTCTTCTGCATTGCCATAATCCTATTTCCAACATTCCACCAGAAAACTTTATGTAAATACCTATGGATAATATAGGTATTGTAGTTAAACACATGTTCAGAAATACATAGCTTATGCAAATTGTGATAGCTTATATTGGTTATGATTGTGTTCCTAACATTAGAAAAACAAAGAAATACATTTTAAAATTCTACTGGGAAAATCCAAAATGTCTGGGAAATTTTCACATCTTCTATGACCTGAATGTAAAACTGTTTACCTTTGACCACATATGTTAGATGGAGATATGAAGAGGAAAGTAGATTGGATTTATTCACCTATAATTTTTTTGACAGAGAAGTGAACTTTCAGGGGTGATTGGATTATTATAACATTTCTTTTTTTTTAATATTTCTGATGTGTAGAATTCCTCTGGAGACTAAGCTGCATGAAGATTTTGAATGTGTGTCCTTGGTATCATAGATACCTGTCATATGTCTGTTGAGGTGAGCAGAGGGGTTTGGGCAGTTGATGATTCTTATCCATGGATGTTGAGATCCTTCTGAAGATGCAGTTACCCACAGGAAGTATCAAAACTAGCCTTATATCATTGGTTCTCTGTTGACAAATAATAGAACAAATGAAAAAACATACTTTAAGCAATGAGTTGATTCAACTACCCACTTAATATCATGGTACAGCTATTCACAACCTATCGTCAAGGGGTTAAAGAGGGAGACTTTGGGAACCATGTATTACTATTATCTTCTTACTTTATAGATTAAAAAAAATGAGTTAACATGTTTTCAAGTCATTTGCATATAGTATTGATTTGTAGAGGAGGAAAACTTTTCTCTTCTTCCCTTCTAGATTCTTTGCTTGGTCTAATAATTAAAGACATAAGACAGATTAACAGGAGAAAAACAAATTTAATTTTATACATACAGAAGCTCACAAAAATATGAGCCTCAAAGAAATAACCAAAGCAGGTAGCTTTTATATGTTTAAGAAAAAGAAAAAATAAATTTATGATGAATTGACAAGACAAAGAATTTTGAGCTTAGGATAGTAAATTAGTGAGGAAATGACAAGATTTGTCTATGCAGCCTGCTAGGCCTTGATATCACTAACTCTGATGATAAGATTGCCTTCTAACTCCGGATACAGACAGGGTACCTTTCACACGGGAGATTCACTTCTTGCTTTCAGGGCAATAAAGGAGGTTAGAGTGTCTTTCTTGTACCTGCTATTTCTTAATTAACTTTAATTTAAAATAATCAATATGCCAAAGTAGTATATTTTGGGGTGGCGTATTTTGCTTCCTTTCCTATTCATTTACTGATTAGTTAAAAAACATTCCTTGAGTACTTACTGTTTGCCAGGTACTATACTTGGCACTGAAGATACAGCAGAGTACAGAACAGACAAATGTCTTCTTGAGCAGTTTAATTTCTACAAGTAGAAAGATATGATAAAAGGTAAGAAAAGGAAAAAATGGGGGTGATTACATATTATGTTTAGTGCTGTGAAGGAGTAACAAGGCAATGTAACGGGTTAATAAAGGATCTGTTCTTTGAATAAGATGGTCAGGGAAAGGCTCTCTGAGGAAGTGACATTTGAAATGAGATTTGCAGAATAAGAGGGAGCTATGAACTGGGTAAGAGCATTATAGGCTGAAAGAATAGTAAGTACAAAGGCCAAGAAGTAGAGAATGGCTAGGCAGAAATGTCAGAAAATAAAGAATACAATGGAAGCCATTATATCGCGCATAATAAATTAAGCAAAATAGAAGATACCGTATCAGAAGGTATTTGCTGAAAGCAAATTTCTGAATTATTTATACCAAAGCCTGGAAAAGCAAAATTATTTAGGACTTTTAGGTAATGCTCCTTGTCTATTTAAGGCTTGAGCTCATGAATTTAAACAGAGACTTGTCAGTGTGGTTATATGACTATTAGCAGCTGAGTTGAGTTATCCAGGCTTTAGACAACATAATCTATATATATTTGAGTTCAATGAAGGTTGAGGTTTTGCCAGACAAGTGTGGCAGAGGGAGAGAAAATAAGAGTTGTAAGTACTTAAAAATTAATGAAAATAGTGATGAACTAAGATGATACTTCAAGTTGGAAGAAAGAAAAGTGAAAACATAAGGGGCAGATGCATTAAGATAAAGTCTACAACCCAATGGGATGAAATTTCAATGCAATGTAGTAGATTTAAGGGGCCACCAGAAAAAGTAAGCTGAAGAGGTGATAGATGGTACTCAGAGAGAGATACTTACAAACTGGATTTCAGGGGAAAATAAGTTAATGGTAGTGCAAGATACAAATTTTTTATGGGAATGGGAGACTAATGGGAGACCGAATTGAGGTGAAACCATATTTTACTAGAGATGAGAAAAACAAGAAGAGGAGAAAAACTAGGGAGTTGGATGAATCATCTGTATGATTATTTGAAGTCACTACAAATGATGGGAGTTAAGTGTGGATTACATGAGTTGAGGGGGCCTTTAGTTATTGGGAATGAATAGGTGGTCTGTAGATGACAGGAGGAGGCAGATGAAGGTAACATTGATGACATACATGGAGAGGTTGTTTGTATATGTAATGGGGAACCAAAAGGGACATCTTTCCTTTACTGGCAATGACCTACCTGACATATCAAAGAAAAATAGCTTTCACTTGTGAGTGCTTGCTAGAGAGGAGTGATCTCTTCTCAAAAACTCAGAAGTGATCATTAGGTGATGAAAAGATTAACTAGTTACTTTGTCTTAAATTGTTATAACCAAAAGGCAAAGAAATCATTTTTTAGTGACTCTGGATTGCAGATGCCTTCTTATTTAAGATTTTTTTCTGACTTTATATTAATGTGAATTTCAAATAACTTTAATCTTATTTTTATTTTTGTTTAAACAGTGTATTTTTCACTCTTACTTGACACAACATCTAAAATGGATTCAAATTAGAAATTCAAGTTTGCTGTTGAAGTATTTCATTTTGATTATTTCCTAATGCAGTATATGTATTTTATTAGTTAGCTTTATTAGTAACAAATGACCCTCCCCAAATCACAGTGGTTTACAATAACACACATTTATTTCTTTTTCATGATAGATGTCAGTGGCTGAGTCAACTTTTGTGCCTCTGCCACAGGCCTTCTCATTCCAGATTCCAGCCTCAAAAAGTGGGCCTTATTTGGGACATCCAAATAAGAGGAACTCTTGATGCCTTCCTAAGGTTTCTGTATGTTATGTTCCCTTACATACCTTTGGCTAAAGCTTGTATACAGGCAAGCCCCAAATCAACGAGGCAGTCAGTACTGTAGCATGTCTTTCAGGAGGTCTCTGCATGCTGCATGTCCATAAATTAGGCAGGGTAAAGCCCTTACTAGGAAGAAAAGAGAGCAAAAATTTAGCAGCAAAAATAAGATCTACCAGTGGAAGATAACACTGATACCTTACACAAGATAAAAAGTTATAATAGATACATAGCTCATTAGGAGACTAATCCTCAGGAGATAAGTCCACATTGGGCAGGTAGCCATGTATCTGTCAAGAGTAGAAATCCAAATGCTGTCTGCAGGGTCCAAAGCGATAGGAGATTTAAAGACAGAATAAATGTCAAGAATTTTTCTGTAAAAAATCACAGAAAATAAAAACAGGTGAAGCAGTGGGCATAGTACTGTTAGAAAAGAAAGGTTAGCTAGTCCATATTCCTAAAACCCTCACAAACTAGAAATTCTATGGTAAAATTTTCATGATCCAATGTTTGGCCACCAAATTTACTGACTCAAATACATGATATTGTTCCATGTGTCAAAGGGAAGGCTCACATTATTTATAGCTAATACCTTGTTTTATTCATCTCAGCCTAGGGATGGTTTTGCCAGTGGACTGAATGTATTTGAAGGCTGATGGCCAAAGCTTTCTTTCCATAGGACTGTGGTTGGGTAGGAGCTTCCAAACTTACATCTCAGGTTTCTTTTCTGTGCTATTTCTGGTTTAATCTTAACCTCTTCTGATTCGCACATTTATTCTTTAGCATTCTTAATCCATAGTCAGTTACATTTAGGTATTCACAGCTATGTAGCTATCCCCTCTCCTTCATATAACATTGTGTCTGCTCTTTAATTTTAAAATTTCGCTCTCAGGAAGCAACTATTGCTACACTCCATTCTCAAATTTTAGAGGGTGTACCTCATTGTAATTCCAGAGAACAAACATGATATACACATGAATCTGAGTCTTAGAGAAAGTTTTCCCTTATTTATATCACCTCAAAAAATTAATAATTTTACATTTGAAAAACAGACATCAAAACTCTGGAATATCAAGCCAACAACCCAAAATACCTGTTATAAGGGGAGAAAGAACTAAACAAAGGAACAACTAGCTATGAGAATAGAGGTGTTCAACAAAGCATAACAATGAGTTTAGTTACTCTCTCTCATTGTCTGTCATGGACTTTAGTGAGAGTCATTCTAATTTTATTGATATAATTTACACTCAGTGACATGTATTCTTAAGGGGGCAATTTGATGAGTTTGGTAAAATCCATAAGCAATAACTGGCACTTTGGTCAAAGCATTGAACGTCCCATCAGCCCAGAAATGCTCTCTGTACTTCTCTCCAATCTCAACCTACCATACGCAATGATTCTTTATCATGTATCTTTACTATACATTAGTTTATCTTGTTCTTAAGTTCCATAAGAATGGATTTATATAGTACCTACTCCTTCATGACTTGGTTTTGAGAGTTTTAATGTTTTGTTTATTGAAAATTTGCATATCATATACCCTTTTTCTTCTTTTAGTTTCAACTTATCTTTGCCTTTATACATAAGGAGAATTTATTGGCAGCATATAATTAAGCCTTGAATTTAAGTCGAGTTTTACAATTTATTCATTTTAATTGGACTTTTTAGTCTCTTTAGTGTTTTTGAAGTCTGTTTAATTTTAACCAATTTTCAATACACTTTGGTTTAGGTATACTAATTTGATATTACTTTTATACTTGATCCACTTTTTGTTCTTCTTTTCTTTCTTTCCTGTCTTTCCCATCCTCTTTTGGATAATTTTTTACCAATTTATTTTATTTAATATTTAGGCACATTTCTATTATTATAGAGTATGTTAGAATGTTCATTCTTTTGGAGGATAGTTGGCATACAATATCACACTACTTTCAGGTGTATGAGAGTGATTTGACAATTCTATACATTACTCAGTGTTCCCCCTGAGCGTGGGCACGTTACAATATGATTGAGTATATTCTCTATGCTGTACTTTTTATCTCCATGAAAGGGATTAAGAGTTAGAATGTTCATTCTTAAAACATATAGTTAATATTATGACACTTAATGTAAAATGTAAGAAAATTGCACGTATATACTTCTATTTATTACCTCTGTGCTTTTGTCATATAGTTTCCCTTTGCATGTATCATAAACTGTACAATACAATGTTACTGTTTTTGCTTCAATTCATAGACTTTTAAAAAACCTAAGATAGTACAAACTAAAAATATTTGCTTATATTTATCCATATATTTACCATCTTCTTGGTTCTCTTTATTTTATGCAGATACAAATTTCCATGTGACTTCTTTTTTCTTCTCCTGAAACACATCCTTTAATATTCTTCATAATTCAGGTCTGCTGGTAACGTGTTCTTCTTTTCACTTAACTTTTGGAAGGATGCTTTTGCTTGATATAGAACACCTGTGGGATTATATTTATTGTTCTTGTTCCAGGATTTTGCAGATGTTGTTTCATTGTGTTTATTTCTCTCTCTCTCTCTCTCTCTCTCTCCCTCCCTCCCTCCCCCCCTCCTTTTTATGAGAAGGCAGCTGTGATTCTTCTATTAGTTCCTCCATAAGTATGTGCCTTTTAATCAGGCTTTCTTCAGCATTCTGCTTCTTATCTTTAATTTCCAGCAGTCTGACTACTATGTGTGTAGGAGTTGTTTAACAAGCTTTCTGGATCATAGGTTGATGATTTCACGAAGTTTGGGAAAGTTTTGGCCATCACTCTTGACCTCTTTTTCTGACCCATTTTCTTCTTTCCTCTTCTATGAAACAACAATGACAAAGATATGTATCATACCACTTGCTATTTTAACATTGGCTACTGAGCCTGTTTTTTATTTTCCTCCCAACTTTTTTTTTTCTCTTTATTCTTTCGGTTTGGTCATTTCTATTGGACTGTGTTTGAATTCACTAACATTTTCTCATGCTGTATCTAATCTCCCATTAAACTTGCTCATTACATTTTTCATTTCAGATGTTTGTATTTTTGTGTTTCCATTTGGTTCACTTTTATAGATTTTTCGTTTCAGTTCTGAGAGTCCCCATCTGCTCATTCATCATGTCCAGTTTTCCCTGTAACACCTTTGTCATATTTGTTATAGCTGTTTTAAAGTCTTTTTGCTAATTTCTGTATCTGGCTTATATTAGGTTATGTTTCTGTGCATTCTTTTTGCTTGATTGTGGGTCACATGTTTTGCATGTCTCTTTTTTTATTATTATTATAGAGAGGCTATTGGGAATAGATAACACATTATAGGAAGTCTTGGATATGTTATAACTCCAAAGTCTCCCATCCTTACATGACCTCTGGTGTCTCTATTAGCTCTCATCCTGCAGCAGTTACTCTCTGTTAGGTCTTATTAAGACTCCCTGTAGGTGTGCCTGGGTGGCTCAGTAGGTTACATGTCAGACTCTTAATTTCAGCTCAGGTCATGATCTCATGGTCATGGAGTGTTGCTGAGTGTGGAGCCTGCTTAAGATTCTCTCTTCTTCCTCTGCCCCCCCCCAAAACAAACAAAGACTCCCTGTGTACATGTGCAGCTCTGCTCTCAAGCAGTAGTGTGTGGGAGGCCCCATGTGAAATTCTGGGGCTCCTGCTCTGCGTATTTCTACCTCTTTTGTTACTTATCTGAAAATTCTAGCCAATTTATGGGTCTGGAACACAAGTATCTTCTCTGCAGTTCAGCAAACTGTATTCTGTTTGGCTTTTAACTTTCTGCATTTCAATCCAGAACATGGAATACATTCAGAAATTAATGTGAACATGAGACTCACTTCAAGCATTTCCCTTCTTTTAGAGATCACTTATGTGCTAGTTCATTTCATTCAAGAAGCAGAAGCCAAGGCAGGATTAGACATGCAAAAGATATCCTGGAGGAAGGGATTATGAGGAATACCAGGGGGCAGCCAGAGGAGGCAGGGAGAATCATCAAATTTATGCAAGTCTTACCCCTTTGAAGGAAGAGGGAAGGGAGGAGGGCTGTGTAGGAAATGAAATGTCAGCCTTTAGTACTATTCTGTGAGAGTTTTGGTTGACCATATGGAGAATCCTTGAAACAAAATTGCCCATTAGAGGGCATGAGTATTTTCCCCCTAATTATTCATTAGTCAGAAGCAGCCCATAGAAGTGTGGCCTTGGCAGGAATGGGGTGGTAAGTTCATGGTGTAGCACCTGGGGTCTTCTATCATTTATGCTTTCTGCAGCAGGGCATGTCAGCAGGGCATATCGGTGGCTACTTGCCACTACCCATCCCCACCTACTCTCTGCCCCAGATTCACTTGTCTACCCTAGTTTAAGAAGCAGTTCTTCTATGATTCTCATGGATCTTTCTTTCTAAGGGGAATCTTAGAAAGCAATAGTTAAACAAATACAGCCCCCACCACTGCAGATGTTCACAGGGCTATATCCTATATTCATTGTCTCTCTCCTCCTTTAACCCTCAGCTATCACTATTGAAGGTTGTGGTTGCTTACTTAGTGGTTTGACCCAAACCTTCATTCATGAGTGTTCTGACTCCTTAGTATTCATCATCTTTTTAGGACAAGGTTGTTCCATGTGTCTCTCCACAATTACATTGGAGGAAAGGCATAATAGGAAATGTCCAAGTAGGTCGCATTGAATTCCACATTTATTCCTTCTGCCTCCAACATGTATATCATCACACCTACAAAGATGTGATGTCACCCACTGGTGACATTTTTCCAGATCACCACTGGTGAAATTATTAGGAGTTGGGCTACACCTTGCATTAGTGTCCCACCTTCCTTTCAAGATTGCATCCTCTTTGCCTGCTGGATAGCAACTCAGCCAGTTCCAAATCTTGATCTTACCGCCTGTTTTTAAGATTAATCCTAGTACTATTTGTATTATTTCACATTGTCTGAAAGGTGGCCATTTCCATAACTCTCTGGGAATACCCATAACAACCCCTCCAATCTTTCCACTCATTATGACAATTGCACCCACTTTCCTTCTGATGGTTAGATGCTGCCTTTGGCCTCTATATTTTCTAGGTTCTATCATCCTCCTTAACTTCTGAGAACACAGTTCTGTAACAGCATTTATTACCCTGAGTCCTATCAACAGAAGAATGGTACCATTCAGTGTCTCAAGGATGATGGTGTTTCTTTTACTAGTGCATTACAATTGCTTTCGTAATTGGGGTGTATTCCAGGCTTTCCCTTAGAATGCAGTTAACTGGTAGGTTTTCTAGCCTTACATAGTATATCCAGTAGCTTGGCCACTTTTGTGAATTTTTTAAATTCCTCTTTTTCATGTCTGCCATGACAGTTTTGGCTTTTCTAACTCTACTTATTATTGGCTATCATTTTCTCTAGGCTTCCAGGAATCATCTCGACAATGTATCAGCATTATTTTCTGAGATCTTTGTCAAGGTCTCAAATCCTTTATAATGGGACAGTTCCTTCTTATCAATTAAACAAATCCTTATCCAATCTCATGTTCTGCCTTTCTTTGATATAGGACCCTCAGGATGCAGTCCCAATCATATTCTTCTAGCTCCTTCAAGTGTATATTGACTAGGTCCTACAGAACCCACTGGAAGTTTATTGGAAAGTGCCCACAAGTTCCCTTAGGGGTATAGTCCTTTATTTTCCTTAGCATGCCTCAGAGTTTCCCACCCTAGAGGCTAAATGGGGAGCTACAGCCTGGTGCTGAGGAGTATTCATGATGTCCTATGAGGCAGTGATCATTGATTGCATCATTTTCAAGCAATGGAGGCATGCTAGCCTTTACTCGGAAGGAACTGGCCTCTTCTTCAAGCCCAGAGGATTCAAGGGATGTTTATGAGTTCATTAACCCAGATGTCCCCAACTCAAGCCTCATGGTCTCACTCTTTTCAACCAAGAATCTATCACTGACACATCCTTTGTTGGAAAGACTGACAATTCAACCTTCTCTAGAAGGCTCTCTGCTACTATCATAATTAATTTCTGGGCCAAATTCTCAGGTTTTTTTTCCCTGCCTCCAACTGCAGGAGATAAGAGCCTCTTTATAAGCTGCCAAGGAAGCCCTTTGAATTTTACACTTCACCTTCAGTTGGTGATTAATCACCCACAGCCTTTTATTGGTCTTCTCTGATGCATCAAAGTCACTCAGCAAGAGACATCTGTCGCAATTTCCTTCTAATACTTCCCTGAGCTACTTAAAAGACTGAGGTACTGCACTTGTGAGCGTGTTCATTTGCATCAGCATACCAAACCAGTTCACCACAGGGGAGTTTTAACAAATGCACTGCTGTAATTGAAGAGCTCCACCTACTGCCGGTTATGGATTCCTCCTTGCCAGCTTGTTGGCAGAGCATTCAGCTTCAGGATCCCATATTAAAACCTATATACTTAGACTACTACTGATACTGATTGTCTTAAGTCAGGATTTATGGAAAACAGACTGAGATGGAGATTTGCATGTGAGAAGTGTTTTGGTTTGTACCCTCAATATCAACATTTTGCATGAGTAAAGGCACTAGAATTGGATAAAGAGAGAAACAGAACTTCACAGCAGTTACAAGGATGAACTTATATGGTTTCATGGGAAGCAGTGGAGTTGGGATGGCCCTTTAGAGTGGCCTTGTCTTGAGACAAAGGAGTTATGACTTTACACTCCTGTGTTGACAATGGGTAGATTTCTACTTTGGGATGGAATATGACCTGAGTGTAGATGCTCTCTTTAGCTAAAGAGAATTTCTAGAGACTCAGCTACTGGCATTCTCAAAATGTGTGAGACTGAGTGTCTCAGTCCTGAAGGATCTAAGTAGCACGTTGTATTATAAGCTACAGAAAGTGATTGAGAATGACATTGTGTTAGTTGGTCACTCCTTGATTTTGCATTTGTAATGGTTTTAGGGCTTTTTCCCTTCCTGTTTTTACTATAATTTCTGGGAGTATTAAGTAAGTTGGTTCAAGTTTTATTAGCTTGATTTCTGTACTGTCATTAATATTCATACGGGTGGCACTATTTAAAGTTACATGTGTTAGAGTTTTGTTATTTAACATTTCTAGAAGAATGGGAATATATTTCTTTTAAGAAACTCAGGATTTTTAGCAAAAGGACAGCTTTTTCTGATGGTTACCAAGGCTAACTTCAGCAAGTCCAGTATCTCTCTAGGCTTTAGAAAAATGGGCTGTTTAATTAATTCTTGGAGGCTTAAAGGAAAATAAAAAAAAGTGAAGAAAAAAATAAATACCACCTAAAGTTTTAAGTGGATTTTGTTCATCTTGCAGTTTGAAACAGCCTATTGTTAATTTTGGAAATCCTTTACAGTATTTAAATTTCAGATCACCTTTAATGCTACTGAGATTTACTGTCTAAATGAAACAGTCAAAATAAGAGTGGCAAGCACCTCTGCTCTATTTTCTCTTTGCAGTAGGTTAATAAAGCTCAGGTCCATTGATCCAGGCACCACTGTATAGGAGCATCCCATGGCTCATAGCACAAAATCCCAAAGATAATATGTGCAGAATCACACTCTAATACAATAGTAAAAGCCCAGTAGTAAGGTAATGCTTAACATTATGGTTTGAAGAAAGATTATTTTTTTGTGAGAGACTGCACATTCAAACATATTGAATGCTCAATGTGGCATTTATTTGGATGGGCAATGAAAGATTCATATAAATGTTCATGAATGATCACACGGTTGCACATAATGTTCAGCAACAGTTACCTAAATGTTTTCATATTGCCATGGGAAAATCCGTATATAAACCCTGAAAGCACACATTTGAATGTATGATTAATGAAAATAGATCTAATTGGTATTACTCTACCATCATCTACTCACGTTAATGTTTACATAGGTCTTAGTATTGTTTCTGAATATAAAAATAAAATGTGGTATGAGAGCTGTAAAGATATTTGACAGGTTATTTGAAAGAATGAAGATATAAAAATGCAAATGAATTAGGATCTATTTCATTATTTTTTCATAGATTGAAGAAAGACAGTTTTTGAGTGAGTGTTTTAGAAGCTTGTGATAATAGGGGTGGCTCAATTAACTTTGAGTCCTCGGAAGAGTGCTGTGTTTGACACAAAAGGCACAAGATTTTACTTCTTTATTTCCCACTTCACCCAGTATCACTGGATAAAGTTTTGAGGATGATGGCTAAGAATCAAGGGAGTATAGTAATTATATACATTCTAAATATCCGTGGAGAAGAAGAAAGATAGCTGGGGAGAATTCCTCACAAATTACTTTTGACTCTTGCCTTGGGACCCATAGGAGAGGTTTAGAAAAAGCCAAAAAAAAAAAAAAAAATCTATCTGATTCCTGTAGATTTGGAGTCAGAATAGGAACACCTTTACCAAAGTTTAATTATTGCTGTGTATAATATTGCTTTCTCTTTAGGAATGTTAACACCAAAGGCTGAAGTTGAAAAATCTCTTACCCTTGTGTGATTAAAACTGCTTATTAATTGTAACACTAATTGCAGAGTTTCCACACCTGATTCTTTGAACTATCTAAAGTCATTGGTGCTCCTGAGTTTCCACAGCTCTCCTTATGTGCCGCTGATGTGTAAGGCCTTTGGGACAATGGTAAACATTCTAGAGATTTAATAATAGAATACAAAAAAAAAAAATACTGTTTTCCTTTTACATCAACTTTTCAGTGTTTCCCCTTCGAATGTTTTTTCTATAACCTCCACCTGCTCCTCTTTATTACACCTCCTCTTCATTACATCCTATAAAGTGACTATGTCCTTGGTTAGTTTATCAAACATTCATTTTAAGTTGCTTATCTTCTTGTCAGTATTTTAATAAGGCCTCAGGGATTAATGTAAATGCTATTGTTATGGTTAATTTTATGTGTCAACTTGGAGGGTGTTTGGAGATGAGATTAACATTTAAATTGATGAATTTTGGGTAAATCAGATTGCTCTCTATAAAGTAGGTGGGCCTCATGTAATCAGTAGAAGGCCTGAATAGAACAAAAAGATCAACCTCTCTCAGAAGAAAGGAATTCTTTAGCAAACTCCTTTGGACTTCATCTGCACCATTGGCTCTTCTCTGTCTTGAACCTGGTGTTTCACACTGCGAATTTTGGCCTCACCAATCTCCATAATCGTGTGAGCCAACTTTTTATAATAAATCTCTCTCTGTCTCTTTCCCTCTCCCTCTCTCTCTCCCTCCTCTGTCTCTCTACATATTTAGCTTATTAGTTCTGTTTCTCTGGAGAACCCTAATACAGCTATCATATAGAATTTGGCTATTCAAATTAGATAAAAGTGCTTTTCAGAAAGTTAACCATGATTACATTGTTAGCTTCTCTCCATGGTTATATCTAGGTCCTTAAATTCTCTCTGCTTGGATAGCAGAGCCTGCTTAATGGAGAAACTATATCACTAACTTCATTGCCAGGGCAGCTTAATGACTACATAGCAGCTATCTTTCTCAAGAAAGTGACAATGAAAGCAGGTTTTTTAATATTTGAAATATCAAAAGACAGCATTAGCAAATGGGAAAGGAAGAAAGAATTTATAATGACTATAAATATTAATATCACCTGTTTTAGGGAAAAAAGAGACAATATTAGGTATAGAATAGCTTGATAAACAGGGCACTAAAGTCACTATTAACACTTGATTTTCTTTCAAATTTTCCTGGTAAATACGTTTCTAGCTGGTAGAATCAGTGAGAATATGCAATGAAATTTTAAAATTTATTTTTTTTACATAGTTGTGGTCTTAATTCTCCAAACAAGCAGCGTGCATACTTACTGTATAAGAGAATTTTTGGGGTGCCTGGGTGGCTCAGTTGGTTAAGCGACTGCCTTCGGCTCAGGTCATGATCCTGGAGTCCCAGGATCGGGTCCCACATCGGGCTCCTTGCTCAGCAGGGAGTCTGCTTCTCCCTCTGACCCTCTTCCCTCTCGTGCTTTCTATCTCTCATTCTCTCGCTCTCAAATAAATAAATAAAATCTTTTAAAAAAGAGCATTTTTGGCTCTACAGTGTTGCTAAGGTATACTTCCAAAGTAGGACTCTGCCATCAGAATACACTGGAAAATTATACAGTCCTTTAAGTTCTTGTGGATTTTAGAGAACAGTAATCTATTTTTTTTTTTCAGAAGTGTCCAGAAGTGTTCCTCAGAAAAAATGTGCAGAGGTAGCGAGTTTCTTGATAAAAAGTTTCTTCATAAATCTATACTGAGGACTTATGCTTCCAGGTAAGGTCTTACTTCCCTCCAAAAACAACTAGAAAATTTGACAAAACATTTGTTTTCAGATACTGGGTGGCAGACAGCACAAGACTGTGAGAGAAGAGAAACAAGAGAATTAACTGCTCTCAATCACTCTGGCTTTCTCCCTACAGGTGATTTTTGAAATCCTAGAGCAGGGAAGACCAACACAGAAGATCTAGTTTGTAGTTTGGAGAAACCATGTTGGCTAGAATATTGGAAGCAGATTACCAGTGAGGAGAGAGTTACACAGAGAAATCTGCATAAGGATCCTTTGGAGTCTTAGGCTGAATACCAATGTGTGTGTGTAAGGTTAAACTCCATGAGAGCAGGCAAAGAAAAATTTCAGAGGAAAGAACAATTGCCAAGTAACTGTAAGCCAAACAATTGCTGTACCTGAAACAGGGCCATAGATCCTTCTGAAACCCAGCAACCACAGTGAAGAAACCTCATTAAATATATAGGGCATTTAGTAGAGATGCAAGGCCATGCTTTAGTAATTGGGCTGAACTACTCCTCTAGAATAGATTACTATAGACTGAGGTCAGCAAACTAAGAACCAAATCTGACCCTCAGTCTGATTTTGTAAATAAAGTTTTATTGGAACACAGCTCTTCTCATTCATTTACATATTATCTCTGGAGGTTTTTGTGTTAAAACACCAGAGTTGATTAGTTGAGATAGAGACCATTCAGGCTGCAAAACTTAAAATAGATGCTGTCTGGCCTTTTTACAAAAACTTTGTTGATTCCTCCTTTAAACTCACCCTGAACGGTAGGATTTTCATACAATTCAACAGTCTGTTAAAATCCAACATTGTTAAAAGTCAGTCAACAACATTCAGTAATCAACAGTTGGAAGTTTCCAATGACTGTCATCCAATCAAAACTTTTTTTAGGTTTCAACCAAGATGGCACCATGGAGAGATCCAGAATGCTCTTCTATAGACGCACAGGTGGTTGAGAAAACACAAACATCAAAAACAGGTAGGAAAGACTGAAGACACATTCTTTACCAACCTTACTTAGTCTAGGGTCCATGAGACCTACAACACTACAGCAAACAAAAGAGCAGTTGCTAATGAGCACAGAGGCACTCCCAGCAGACATACTCCAACCCCTCCACCAGCTCAGTGTAGAGGGAGCAGGCAAAATGGCCCATCTCCCAGTCTTTCCCTGGAAGGGTTACATCGGCGTTTTGAAAGCATTGCCTAAGTTGTCTTCTAAGTTAGCTTATACCAAGAAATACAGGTACTATTTTTGTTCCTATTTTTATCATTAGATTTTGGAACTTTTGTGATTTTTTATTGTCACATATATGTCCCCATAGTGATTTTAATGAACTTTAGGAGATGGAGATACCCTTAGAACTTGCCTCATAAGTGAGAGATTTACTATATTTATTTTTGACCTTTGTTTTATTGGAATCATTATTGCCCTAAATTTTAAAATTGTGCTATATTCATCCTACTAAGAGGGGTTCTCAAGTTAATTAATAAGTTCATGCCCATTCCATTTAGATTTCCTCCCATCTTCCCATGGTATGTTGGAAAGATAATCTATATCTATATATCTATAAAGATAATCTATATATCTATAGATATATCTATAATCTATAATGCTTCAGCTAAATATTATTAGACAATTTTACTTTAATTTACTTTACATGTTTAATATACTTACATGATTAATTGTATTCAGTTTATATTTTAATAAAACATTATTTTTATGATTTTATTTATGTATTTATTTATTTATCTATATATTTTTTATCATGATAAGTGTACTCTTTAATCTCCTTCCCCTATTTCCCTTATCCCCCAGCCCACATCCCTTCTGGTAACCATAAGTTTGTTCTCTATAGTTAAAAGTCTCTTTCTTGAGTTGTCTCTCTCTCTCTCTTTTTTTCCTTTGCTCATTTGTTTGGTTTCTTAACTTTCACATATGAGTGTGGTCATATGGTATTTGTCTTTCTCTGAATGATTTATTTTGCTTAGCATTATACTCTCTAGTTCCATCCATGTTGTTGCAAATAGCAAGATTTCATTGTTTTTTTATGGCCGAATAATATTCCATTGTGTATATATATATACCACATCTTTGTTATCCATTCATCTATTGATGGACACTTGGGCTGCTTCCATATTTTGACCATTGTATATAGTGCTGCAATAAACATAGGGGTGTATGTATCCCTTTGTATTAGTGTTTTTGTATTCTTCAGGTAAATATCCAGTAGTGTGATTACTGGATTATAGGGTAGTTCTATTTTTAACTTTTTGAGGAATCTCCATATCGTTTTCCACAGTGGCTGCACCAGTCTGCATTCTACCAACAGTACAAGAGGGTTCCTTTTGCTCCACATCACCCCTAAAACTTGTTATTTCTTGTATTTTTTATTTTAGCCGTTCTGACAGGTGTGAGGTTTTTTGTAGTTTTGATTTGCATTTCCCTGATGATATGTGATGTTGAGCATGTGTCTTAGCCATCTGTATGTCTTCTTTGGAGAAATGTCTGTTTATGTCTAATTGAATTATTTGGTTCTTGGCTGTTGAGTTTTATAAGTTTTCTATATATTTTGGATACTAACCCTTTATCAGATATGTCATTTGCAAATAATCTTCCATTTCGTAGGTTGCCTTTTAGTTTTGTTGATTGTTTCCTTTTCTGTACAGAAACTTTCTATTTTGACGTAGTCTACATAGTTTATTTTTACTTTTATTTCCCTTGCCTCAGGAAACATATCTAAAAAAATGTTGTTACGGCTGATGTCAGAGAGATTACTGCCTGTGCTCTCTTCAAGGATTTTTTATGGTTTCAGGCCTCACATTTAGGTCTTTAATCCATTTTGAGTTTATTTTTGTGTATGCTTTAAGAAAGTAGTCCAGTTTCATGCATCTGCATGTTGCTGTCCAGTTTTCCCAACACCATTTGTTGAAGAGACTATCTCTTTCCCATTGGATATTCTTTCCTGCTTTGCCAAAAACTAATTGACCATATAATTGTGGGTTCATTTCTGAGTTTCCTGGTCTATTCCATTGATCTATGTGTTTATTTTTGTGCCATACGATACTATTTTAATTACTACAGCTTTGTAATATAGCTTGAAATCTGGAATTGTGATACCTCCAGTTTTGTTTTTCTTTTTCAAGATTGCTTTGGCTACTCAAGGTCTTTTGTGGTTACATACGTTTTAGGATTATTTGTTCTAGTTCTGTGAAAAATGCTATTGGTATTTAGATAGGGATTGTGTTAAATTTGTAGATTGCTTTGGGTAGTTAATATAACACTCCAATTTTCACTGGATTACATGATTCAGGTACTCTTACCTGAAAGTTTAAGCTACTTATATTTAAACTTTTGCCATTATTTTATTTCAACATTAGGCTGTCTTCAAAAAGTTCATGATACCTAACTGGAATATGATATATTAAATGGCCCTAGACCCTAGTGTAAAAGACATTTTTGTATCAAGTTCTGGCATTTTGTTTGAGCTTTAACAATGCAAATTATAGCATTGTACTGCAGTTCTGAGATGTACTAAAAAACAAGAGGCATAAGGCTAATTGTACCAGGTGGTGCATTTCATTTGTAATGACAAAGCTTATTACTACACAAAATGAGTTTACTGTAAAAGAATGTTAAGAATTCCTATCTAGTGCATCACCAATTTCTTTAATTATCCCCGTTAATGTGCCTTCAGTAGCAATACATGGTGCTGACAAGCTACCCAGAATTAAATATTTAATTAATACTATGCATTTCTTATTAAAGGAAGTATTTAAATAAAGCACAGGGAACTTTATATCCAATAATCTTCAGTTATGTGAATGAAGATTAAAGTACATATTCTCTCTTAAGGAAGTTGATAGTAACTGCTGAGTTTCTTTAATAATAAAAATTGGATTCAACAAAATATAAACAACACAAATAATTGTATGTTTAAGAGACCCAACATTTTAGTGTGTTAATTACTTTCAAAGATACATGCCTCAAAGCTTCTTTACATGCTGAGGAACATATTGAGGAATTATAAACATGTCCTGTAAAATATGTTGTCATATATCCTCCAGTAACTGGGTTTCAGGAAAGCCTGCCCAAGGCTTAAGAAAAAAAATTAAAGAACTTAAAGAGTTATCTGTCTAGGACCCCTGGGTGGCTCAGATGGTTAAGCGTCTGCCTTCGGCTCATTTGATGATCCCAGGGTCCTGGGATTGAGTCCCGCATCGGGCTCCCTACTCCTTGGGAGCCTGCTTCTCCCTCTGCTTCTCTCTCTCTCTCTCTCTCTCCCTCCCTCTGTCTCTCATGAATAAATAAATAAAATCTTTAAAAAAAAGAGTTATCTGTCTATATCAAAAGCAGTAGTTCATTGGTTAAATGAATTATGGTAACCTAGTGAAATACAGAAATTAAAATGCATATAATAATGTGTAACCAGTAGAATAGTACTTCAGGATAAAAAGAGTATAGATGAATGTAATATGTATGTATATGTATATATACAATGTGGAGAAAATGAGAGAATGAAAGAGAGAGAGAGAGAGAGAGACTGACTGATTCCTTAGCACCTGAAAGAATTTTAACCAAGTGGTAACAAGCATCATCGGGGTAGTGGGGTTCTGTGTTCTTATTTTTCTTCTTATGCTTTAAAAATATTTTTAAATTTTCTTTATGAATATATATGACTATTATAATAAGACAATGACAATTGCAAACATTTTTCATTAATGATCATAAAGAAAATATATTTATTATTAATAACCATACTAATAATTGCTTATTTCAATGGAAAAAAAATCTTTGTTTTTCTTCCTAAAATTAGGCAAAAATATTAACCAGTTAGTACTATATCTCCTAGATTTTATAATAAGATATTATTATATGTTATAATTATGATGCCTCCTAATCTACCTGCTCCATTTTATACCCATTCTTCTATTTACCTCCAAGAAAGGAATCTTGTAATTCTTTTATATCTCATCCCATATGTTAATCTCATAAATGAGTATGAAGTTTGTGGTGGATGCTCGGTATGCTTCCAGGAAACACTCATTCTGTTAGAAACCAGTAGCGTTGCATGATAATGACTGGCAGCTGAGTGCTTCTCCCAGAAATGCTTTGTTTGAAGAGAGTTGAGCTCCTCAAGGCTCCAGATCCCTCCCCAGGAGTGGCCAGCATCCAACTATGGCTAATGTAGAGAAACAGAGGGCTAGCTGCTGTGCCTTGACTTAGGAATTCTCTGAAAGGCCATCCTCATCTTAGATCAACTGTGGGGTTGTCTGATGCTTGTGTACCCAGTTCTTCCTTCTTGTCTTCCCAATCCTGCTGCATGTACACCCTCATAGATATCGTCCTGAGAATATGGCTCAATGCACTTCCTGCATGCACATCATTGTCTCTGGGCTTATTTTGCAGGGAACATGTCAAACTGATTATACAAAATTGCTTCCAGTGAATATTTACTGGAATTACACAGGAAATCCTAAGGACCTATGTTATGAAGGAGAGCCTATTTTCAGTTCAAATTCCCCGTGAGAGAAATATCTTTCTCTTGCCTTCAGAGTTAACATGGCAAAGGACCCTGAAGTAAGTAGGGCATTTCAGGATAGAGGCAGTTGTAGCCTAAGCAGACAGACAGACACTATTTCTGTGGAAAACAAGTAAAGCTGTCAGTCAGCATATCGCAGAACATCTCAGAGGGAAGCAAATTCTCTGTGGAAATAAACTGATGTAGATTCTACTTAAAGCGAACTGTGGGTTTTTTTTTTTTTTTTTTTCATTTCAAAGGCTAAGTATTTAGTGGTAATGGCTCATAAAATCATTGTCAGAAGGAAAAGGATTAGCAGAGTTGGGATAATTTAATTGAATTCAATTAAAGAAATACTTATTAAATTCGTACTATATTTTTCTAGCACTGTTCTGATGCTGGGAAGAGAGCAGCAAAACACATAGAGTAAAAAAAAGAAGAACAAAATCTACTTCACTACTGATGATAAGCATTAAGGAGAAAAATAAAACCAGGAAAAGGAATGCATAATGCTGTGTGGAGTTTGAGATTTAAATAGGATGAAGAAAGGAGTAGTAGGTCTTTGACTTAACACCTGAATGAGTTGATGGAGTGAGCCATCATGTTATCTATGGGAAGAAAATGAAAGATGGAATTTTAGAAAAGATTATAATAGAGACTTTATGAGGATGGACATGACTTAACATTTCCTCACTTTCTTAATGAGGTGAAATGCAGAGCTCCTTACCTATTCCTCACTGTTCAAACCCCTCACTGTTTGAAATCCTCAGCTGGTCCTGTCTCACATCCCCACAATTCTTGAAGCCTGCTAGCTAAATTTAAATATTATTCAGTCTTAAAAAAGAAGGAAATCCTGCCATTTTTGATAGTGTGGATGAACCTGGAGGACATTATGTTTAGTGAAATAAACCAGACACAAAAAGACAAATATTACATGATATCATTTATGTGGGAACAAAAAAAAATTGAACTTAGTAGAAAGTTAGTTGCCAGGGGCAAGGAGGTGAGAGAAATGAAGGGATGTTGGTCATAAGGTACAAACTTTTAATTATAAGATAGATAAATTCTAGAGATCTAATGTACAGTGAGGAAGGTATAGTTAATAATCTATTGTATACATGAAATTTGCTAAAAGGTTAGATCTTCAGAGTTCTCACCCCCTCACACACACATATACTTTATTTCCAGGGTTTCAGATTTCTTAATAAAACTTTTTTCTTCATAGCACTCTGTTTTAAGAAATTCTTCTAGACACAGTTCTATAATTTCCTGTGCTACTTCTGAAACATACTTGTCTTTTAACATTCACAATTCAGGTATCCTAAATGGATAAAACCAGATATGCGCTACACCTTATATATGCCATCTTAATTCTGGTTGTTTCTGCCTGAGTTTCTTAAATCTCCACAATTTACTTTCCTTCCTAATGCATCCTTCACTATCTTATCCCCTCTTTCATCTATCTCTTTGGGTAATTTTTGCATCCTTAGTGAATCCCATCCTTGACACTTTCTTTCATGATTCAGGTTGGCTCGTGGCCCAGGAGACAGCAAGTTATACTGGGTTTTCTAATATACTTCAAAAGCCCTAAATTGCATTCTGACATCAAAGAGCCATAGAATGATAGAATGACAGCCCTAGATTGTACTTTGAGAACTCATCTAGTTTAATCCCTCTCCTTCTAAAAGGTTAATAATTGCAGTCTAGGTAATGGCTATTGTATTCATTTTTTTTTTCCTTTTCCTTTCACTCAAGCCAACATGGATGGCATTTCCCCCATCTCACAAGTTACCTTATTCCAATATTTAAATTCTCACAGAGGACTACTTCTTTTTTTCTTTTTTTAGGAAATACACATTTCCTTAGTATTTTTTCTTGCTCAAGCATTCTGAAAACATGAGAAACAATTTGTTAGTACCGCTGTCATATAATGGCATTAACTTTATAAGATGGTCATTATTGTATTGAGATATCTCCACTGGTAGAGTAGGTACAAAGTTCATGGTCTGCAAACACAAATTCCCAAAGTAAAATTTTACTTTTCATAAGTATACTTAGGTACTGGGTTCCCAATTATGCTTTTATTAGAAAATTAGTGCCAACTTAAGGTAAAATCAGTTCTGTCTGTCTTTGTCTCTGCGCCCCCTTCTCTCTATTCTAGTGGTTAGGTAATCAGTCAAGACGGTATTTTCCCTTCTCTTCCATTGTTTTCCCCCGTCTCTTCTGGGTTTGGAAGGTGGGTGAGGTGGGCAGGGACTTACATGCCAACAAGTTGAATCTCCTTTTGTTGGCTCTGTAGTTCACCAGGTGAGTGCTGTTACCTTTATTCCACAGAGAAGCCTCTTTAGACCTACTTTTCTACTCTCAGCCTCTCATCCTGGGGATACAGAATACTTGGAGATATTATCTCATACTATTTCAGATTCAAAAGAAAATGGTGGTGGTGGTGTGCACAGAATGAGTGTTTCTTTTATTCCTTGTTTTTGCTTTATTTGCAAAATAAATTTATTTGTGTCCTTGTGTTTCTCATAATATAGAAGACACTACTTTTCTTGACCCCAGAATTTGTAAAAAGTATATGGATTTATCTCCTGAACACCTACTTCCTCAAGAGACCTGAAGGATAGGGGAAGATGCAGGTATGAACATCTTGTATGAATATCCACTTTGATCCTCAGTGTTTTGCTACATATCATGCTATTTTCTCTTTTTGGGGTTGGAAAAATGACTTTTTATCCTTCAGGCTATAATTTATAGTAAAAAACTTCATGTGCTAAGTCATCCAGATCTGACAGGGATGTGCGTGCTGGCTAAGGTTCTGTTCTTGAGACATCACGTGGCTCTGCAGTCTGGTCCTGAGAGCTCTAAGTCATCCTGAATATCTGCTGTAGGACTTCTCCCACAGTCTTGCTCTTCCCTCAAAGTACTGCCTCTTTCCATTTGCCCAAAGTCACCAAACTTAAAACCTGAAATGATTCTTTCAGAATTAGTATTTCTTCTCCACTCAGGCATTTTGTTCTTTTAGCTATTCAGACTTTCAGATAGAGATTATACATCACCAAGACTCAGGATCATTTATGTTTACGTATAGGAACTTTGTTTTGTTTTGTTTTGTTTTGTGGTGAAGTTATGCTTTGCATAATAACCCTTTTGAAACCTAGGTGAGTTCCTTTACATGTCATAGTGTCTATCTCATAATGAATTATAGTAGCACAAACTCAGGGGTACAAAAATGTCATAGTCTTTATTTCTATATAACAGAAATAATGGTTCTGTGACTATGAAACCTCTATTTTCCCCAGAAAGAAGAAACTTAATGTAGTAATTTCCAAACACTATACCATTTTGGATTTTTTTTTTTTTTTTTGAGAGAGAAAGTATGGAGGTGAGGGGCAGAGGGAGAGGGAGAGAGAGAGAGAATCTTAAGCAGGCTCCATGCCCAGCACAGGGCCAAATGTAGGGTTTGATCTCATGACCCTGAGCTGAAATCAAGAGTTAGACACTTAACTAACTGAGCCACCCAGGTGTTCCTTATTTTGGAAATTAAAACCAATCTTGGAAACTTAAGTTTAAAAAACAAAACAAGACTTTCTCTTTGTTTTATTGTATGAAAAACAAACTTTTTGTTATGTCTCTTTATTTTCTAGCTTTGAATACATTTATTTACCATGAATGATATGGACTTCTTGTATACTGTATTAAGTATATGCTATGAAATATGTACTATATCTCTCTATCAGTCTCTCTATCCTGAGTATGTGTGAATGGCTGTGTATGATATGAGTTAGAATTCTGAAGCTACAATTGCTCTGGTTCAGTCTAGAGTGGTGTTAGTGTCCACACAATGCAGTCTTGTAGTCCAAAGTAATTTCCAAAAACTTACGTTCTTAATTCATATTTCTCAAATATGCAGAAGGAAAAACAATGCTCGGTGCATATATGCACCACTGATTTCACTCCAAAGCTGCTCTTGTACCTTCTTCTTTACTCTTCTTTACCTCTCAAAAGAAAGAAACTCTAGCAGCCCCATCCCTAGCCTTCAGGGCTCACACAGAGGCCATCAGGTTCTGTAGTCTGTGTGCTTAGTATAACATCATATTGTTGTTGTACACATTCCAGCCTGTATTTATAACATACTGAAGCCCAGACTAGTGTTTTTTAATGAAGAAATCCAACCAACGAAATGCATTTTCTCTTCTCACATAGTGAGAATAAGACTACTCTAGTTTTTAAAGTCAAACTTTAGTTTTGAAATAAAAGAGAATATTATTTGTAAACAGATTACTGAATAATGACCATGGCTGATCATTCATTTTGGATTTTTTTATTCCAAAAAAATTCTGAATTGTTTATATTACTTTCCTATATGTGAGGTCTTACGGTGGTATATCATCTCACTAATGACTCTGATCAAATTGTGAATGTTAGTGAAAGGTTGGCATACCACTTTTATCCAGCAGAGAAATAACTGAAAGAGAAAGATGGAATAACAATTTTGGCATAGCAAATACAAAATAATTTATCTTAGCTCATTTTAGTTGTTATGCTCTTCAATTAGATTGGTGTCAACAGCTTGCTTCTGTTGCAGCAAGACCCTGGGAAATTTTCACTGATTGTTACCAATGGGTTTTCTTGCGAACATTGCCCCAGAATGTGAGTTTGTGTGTGTGTGTGTGTGTGTGTGTGTGTGTGTGTGTGTGTGTGTGTGTGTGTTTCTCCTCCATTGGTATTGATAGCCACTGGTGTTTTCCTTATTTATTAGCCCATCATTTATAGAACTGTTCTTAATCCTTCAGTATTACTGCAAATATATTTGCTAGACTGGGCATTTTGCCTATTTATTTTCATTTTTATTACTTGTACAGCATCCAGCATCCCAAAATGTATTGAGAGAGTATCCTTATAAATCATTAATTATTCTTATACTTTAGTTTAATGTTAATTTTATTAAAAATGTAGCTGGGCCAAAAAAAAATATTGCTGGGTGCCTCTTGATGCTCCAGGTCTACCTTAAAAATAGTTTCAATTATCTTTTACATTTTTAACCTTTTTAAAAAGTTCCCTATCTAAAACAAATTTTGCTGTATCCCATGCATTTTGACTCCTCTCATTCTCATCTAACAACTCTGCTAGGTCTGCCTGACAGTGTTATCAGACTCTTGTCTTTCATATGTCTGAGCCAATGACATTCTATTACTATACTGTTTATGAACCATTTGGGCAAGGAGGTAGAAGAATGTACCCTGAGAGATATTTTCCCTGCCATCACTATGTGAAAGCAGCCCTATCTGTTCCCATTATGGCCACCTACCCCTGCCAAGATAGTGCTCCTTTTCTTGCCTGCTGATTCCTTTGCACAGGATTCCAAAATGACCAAGTAGGAACCATAGCTTATGGGAATCTTGCTGTAACTATGCAGAAAATATTCTCCCTTTAGAAATAACACCTTCTGTATACCTAAAGGCCAAAGGGTCAGGGACAGGAATCACAAAGAGAATCAGTGGGAGGGATGCTAAGCAGGGTGTGCAGGCAGGATTTGGCCTCCATGACTCATCCCCTAGTGTTATACCTGTGCCTATAGGTATACTAGGCAAAAGGGAGTTAAAGTTACAGATGAAATTAAAGTTGCTAACCTTAAAATATAGAGATTATCCTAGATAATCCTGATGGGTTTTATATGGTCACAAGGTCCTTAAAAGCAAAAGAGGTAGGTAGAAGAGTCACTCAAAAAGGTGTGATGGCAGAAGAGGTGAGCGATATATTTGAAGCATGAGAGACTCAACCCACTGTAGCTGGTTTTGAAGATGGAGGAAGGGGACTACCAGCTAAGGAATGAAGGTGGCATCCAAACCCTGGAAATGACTCCGCTCACAGCCAGTGAGGAAAAGAACTTCAGTCCTACAAATGCAAGGGACTGAGATCTGCCAACAATCTAAATAAGCAAGGAAATATATTATTCCCTAGGTCTTCCAGAAAGGAATACAGCCCTATTGACATTTTGATATTAGCCTGGTGCGAATTTTATCATACATCTGAACTACAAAACTCTAAGATGTTAAATTTGTGGGGTTTTTTAAGTCTCCCTTGGCATATTTAAAAAGAAAAATTACCGTTGTTATACTTTTTAAAAATAAGATATGGAAGCAGTCTCTATAAAGACAGAAGCTAATACAGAGCATCCTTCAATGAGTATTTAAACAAAGTGTCCTTCAATATGTATTTAAACATACACAACCTTAAGCTAAATACGAAAATTATATTTTACAAATATAATTCTAACACAGCCAACAGGGAAAATAAACTCAAATGAAAACAAAACACAATAACTAAAAGTTTTGTGTTCAAATGTCATTTTCAGTCATGATTTTTATAAAGGAAAACATTATGTAACTGTTAAAAAGGCCATGCAAATTTATATATATATATATATATATATATATATATATATATATATATATATAGCCTTAGGAGGAACAAACAGCTAATTGGTCTGACAAATATGTGGAGTGTTCATTTTTTGGTTTGAGTTGATATGTATCTGAAAGATAATATACTTAGGAATTAATGGTCACTTTGTGTTGACAGTACTTTATTTTTTTTAATTTCTTTCTGTATTGTTTGAATGTTTTACAGTCATTACTATTTTATAATAAAATGAAAAGTCGAGTTCTGTATCTCTACACACAATAAGTGACAGAGTCATGCATACTACTTAGGATGGACTTTGTAGGGTCATATATTGCCTTGTTAAGTCACTTTGGTGAATCTTGCTATGACAGGCATATCTGATGAGTTTTATTTATTTTTTTTATAAATTTTTTTAAGATTTTATTTATTTACTTCACAGAGAGAGAGAGAGATCATAAGTCAGCAGGTAGGCAGGCAGGAGAGGGAGAAGCAGGCCCCCCGCTGAGCAGGGAGCCCGATGTGGGACTCGATCCCAGGACCCCGGGACCATGACCTGAGCTGAAGGCAGACGCTTAATGACTGAACCACCCAGGCGCCTTCCTCTGATGAGTTTTAGAGGCACAAAATTCTTAATTCATAAGAGACAGATACATTTGACAGAACTGGTTGGTAAATCTACACTGAAAATTTAATCACAGGGTAAGTGTGGAAATAAAGCAAATCAAAATAATGGTGTAATCTTAATGGCTAGTGCCACTGAACCATGATAGTTTGATGGTTCCACCATCACCGAAAGGATAGACCTATTTTCTGACCGACATGGTACTCAGGACACCAATAGACCATAGAGACAAACTGTCACATAGCGCTCTTAGATTCAAAACCCATTTCTCGTTCTTTCTTCATACAGAGTACGACAAAGTTATTAAATTTCAGTTATTATTTATTCTTTCCAAGTGTATAATGTACCCAATTATTACCAACTGTATTTACTTCAATTCACAAATTGTTTCTTAGAATGGGTGACATCTATGGGTAGATAATATGTTTTTCTTTAATAAGCTAAACTCTATTACTGATATTCTTTATTTTAGTGGATGCCCATTATTGCAAACTTTATATAAACTAAACATAAATATGTAATTTATTTACATTTAATTAAATTATTATGGTCCTTACATAGAGTATTGACAATAAAATTCTTTAGTTCATGGCTTATTTTTATCATAAATACATAAAATGCTACATTTTTATTGTGTTTAATTATTTTTCCTCTTCTCCCTCATCCCCAATAATATTCTCTTCCATATCACACAGGAGGAATCTTGCAAATATATTTAAAATATATCTTTAGATAAGAGTATACTTGAAAAAACATATTAGTTTGCTTTGCAATTTTATTTACATCAATCAAATTATGCTAAATAGTTTTCTCATTTTTTATACTCAGTGTTATGTTTTTAAGCATAATACTAGGACATAATACATTTTATTATTAGTTCCCTTTATGATGACAGCTCAGTTTTCTCCAACATTTGCCACCACAGACAAACAAAGAACATACTCAGGTACCCATTGGGGATTGCATATTAAAGCTAAACCTTGAGACACATACTTAATTTCATAAAAAGAAAATTCAGAAATCTCTCTAGAGCAGTGGTACTGATTTATGGTCTTACTGGCAGTAAATGTTTCCATTTTTCTATATTCCATTAGCACTTGTTATTATTCAGTAATTTCACACATGTACTTATCATTTGATAATTTCTTCATATACTTGTTAGCTTATGTAATACTTTTTTACTTCTATGGTAATGCTTTTGGGGAATTTTTAAGAAGTGATAAATATGAAGATAAGTCATAACATGTTTTGAGCAACAGACAGACCAGTACATATTTAGTCATCATTTGACCTGAATCTCAGTACCACACACAATCTTACACTTTGATAATTTTGAAGTGTCACTCTTTGGATATGGAATGGATATCTGTTTGGTTTGTTTAAATATAAGTCTGTATGGTTTCCCTCCATATATTTCAAAAAGTACAGCATATTCAAAGGAAATAAAAATATGTCCAAAACTTATTTTATTTTGGGTAGGTGTCTAGATCATGATACATTTGCCTAGGACAAAGGTAGTAAACAAGATGGGATTTTAGAATAACAGGTGAAAATTGGTAAACCAGAATAGATGGTCATGCTACCTTGAAAAACATTAAATTTCTTTCCGACTGCCTATGTGATTGCTTTTCTGTGACGTGTGTTTGTTTCCAGGCACTGTCTGTGAAGTGTGGAGGGTCAGTGGAAGAAGTTAGCTAAAGGCACTCCAGTTAGATCTTGTCTGTCTGAGGGCCGGCGTATGCTGGGATCAACAGTGTCTGCAGCAGTATTGCTCGATAAGCATCTCATGATTCAAAAGGATGTGAACTTATAGATTATTCATTACCGAGAAGGGATATCCAGGCTTCTCTTACTTATCTAAGCTTTTTGTGGCATTATTTCTCAGGTTATTATCAGTACAGATGATATAAATCAGTAGATAATTCTTCTTGGCCTTTCCTAACCAACACAGCAGTTTTTGAATTCCAGTGACAGAGATAAATAGGGAGGTGGAAAGGTAGGCTGCAGAATTGTTGTGAATTGTGAATGTAGCTACTTTGCCCTGCCCTGTTTGGATTTACTATTTTGTACCATTTAGGACAAAATGCTTGCTGATAAAAAAAAATCTGAGAAAGTCATTAGATAAAGATAGTTCAGGGATTCTGGGGACATCGATGCAACTGACTGAACAGCAAACTTTCTTAGGCAAAACATATACAAATAAATCATAAGAATAGTTTCTTTTTTAATTTCTATAATTTGCCAATGAGTTATAACTTATAAAACATCCAGATATATCAATTCTAGGTAACCTTTTCTGGTTTTTGTTTTTACCAATACATACATACATACATACATACATTCATACATACATACATACACAAATATGTCTGTATTCATTTGCAGAATTATTGACTCATATTTCAGCAGACTTCTTTAAGTTACTGAATTACTTATAATGAATAGCACCGTTATTTGACTAAATGGTCACCAGGGGTCTGCAAGACTCAATATAAATTCTCTAAAGAATAGTTCACATTAGGAATGTGCTGATCTTTGACTTGGGAGGTGGCACTTTTGATGTGTCAATCCTTACTATTGAAGATGGGATCTTTGAGGTCAAATCCACAGCCGGAGACACCCACTTAGGTGGAGAAGACTTTGACAACAGGATGGTCAACCATTTTATTGCAGAGTTCAAGCGCAAACATAAGAAGGACATCAGTGAAAACAAGAGGGCAGTTCGTCGTCTCTGTACTGCTTGTGAACGTGCTAAATGCACACTTTCTTCCAGCACGCAGGCCAGTATTGAGATTGATTCTCTATATGAAGGAATCGACTTCTATACCTCTATTACTCGTGCCCGGTTTGAAGAATTAAATGCTGAACTGTTCCGTGGCACTCTGGACCCTGTAGAGAAAGCCCCCCGGGATGCCAAACTAGACAAGTCTCAAATCCACGATATTGTGCTGGTGGGTGGTTCTACCCGTATCCCCAAGATTCAGAAGCTTCTACAAGATTTCTTCAATGGGAAAGAACTGAATAAGAGCATCAACCCTGATGAGGCTGTTGCTTACGGTGCAGCTGTCCAGGCAGCCATCCTTTCTGGAGACAAATCTGAAAATGTTCAAGATTTGCTGCTGTTGGATGTCACTCCACTTCCTCTTGGCATTGAAACTGCTGGAGGAGTCATGACTGTTCTTAGCAAGCGTAATACTACTATTCCTACCAAACAGACACAGACCTTCGCTACCTACTCTGACAACCAGCCTCGTGTGTTCATTCAGGTGTATGAAGGGGAGCGTGCCATGACCAAGGATAACAACCTACTTGGCAAGTTCGAACTCACAGGCATCCCTCCTGCCCCTCGTGGCGTTCCTCAGATTGAAGTCACTTTTGATATTGATGCTAATGGTATCCTCAACGTCTCTGCTGTGGATAAGAGCACAGGGAAAGAGAACAAGATCACCATCACTAACGACAAGGGCTGCTTGAGCAAGGAAGACATTGAGCGCATGGTCCAGGAAGCTGAGAAGTACAAAGCTGAAGATGAGGAACAGCGGGACAAGGTGTCTTCCAAGAATTCACTTGAGTCTTATGCATTCAACATGAAAGCAACTGTTGAAGATGAAGAACTTCAGGGCAAGATCAATGATGAGGACAAACAGAAGATTCTTGACAAGTGCAATGAAATCATCAATTGGCTTGATAAGAACCAGACTGCAGAGAAGGAAGAGTTTGAACACCAGCAGAAAGAACTGGAGAAAGTCTGCAATCCTATCATTACCAAACTGTACCAGAGTGCAGGGGGCATGCCAGGAGGAATGCCTGGAGGCTTCCCTGGTGGTGGAGCTCCTCCATCTGGTGGTGCCTCCTCTGGACCCACCATCAAAGAGGTTGATTAAGCCAACCTGAGAATAGGTCTAGCATTGTTCCACAAAATATTCGAAGGACCCAAATTTGTAGCAAATTCCATGGCAGTTTTAATGTTGAGCTGCTATAGTATAAATAAACTGGGCATTCTTGATACTTGAATATGAAAAACGTGCACAGGGAAAGGAAATGAACATTGCACTTTATAAGCACTGTTATTGTTAAGTGGAAAATGCAATGTCTTAAATAAAACGGTATTTAATTGGCACCATAAAAAAAAAAGAATAGTTCACATTAATGTCACTGTTAAATCCATTCTCTCTCTCTCTCTCCTTCTTCCTTGCCCTCCCTCCCTCTCCCTCTCCTCCTCTGCCCCACCCCCAGCCTGGCTGAGCAGAGGAACAAATCACATAATAGCATTTAACACACCCCAGAAATTATCTGATGTTAAAGGAATCAACATTATTTCAAAATCAGTTAGAATTTTAATAAATCAAACAGTATTCTTCCAATAAAAACATACAGCTTCAAACTTTGTTAATAGTTTAGTACAGTTGGGCCCTGGAGAATAAGTTCTACAATTACACAGTGAGGTTAGAAGTACTTAAATGATAAAGATAAAAAGTGCTTAAATGTTTTCTGCATTCAAATAATTTCTAGATTACTTTCAGCTTTATTTATAACTAATAAGCCATTTTAAAAACCTTTTTGGATGAAAGCAGTATGGCTAATCACATAAGCAAGAAAATACTTAATATTTTTATGAAATTGCAATCAATTTTCTATTCTGATTACATTTAAAAGATCTTTATAGTCATTCTCCAAGTTTCTAAACAAAGTGTGCTAACTTGACAATTAAGTGTGGTTCGTCTAAATTGTCAACTAATTAGAACTTTAGGATGTGTTTGGTACAAAATGGTGTTTTAAATTATTAGGATAATTAATCAAATTAATCCTATAACTTTCTAAATCTTCAGTTCATGCTATACTACAAAGAAACAGCCTTGATGATATATGGTATATACTCTTGCAAAATGTCAAATGGAAGGAATGTTCAAAGTTTTATTCTTATTGCACTAATATTGAATATAATTTTATATTTTAATATGATCAGTTTAAATACAATTATACATTTTAATGGTGGCTGGATCATTGCATGTAGTTTTATTGATTTTTATATGTTAATTCAAAATTTAGATGATATTAATGTTTTCCTTTTATTATCCAAATTTATCCTTCAATTTCTTTTACAATGTAATTGTACATTTACTAAAAATTTTATTTCATAGGATGACTTCCACTCCAAAGTTTCACCTTATACCTTTATTAAGAAAAAAAAACATTTTGCACTGATTTATTTTTCTACAGTACCCTCTTCAAAGAAAGTAGTTTAGTTATATTCCTTAATTTACAAGCTTCCTGAACTTCACTCCCCAATACCACTACCAAGAGTGCTCTGCCAAAAAATCACTTCAGCATAATGATTCTACAAAGGTAGGAAACAATTGTACCAATGCCCAGTGTATAGTGTGTATCATTCAGTGCATTCCTTTTGTAGATCAAGGCAATGGCATTAAAAAATGTTTGTGATTATATGAAGAACCCACAAAAAAATAGTATTCAAACTAAGAGTCTTAATATGGTTCCAGTATTTTTCATGTAGGCATGCTTTGGTAGAAAAGGGAGATAATATTTAAAAGAACACTGTAAGCTTACTATGGTTAGTTTATTAATCCAGCATCCCATTCAAATATATTATTGAATGTGGAATGTACTCCAGAAATCCTAGGCCCAACATTGGATGTGTCCTCTCTGCTTCTTATGTGATTATTCTCTACTTTAATGAATTTGTAACTTACCTGTCTATAGTGAAAAAATAAATATTAAGGCTGTTGAAAATGAAAATTTAAAAACATCCACCAGGGGGACCTGGGTGGCTCAGTCGTTAAGTGTCTGCTTTTGGCTTAGGTCATGATCCCAGGGTCCTGGGATCCAGCCTGACATCAGGCTCCCTGCTCAGTGGGAAGCCTCCTTCTCTCTCTCCCACATCCGCTGCTTGTGTTCCCTCTCTCGCTGTGTCTCTCTCTGTCAAATACATAAATAAAATATTTAAAAAACAAAAAAAATCCACCATACGCATCCTACCATTGGTTGATCTAAAACTAAAAGTAAGTATTAAGTTGTTAAAATAAAAGAAAAATAACAGTATAAAATAACTTATCCAATACACATGCCATAGATAAAAATCTTTGATATGAAAATAATCATTTTCAGTGTCTGTATGCTTAGGCCATTGACATTTAATTGTTCATGACCGGCTCACTTATAGGGCAACATAATATATGTGCACTGTTTATTACAATGTCTTGTGGAAGTACTTTTTATTTGAGTAGACATTCACTCCACCAAACTTGCAAAGGAAATGTTGGTCCTCATAGGATTTTTTTCGAAAGAATTAAGAAAAATAATTAATGCATTTAGAGATTAGTTTAGACAAAAAGGCAAACCTTAGTACTTTTCTATGCCTAAGGAGACAGAATTTTTACTGAACAAAAGGTAAAAACCTTTAATTTATAATAAAAATATGATTAATCTATTGGATAACTGAAAATAGGAGGATTATTTTGACTTAGCAGATATTAACTCAAAGAGACCATTTAACAACTGAGCATAAATACAGATGTAATTCATGATAGCTAGGGCTGGCTGACCTTTGTGAACACATTAAAAATCATAAGTTTCAAAGCCACAAGACAGATTTGAGAAGAGTCAAGCCATTGTCTTCCCTTCTCCATCTAAAAAGTTCAGTGTCCAGCAAAAGAACAAAATGAAAATATATATAATCATAGTTGGATATCATCTAGGAAATGTTATTTAACATACCTTTTAAATGCTATAAAAATGCATTGCTTTCAAATGTCATTTTTTATTTTGAAAGAGAAATAGCAATATTCAATTTCCTTTATAATTAAAGGGCATGATTGGAACTATAACCAAGATGTTAAAAATGGGCTTTGACTATTTAAGTAAAAAATAAGTGATATTAAAATAAACTATTCATATTTTGACCATTATTCTTTTATCCTACACTTAAAACCCATATCTACAAATAAGAGTTATAAAGTTGAAGAAAAATTGACTGAAGAAAACAGAAAATGGAAGAAGGTAGTACTGCTGATATTTTGGCATATGGTTGCATCTTTAGTCTCTAGGAGTTCTCTAGATGCCTTTTCCTTTTCTCCAGAAGTATTTCACATAGCACTTACGTATTGCAAACTTACAATGAGTAAGACTAACAGCAACTGCTGCTAAACTTGCCTTCTTCAAATTCAAGTCCAAAATTTGGTGTGGTCAGTATTACCTCCAGAACAGGCAGATCACCTCATGTTTTACAAAGAACCAAACAAGTGGATTAAACCGTTAAAATGACAAGATGCTCTTGTTAAAATTTTTTGTTTTGAAATAATTATAGACACAACAATTTGCAACAACGTCACAGAGAGTTTCACACCATTTACCCAGCTTCCCCCAAAATAACAACTATTAAATGGTAAACTGAGGCATATTAAAATTTTCAAGAGTTTATTTGAGCAAACCTGAATTTGAATGGGGTAGTGCCAAACTGAACGTTGTTAGGAGCTCTTTCACTGGGGGCTAGGGGAAAGGTTTTTGTAGAGGAGATGGGGAAGCGGAGTAAGGAAATTATTTGTTGGTTACTGCTTAAACAATTACCTTATTTTGGAAAGACTAGTGGGCTGTTTGTGATTGGTTGTTCTCAAATTTTGTTTTCCTTGGACCAAGTGCATTGACTCTACCTTAGGTTTTGGATTTCCTATATAGGCTACCAGGCATCAGAACCACCTCAGGCCAATGACCTCCTTGATTAATTAATTTAACACATCGCACAGAAACTGTAGAATATTATCAACATCAGAAAATTAAACAATGTCACACTACTATTGACTAGACAGCAGATCTTAATGGAATTATACCACTTTTCACATGCATACATATGTTTGTGGCTGTGTGTATGTGTTTCTTTGAAATACTTTCACAGATACAGATTTATCACCACAATCAAGACACAGAATGGTTCCATTACCAGATAGGAACTCCAGATTTGCCGACACCCAGGTCTTCATGATCTCCTTCTAGAGTTTTCTTCTAAAATCTTTAGAGTTATGTCCATCATGCATTTTGAATTTTTTTTAAGAATTGAGATTTAAATTTTGCCATGTAGGTAACCATTTATTTCATCACGTATTTCCCCTATTGAATTATCTTGACAGATATTTGCCAAAAATTATTTTATTTTACAAGATTTTATAAGATTTTATTTATTTATTTGAGGGGGAAGGGAGAAAGAGAAAGAGAGAGAGAGAGTAGGGGGAAGAGCAGAAGAAGAACAAGCAGATTCCATGCTGAGCTTGGAGCCCAACCCAGGGCTGGATCCCAGGGCTCTGAAATGACAACCTGAGCCGAAATCAAGAGTTAGGTGCTCAACAAACTGAGCCACCCAGGTCCCCTGAAAATTAGTTTATTTTAATTTAAATATGTGGGTCTATTTTTGGGCTCTTCCATTCGGTTAATCTATATGCCTATCATTAGGCTAATAGCACACTGTCTTGATTATTGTAGCTTTACCCTGAAATCAATCAAGCAGTTTGAATTATATAAATATTTTATACCTTTTAAATTGTTCCGGTTATACTGTGTCCCTTGCATTTACATATAAATTTTAGACTCAACTTGCCAGTTTTTATAGAGTGCCTGCCAGGATTTTGATTGGAATTTTATTAAATCTTTTGAAAAATTTGGAGAGGACTAACATCTTAAGTTGTACAATTCATGAGCATATTATGTCTCTCCATTAATTTACTTATTTAGAACTGTGTGTGTACAATCAACTTTTACTAACTAGTACTTCAGTGATTCGTTGGTTTTACTTCTGTTATCTCTAAATTTTTGACAATATTGTTGCCTTTATTCAGACTAAGATGGAAAATATTTATTTTACCAGTAAGTATGATGTTATATCTAGATTTTTCTGTGATGCCCTTAATCATAATAAGGGAATTCTTTATTATTTCTAATATGGTGAGATTTTAATTTTTTTATGAATTGGTATTGAATTTTTTTCAAATTATTTTTCTGAATCTATTAAGGTATATAGTTTTGATCAAAATTTGAAATCATTTCTTTATAATTTTCCTTGATGCTGTTTATATAGTGAATTGCACGAATTTATTTTCAGATGTCATAACAACCTTGTATTTTTAGGATAAATGTCACTTGGTTCTGGTTTTTATATTGATTATACTTTATTAGATTCAACTAGTTAGAATTTTGTTTATGATTTTTCCATTCATGTTCTTGAAGGATACTGACATGTAGTTGTTTTTCCTTGTAATGTATTTAACTGGTTATGATATTGGGGTAATCCTGGACTCATAAAACAAGTTAGCAAGCTGTATGCATGCATACTTAATCTAAGCTTGCATGTTACTACTTGTGCTTATCTCTTGGGTAGCCTAAAGTCATAGAGCTAACCCTTGGTGAAACTTGAAAGAAATATGCTGTCAAGTGATTAATACACTCCTGTGTGAGGGACTGATATAGATCAGGGACAATTTATACCTTTTTATCATTTAACTCGTATTTTTTTTTTGAAACCACATTCTTTTTTGCCATAATTGAAATTCAACATGGGCATATATAGGCATAGAATAATAAACAGAAAAGCTTTATTTAGGTGAAAAGCCCGAGGAAGGTCAGTTAGCAAACAATATACATTTGGGATTTTTGCTAACTGATTGGTATTTTGCACCTAGTTTATTTCATGTATTCCTGCTTCCTGCTGTTGAGTCTTATCATGCATCCAGGTTTTAGTTATGTGACTGGAAGAGTATAAAAAAGCTTTTTGGGATAGGCTGTTCTTTATTTGACTTCTTGAGGTGGATGGGTAGATCACTTAATTGCATTTATGTGTAGATTCCTCAAGTTTCTCACATACATAACCACCCCATCTCCAGTTCTCTACTCTGCAGTTTCCAGCTGCTTCATCCTTTTCAAACTCTATTATGTTTTTCCTCAACTCAGCAATACTCACAAGCTTTGCTTGGTCTTATCCTCTTTGCCACCATGGTCTAGAACGGTTTTCAAGCAGAAAGCTGGAGTGATAAAGAGCTTCCTTCTTCTGCTGCTTCTTTTTATCTTCCCCCTTCCTCCTCCAACCCCCGCTTTCTTCTTCTTCTTGAGAGCTTCTTTCTATTATTTCCTCCCTCTGATGTACAATGTCTGAAAACATTGTTTTATATCTTTTGTCTGCTTGTTGTTGCTTGCATAGGGAAATTAGCCACAATGAATCTGTCTGTAGCTGAAGATCACTCTAAATAATATTTGAGAAATCATGGAGACTGAGTGTTGCCAAAAGAAAAGACAGGACAAATGCCTATACTTTATATGTAGATTTTAGGTATATACCAGAAACTATACATTTCCTAGCTTTATTTTAAATCGCATGCAATTTAGTTTGGCATATTACCGGATAGTTAATACAGAAAAATAAGATGATTATTTGGATTATTTCACTAAGAATAATCCAGACAAAGTAATTCATTTAATTTTGTACTGGGGTTACTAGATTTGTTAGATAGATAGATAGATAGAGATAGAGATACAGATTTAGATATCTTGATAAATAATATCATGCTTTGTTTGAGGCCTTGATGGAACTACACAGGATACATGGCATATTTATACTAGATTTACATCTTAAAGTAAGTGTTGAAAACCACCAGAGGAGGAAACTGATGATTTTTAAATATTTTAAAACATCAGAACTCTTCTATGTTGCTTAGGCAAGCTAGTGGTCATGGTGGATTCGGGGTAATTTTGAGAGGCTTAGATTTTCTGTTTTGAGTGCAGGGACAATTCCCTTTTATATTAACAGTTTTCCTTCCATTGGAATCTTCCTTTTTGGGAGCAAGTTAAAAATGCTATCAGAAATTGAACATAATTATATCCTTTTGTACATAAAATATCACTTTTACTTATATATAAAATATTCATCATTCTAAGTGCTTCAGTGGTAATAGAATAAAGAAAGAGTGTGTTTTAAATTGAAGAATTACTCATACTGGCCATTTTCCAAACAGGTTCTGAGTTAAATAACTCTTGAACATTTTTGAGCTATTCATATTGTCAAACTTCTTTGAGTCCTCTGAAAACATGTTGGGAAAAAAAAATGGCTCTTAGAAGCATGTGTTCTGCCCAAGTACTTCTGGTAGCAAATGTGAATGACAAAAACATAGTGGATGAATGACCCTAAATGAAGAGTAGTGAGATATATTTTAGGAATTATTTATGAAAGTATTCAATCTTAAGACATTGTAAAATCATCAAAATGAACAAAGTTTTAGCATATGTTTATAATACATGTATTTATACTTATATTTGTACTTATGTAATATTTATGATTTATATAAATACACATGCAGCATATATAACCTTACTAAAAATAGGTAATAAACAGTTACTTCAAAAAGAATGTGTACATGTCAGGCTTAAATAACAGAAGTTGCTATTTTGAGCAACTACTATATGCAGGTACTGTGTGTGGTAGGCACTTCATGGACATTATCACTAATTGTCACAATAACTCTTCAAACTAGATGATACTGACCACTTTCAGAGAAACAACTCAGTTAGCTTGGATACCTTACTCATGACAAAGCCGAGATTTGAATTTTAATCTCCTGGACTCTAGCTTGGATGTCTACGACATTTTCTCTCCACATGCCACAGGTGTAACATAGGCTTGCATGAGTTTTGATTTTTTTTTTTCTAAATTCTCCATATTTTCACAGTATGCTTCACAGAACCCTGGTGGCTGTCATTGAGTTCAAAGGATTTTCAAATCATATTTCATTTGAATAAAGGAAACCATAACATAAACACAGCTTCTCTCAGAAGTTTTGTGCCACTTTTTAACTCTAGCATGGTTATGTTCCCCAGATTTTTATCAAAGCTCTTGATTTTTCTCTTTAAATGTGGCCAACTCAGTCATACAAAACTCAGTTCATGCTCAGATTACTCTATTGTATCAATTTCTGTTCCCTCTTATTAAAATCATTGCAATTTTCTTTTGTCTGCTAAAGAAGCCTTATAATAATATTTTGAAAATTAATGAACCCTGAAGGTTATCATCATGTCCTTAATATTTTTTCTCCTTTCTCATTTTAAAATTATCATAGTAATATTGAATCTCAGGAACTACAAATTAGGCTCCTGAGGAATTATACTGCTGTGGATCATTATTCCAAGTTTCACCAACATTTTCCTGTCTTAAAAACACTGGATTCACTTCAAAAATAAGATTTTTTAATAAAAATATTGACTTTGGGACTCTGATCTCTAGTCATTGTCTTTGAGTTTTCTGGATTTAAATCAAACATATTTAGGTATCATTATCAACCTATTATCCAATATTATGGTAATGAAAACAGACTTTAAACCATCTATAAACTGCTATCTATATTTTATATTTCAGTGGATAAATGACTTTTGTGGTTATGCATTGAAATCTTTTTTTCTGGAACTATATTTCACTAAGAGTTCCTGAGGTTACTGATATGACCATTGGTGGATTAAAAAGGAGAAGTAATTTTTCTTTTCCTGCAATGGTCAACCATAGTTGTAACGTTATAGCATTATTCCACATGATAATAACAGAACTTTTCTGTGTTTGAACTGGATAAGGATGCATGAGGACATTAATATTCCTTTCTAAGCCATTTTGGCATAGTGAATGATTTTATAAATAGCTGCTTTTATTACCAATAAGTTAGTTACAACCTGCACAATATGAGGGTGAGGTCTCTTATAAACCTATCTCTGATTCTTTATTGAAAATAAGTTTGTTTTGTTTATATTATTTCAAACTGGTTTACAGGAATAAAGGAGTTGTTTCTTATACCTTCATACTTACGCTCTACCCTTGCTTCAGGTTTCATAAAGTTCTTATTTAAATATATGCTGGTATGGGGTGCCTGGTTGGCTGAGTTGGTTAAGTGACTGACTCTTGGTTTCAGATCAGGTCATGATCTCATGGGTCATGGGATTGAGCCCCACATCGCATCCGTGCTCTCTGTGGGGAATCTGTTTGAAGATTCTCTCCCTCTGCCCCTTCCCTTGCGTGCACTCTCTCTCTAAGTAAATAAATAAATCTTTAAAATAAAGAAATAAATATATGGTGGTAAAAAGAACATTTTTAAATCAATTTGCAAATAGGGAAATTCTGAATAAATGTTACAGTTGTATCATGTCACCGAACCTATATTGGCTTTGTAGACTTTCCTTATTCTGACATAATTTACAAAGAAGGAACAAATTTGATGCCGGTACTTTCTCTAAACAATAGCAACAAAACAATCCCAATAACAATAAGCTTTGTTGGGATGCCTGGGTGGCTCAGTTGGTAACTGTCTGCTTTTGGCTCAGGTCATGATCCCAGGGTCCTAGGATCAGAGTCCCATATCAGTCTCCTTGCTCAGCGGGGAGCCTGATTCTCCCTCTGCCTGCCATTCTCCCTGCTTGTGCTTGCTCTCGCTCTCTCTCTCTGACAAATAAATAATTAAAAAAAACTTAAAAAAAACAAAAAAACAAAAACAATAAGCTTTGTTAAAAACTTTTTTAAAATTTTCTAAATGCCAGGAATTATGCTCAGCCCTTTATATACACATAACTCATTTAATTCTCTCAATTCTATCTCTATGCCTGTAATTATTTTGCATTCAAAAGAGAATATTGGAGATTATAGAAGTTATGTAATTTGCCAAAGTTTACACAGGCAAAAGAGAGAGTTAAGAATCAGTCTTGAAGATATTTAACCCCAAAGTCCACGGTCTTACCCACTGGTTATAATACAGTGAACACAACTAAGTATCAGAAAATGCCTGGTGGCTACCTCATGGTTATTTGATGTCCTGTAATTGAAATAAATTAGATTAGCTAAATGTTTAAAAGTATTTCCCTAACCATTTTTTAATTTAAGACCTTTATATATTGAAATATGATTACCACTGTAGTGTTAACTATCACCTCCATCAACATCACATTGTTGTCATTATTCTCCCTACCCATTCTTTTAAATATAAATATTTAATTGTATTTTTGCTTAGCTTGCAATTAGTGTGCATTGAGTCTCATTTATGCAAGTGATTTGAAAAATAATTAAAATTAACATTTTTCTCATATACATAGTTTGAAACACACATTAATTACTTTTAAAAACTTCCAAAACAAAAACAAAAAAACTTCCAATGATAGTGATTGATAATTTATTTGATACAGTTAAAAAAATCATGAAAATATTCCATGTCAAACTTGGATATATAATGTCTGTTTGAAACTTTCCAAACATTAGATATCAGGGAAATGTTAATATTGCCCTTAAAATTGTTAACTATTTATAATATGCATAATTGTTTACTGAGCTCTCTGATATTTTTCGCTCATAATAAGTTAATTAGTATATTGTTTCTATTGCAAAAACTGCAACCAACTCATTAATTTAAACAGAAAAAAATAATTCTTTGAATGATCAGTGGTTTGTCCACATAATCAAAGGGAGAATGAGGAAGCTAAATAAGCAGGCAGCAGAAACAATGGCTTTGGGAATTTGGAAGTTGGCACAACTGGGTAATATCTTTATGGTACCGTGAGAGGGTTAAGTTATTGTCAAATATTTTAAGACCTTGTTCAAAATATAATTTCCAAGAAGAGAGTGTGTGATTGGTGCATTTGGATCATGTGCCCATTAGCTGGCCATGAAGAGATATGTTGTATTTTGGTTGTTAGTGCCAACAAGACTGTATGTGCAGGGTTAGGATAATTCCCCAAAGGAAATCCAAGTTGTTGCTATCATGGATATTAGGTAGAGAAATCAATAAATAGATATCCATTAGATTAGAATCACCAATAATTTCTTCTCATCACTAATTATCTAAGTAAATAACTCATATTTAAAATATGATTTCATCTAGTTCTAAAACCTTCTTTTTTCCTGCAAGAATATGTTTTGGTTCTTAAATTTGCAATGGTAATTGTTAAGGGCCATTTAGATTTAAGTACATATAATCCAAGATTCATAACTCTAGCATGGTTACAGTATTTTCTCTTTTTACTTGATCCTTTTCTCTGTAATGAGGTCTTTTTTTTTTTTTAATTATTTGAATTTTAACTATAGTGCTTTTACAAATATTGTTCTAAGATTGGGTATATGGGTAACACAGTCTAAATTTTTTAGCTCAGATAGTTAAACAGTAGTTTAGCTGAGTATAGGATTGAGTTTCAATCTTATCGTCTTAGTATTTGACCTAGTATTGCTTTATCTTACAGCCTCCAATGTTGCAGATGAGAAATATTATTTCAAGCTGTTTCTTCTTCCTTTATAAATTACTTTTTCTTTCTGCTGGATATCTTGTGAAATTTTCTTCACACAACTTGACTTTTCTTCATGTTTTGTACCAATCCTTTAAGTGGACTCCAAAATTATATAGATTATACATGATCAAGTAGTCAAAAGTTGAGACACCTTCTAGAATAAAAAGAATTATTGTTACATTCCCAGATAACAGCTATAGTAGTGCTGCAAAATGGAGAGGGTACTAAAACATTGCTGAATTGTAAATAAAAAATTTGGATAAAAGTTATTATATCTCCCAATTCCAATGTATTATTCCCTTTTATGACTCTATTCAACTAACTGAATCTCAGCTTTCCCTTGACAATAAATAAGTGCTATATTTAAATGTCTGAAGTGCACTAAAGATTTCGATGTCTTCTTGCTTTTTTGTTGGCATATGCTAAGATTGTTTTCTCCCATGTTTGAGCATGCAACAAAAAGAACATTGAACTAAACACACAGTGTATAAACCAGTCTCAAATTCTCTTTGTCATACAGTCTTAATGTTTATTTTCACACAATTATTTCAGCAAAGTAAACTGAAGATCTAATAGCGTACCAGAATTTATGCTACACTTGTGTTTGCTGTTCTCTAGGACTATGAAAGTCATAGAAGAAAATACATAACATATTGTGCTCAGTAAGGACCATTCCAATCCAACATTGCCATCCACTTCTGTGTTCTCCTAGATGTCATTAGGTGTATAAAATTAACAACTACATTTCCCAGAGCCCTTTGTGTCTAGGGTTCTGATTGTTTATATAGGTTCTACCAATTGGATTTATTCTTTTAGAGTTGGAAGTTGAAAGAAATGTGAGACCAAAAATATCCCCATGTCAGCTAGCCCACAGGTTGGATATAGGAGTTGGACAGTGGTCAGTTTCCATGTTCCAGAGTTGAGTCACCAGCTCCGTGAGTGTCTGGGAGTTGTGGCTGCAGTCATAATAACACTAGCAGATTCTTCCTGCTGGTTTACTACCACACTGTTATTAAAACCAAATGCCCCTTACTTCTCCTTCAGCAGGTCCAGTGATATTGTTATGACTCAATTACTGTTACTAAATGCTTTCTTATTGAAACACCTAAGGTAGTTTCTGTTTCTTGACTGGATCTTGAAAGATATATATTGTATATATCACAGAAATAATGTGTGTGTGTGTGTGTGTGTGTGTGTGTGTGTGTGTGTGTGTGTGTGTAGAGTCAGCCAAGCATGGAATGATATCCTTGATTTACTGCATACTTTCCATTTGAGCTTGCTGAGCCTCAGTTTCCTCAAACTGCAATGTTTATAATGTTTCTTACACTATATTATTGGAAGGATAAAATAGTAGAATATATGTAAAAGACCTGTGCCAAATAACAGCAGTAAATAAGTTGTGACAGACAGAAGGGGAGCAGTCATTGTTGTGATACAAGAATTGAAATTATGGAATCCTTTGATCAGTATTTTTATTTCCATAAAAACTACTTTTTGTTAGATATTTTATTCAGTGTCCTGGTGCTCCATAAATGGATGCATTGAAAAACAATAAAAAAAGTAAAACAGATGTATGATTTTCATGAGTACCAAGACATCATTATGACAGGTAATAAATAAACTAAGCACAGTAAGCAGGAAAATGTACTTAGGTAAGTAAATACAATTATATATATGTGTGAACAAATAAATGGCTTTTGTTGTTAGAAAGTAAGCCATATTCAACTTAGATGTAATAATTGAAATGAATATGCATTGAATTTATGGAAATTAAGCTAGTTTTAGGAAAATGCTTTCATTTTAGTAAGACAGAAGCTAATCAAGACAGAGGTACTATTCTGAGTAAATGAAAGTAAATTGGTTTAAATAGTAAATTTTTTTGGTTACATATACTGTTTAATTTGAAAAATCTCAAGATTTTGTCTTAAATTTAACAAATTTAACCATTTTTATCCAATATTTCCTTTTATGTGTATAATTTACATTTTCCTTCATTTTCTTTGAAGAGTTTGAAAGAAAATCTGCATGAATTAAATTTCTTTGAATTGATTTTACTACAAATACACTTTACAAAAAGATTTACTTATTCTTTTAAACATTTGTATTTTTTGAAAGACCAATTAAGTGAAAATAAGGTAACTTAAAAATACATTTGATGCCACTGAGAGAACATATGAATATATTTTCCTAAATTACACTAAATGATTATTTTATGGTGATTTGAACAATGTAATTTTTAAAAACATTAGGTTCTTTTATGATCCACCATATTTATAACTAGAAAAGCATAGGATAAAGGAAAATGTATAGTTTCAATCCATAGCTAATGTTAAGTGTACTTATTCCCCCAATAAATACTTCTAAGTATTGAGGGTTTTTTTTTTTAAGATTTAATTTATTTATTTGACAGAGAGAGACAGCGAGAGCAGGAACACAAGCAGGGGGAGTGGGAGAGGGAGAAGGAGGCTCCCCGCAGAGCAGGGAGCCCGATGCAGGACTCGATCCCAGGACCCTGGGATCATGACCTGAGCTGAAGGCAGATGCTTAATGACTGAGCCACCGAGGCGCCCCTAAGTATTGAGATTTTAACAATTTATGAAAGTTGTACACACTCAGCATTTGACTTATAATTTAGTCCACAGTTTAAGATTTATAAAGTTTGAAGATTTTTAGTTCTTTTAATTCTATTTATATGCCTGTTTTTTTCATTCATGGTTCCACACAGATAATATAATGTCATGAATCTCAAAACCTTTGAGGTTAATCTCAACTTTCCACATTTTTTGTATATTTTCAACAGTTAAAATTTAGTAATCAAAATTCTAGATTTTATCTCTTGATGGGTGTTTATACTTAAAATATCATGTAACATTATTATGCTTTGAAAGATGAATGAAGAATCACAATAAAAAAATAAACACCTAAATTTTTAACTAATACTATACTATGGAGATTCAGATGGAAGGGAATGTGGACATTATCTGTAATGAAAAAAAAAGGCAGTGGATCTTGGGGCTCAGTTAGTGGGTATGTATAATACAAGCATGTGTGTGTGTGTGTGTGTGTGTGTGTGTGTGTGTGTGTGGTGTATGAACAAACTGTTTCAATTTGACAAATAAGTTTAAAAATAGTTATGTGGTCTCTTGTAACTCAGCAACTGATTAAAGTTTCAATTATCTTATTTTGGTAAAGTAGCAGTCACTCTGTGTCACAGTGATGATAGTGTAATGTTTACCCATGAAAGCTTGGCATGTTCACTTTGAGGAGTCTACAACAAGAGGTGATATATCACTACATCCTCACATCATTTAGTCACTTATAACAATTCATCTTTTACGTTATGCAGATCTTCAGCTTAAATTGGTTAATGTAAAAAACATAAAATAAAATAAATTCAAGAAATTGTTGGAAATAGCCCATTTGAAAAGGGGTTTAGGAACAACTTGCAATATTTCTTAACACAGCAGATGTTAGACAATGTAGGCTGTCTTGGATGGTTTGGGTACAGATATCTATTTTGTCAACTATTAGTTTCTTAAAGATTTTATCATTCACTTTCTGTGATTATATTTATACTGTGTTTCTTCATCATTTTCATATAATTTCCCTGAGAGAGGGAGAAGTGACATATGCTATTTTTCCTAGATGATCTTTGTACAAAGTTAAATAGAAATTGCTTTAGTTGGGGCACCTGAGTGGCTCAGTTGGTCAAGGGTCTGCCTTTGGCTCAAGTCATGTTCCCAGGATCCCAGGATCGAACCAAACATCAGTCTCCCTGCTCAGCAGGAAGTCTGCTTCTCCCTCTCCCTCTGCTGCTTCCCCTGCTTGTGCTCTCTGTCTCTGTCAAATAAATAAATGAAGATCTTAAAAAAAAAAAAGAAATTGCTTTAGAGTAAGAAAAAAGCTTTATCAAAATTTATCTTCTGAGGTAGTTAAGGTAGCTTCCCCAAAGTACTGGCTTCAGAATTGTAACCTACATACATTTCTAGAGAGGTTGGCGCCACATGGGTTTTGGTGAACATGTTTTCATCTTGAGGTTTGTGGGAAAATGAAGAACAAGTCAAGAATAAAAAGGGAATAAGATGCTTTATAGTGGGAAACCATTGATGTGAAGAAACACACAGGCCACTAATTATCAAAGGAATAACTTTCTCTGAGATTATCAAACTTATTAACAGATAGGGCTTAATAAAAATCATAAAAATTCAGAAACTTTTAACTCACATTTTTCAGAATTTTTTTTTCTGAGCAAAACAAAAAAGAGTAAGGTTTATCTGACATATTTTATTCCTATCCTTGGTCAAGAAGGAAAAAAAGAGGAAGGGAGGGGTAAAGAGAGAGAAAATAAACAGAAGAATGAATAAGGAAATCTCTACAGGAGTAAATGCATTATGAGAAAACTGTATAGATACCACAAGTTTTTGATATATGAAAATATTAGTTTCTTTTGTTCTAGCACATTCTTTTTATTTTTTATTTTTTTATTTATTTTATTATTTTTTTTTTTTGAGGAGCTTCTAGGAGATTTAACCCCTCTCTTAGGAAGGAAGGGAAATGCCCTCTTCCACTCTTTCAGAATTTAGATATTTTTGCTTGATCTTCTTTTTTTTTTAATTTTTTAATTGTTATGTTAATTACCGTATATTACATAATTTGTTTTGGTGTAGTGTTCCATGATTCATTGTTTGTTCATAACACCCAGTGTTCCATGCAGAATGTGCCCTCCTCAATACCCATCACCAGGCTAACCCATCCCCCCACCCTCCTCCCCTCCAGAAACCTCAGTTTGTTTTTCAGAGTCCATCATCTCTCCTGGTTCGTCTCCCCCTCTGACTTACTCCCCTTCATTCTTCCTCTCCTATCTTCTTCTTTTTCTTTTTTCTTAAAATATGTTGCGTTATTTGTTTCAGAAGTACAGATCTGTGATTCAACAGTCTTACACAATTCACAGCGCTCACCGTAGCACATATCTTCCCCAATGTCCATCACCCAGCCACCCCATCCTTCCCACCCCTGACCACTCCAGCAACCCTCAGTTTGTTCCTGAGATTAAGAATTCCTCATATCAGTGAGGTCATATGATACATGTCTTTCTCTGATTGACTTATTTCACTCAGCATAACACCCTCCAGATCCATCCACGTCATTGCAAATGGCAAGATCTCATTCCTTTTGATGGCTGCATAATATTCCATTGTGTATATATACCACATCTTCTTTATCCAGTCATCTGTCGATGGACATCTTGGCTCTTTCCACAGTTTGGCTATTGTGGACATTGCTGCTATAAACATTGGGATGCACGTACCCCTTCGGGTCCCTACATTTGTATCTTTGGGGTAAATACCCAGTAGTGCAATTGCTGGATCGAATGGTAGCTCTAATTTCAACTGTTTGAGGAACCTCCATACTGTTTTCCAGAGTGGTTGCACCAGCTTGCATTCCCACCAACAGTGTAGGAGGGTTCCCCTTTCTCCACATCCCCGCCAACATCTGTCATTCCCTGACTTGTTAATTTTAGCCATTCTGACGGGTGTGAGGTGGTATCTCATTGAGGTTTTGATTTGGATTTCCCTGATGCCGAGCGATATTGAGCACTTTTTCATGTGCCTTTTGGCCATTTGGATGTCTTCTTTGGAAAAATATCTGTTCATGTCTTCTGCCCATTTCTTGATTGGATTATTTGTTCTTTGGGTGTTGAGTTTGATAAGTTCTTTATAGATTTTGGATACTAGCCCTTTATCTGATATGTCATTTGCAAATATTTTCTCCCATTCTGTCGGTTGTCTTTTGGTTTTGTTGACTGTTTCTTTTGCTGTGCAAAAGCTTTTTATCTTGATGAAATCCCAATAGTTCATTTTTGCCCTGGCTTCCTGTGCCTTTGGTGATGTCTCTAGGAAGAAGTTGCTGTGGCTGAGGTCGAAGAGGTTGCTACCTGTGTTCTCCTTTAGGATTTGGATGGACTCCTGTCTCACGTTTAGGTCTTTCAACCATTTGGAGTCTATTTTTGTGTGTGGTGTAAGGAAATGGTCCAGTTTCATTGTTCTGCATGTGGCTGTCCAATTTTCCCAACACCATTTGTTGAAGAGACTGTCTTTTTTCCACTGGACATTCTTTCCTGCTTTGTCAAAGATAAATTGACCATAGAGTTGAGGGTCCATTTCTGGGCTCTCGATTCTGTTCCATTGATCTATGTGTCTGTTTTTGTGCCAGTACCATACTGTCTTGATGATGACAGCTTTGTAATAGAGCTGGAAGTCCGGAATTGTGATGCCGCCAGCTTTGCTTTTCTTTTTCAATATTCCTCTGGCTATTCGGGGTCTCTTCTGGTTCCATACAAATTTTAGGATTATTTGTTCCATTTCTTTGAAAAAGGTGGATGGTATTTTGATGGGGATTGCATTGAATGTGTAGATTGCTCTAGGTAGCATTGACATCTTCACAATGTTGGTTCTTCCAATCCATGAGCATGAAACGTTTTTCCATTTCTTTGTGTCTTCTTCAATTTCTTTCCTGAGTATTTTATAGTTTTCTGAGTACAGCTCCTTTTCCTCTTTGGTTAAATTTATTCCTAGGTATCTTATGGTTTTGGGTGCAATTGTGAATGGGACCGACTCCTTGATTTGTCTCTCTTCTGTCTTGTTGTTGGTGTATAGGAATGCCACTGATTTCTGTGCATTGATTTTATAGCCTGCTACTTGACTGAATTCCTGTATGAGTTCTAGCAGTTTTGGGGTGGAGTATTTTGGGTTTTCCACATAAAGTATCATATCATCTGCAAAGAGTGAGAGTTTGACTTCCTCTTTGCCGATTTGGATGCCTTTGATTTCTTTTTGTTGTCTGATTGCTGTGGCTAGGACTTCTAATACTATGTTGAATAGCAGTGGTGAGAGTGGACATCCCTGCCGCGTTCCTGACCTTAGGGGAAAAGCTCTCAGCTTTTCCCCATTGAGAATGATATTCGCTGTAGGTTTTTCGTAGATGGCTTTTATGATATTGAGGTATGTACCCTCTATCCCTATACTCTGAAGAGTTTTGATCAAGAAAGGATGCTGTACTTTGTCAAATGCTTTTTCTGCATCTATTGAGAGGATCATATGATTCTTGTTCTTTCTTTTGTTAATGTATCGTATCACGTTGATTGATTTGCGGATGTTGAACCAGCCTTGCAGCCCAGGGATAAATCCCACTTTGTCGTGGTGAATAATCCTTTTAATGTACTGTTGGATCCTATTGGCTAGTATTTTGGTGAGAATTTTTGCATCCATGTTCATCAAGGATATTGGTCCGTTATTCTCCTTTTTGATGGGGGCTTTGTCTGGTTTTGGGATCAAGGTAATGGTGGCCTCATAAAATGAATTTGGAAGTTTTCCTTCCATTTCTATTTTTTGGAACAGTTTCAGGAGACTAGGTATTAATTCTTCTTTAAATGTCTGATAGAATTCCCCTGGGAAGCCATCTGGCCCTGGGCTTTTGTTTCTTGGGAGATTTTTGATGACTGCTTCAATTTTCTTAGTAGTTATAGGTCTGTTCAGGTTTTCTATTTCTTCCTGGTTCAGTTTTGGTAGTTGATACATCTCTAGGAATGCACCCATTTCTTCCAGGTTATCTAATTTGCTGGCATAGAGTTGCTCATAATATGTTCTTATAATTGTTTGTATTTCTTTGGTGTTGGTTGTGATCTCTCCTCTTTCATTCATGATTTTGTTGATTTGGGTCATTTCTCTTTTCTTTTTGATCAGTCTGGCCAGGGGTTTATCAATCTTCTTAATTCTTTCAAAGAACCAGCTCCTAGTTTCGTTGATCTGTTCTACTGTTCTTTTGGTTTCTAGTTCATTGATTTCTGCTCTGATCTTTATGATTTCTCTTCTCCTGCTGGGTTTAGGCTTTATTTGCTGTTCTTTCTCCAGCTCCTTTAGGTGTAGGTTTAGATTGTGTATTTGAGACCTTTCTTGTTTCTTGAGAAAGGCTTGTATTGCTATATACTTTCCTCTCAGGACTGCCTTTGCTGTATCCCAAAGATTTTGAACAGTTGTGTTTCCATTTTCATTGGTTTCCATGAATTTTTTTAATTCTTCTTTAATTTCCTGGTTGACCCATTCATTCTTTAGTAGGATGCTCTTTAGCCTCCATGTATTTGAGTTCTTTCCGACTTTCCTCTTGTGATTGAGTTCTAGTTTCAAAGCATTGTGGTCTGAAAATATGCAGGGAATGATCCCAATCTTTTGGTACCGATTGAGACCTGATTTGTGACCTAGGATGTGATCAATTCTGGAGAACGTTCCATGGGCACTAGAGAAGAATGTGTATTCCGTTGCTTTGGGATGGAATGTTCTGAATATATCTGTGAAGTCCATTTGGTCCAGTGTGTCATTTAAAGTCTTTATTTCCTTGTTGATCTTTTGCTTAGATGATCTGTCCATTTCAGTCAGGGGGGGTGTTAAAGTCCCCCACTATTATTGTATTGTTGTCAATGTGTTTCTTTGCTTTTGTTATTAATTGCCTTATATAATTGGCTGCTCCCATGTTTGGGGCATAGATATTTACAATTGTTAGATCTTCTTGTTGGATAGACCCTTTAAGTAGGATATAGTGTCCTTCCTCATCTCTTATTACAGTCTTTGGTTTAAAATCTAGTTTGTCTGATATAAGGATTGCCACCCCAGCTTTCTTTTGGTGTCCATTAGCATGGTAAATGGTTTTCCACCCCCTCACTTTCAATCTGGGGGTGTCTTTGGGTCTAAAATGAGTCTCTTGCAGACAGCATATGGATGGGTCTTGTTTTTTAATCCAATCTGATAGCCTGTGTCTTTTGATTGGGGCATTGAGCCCATTTACATTCAGGGTAACTATTGAAAGGTATGAATTTAGTGACATTGTATTGCCTGTAAGGTGACTGTTACTGTATGTTGTCTGTGTTCCTTTCTGGTCTATGCTGCTTTTAGGCTCTCTCTTTGCTTAGAGGACCCCTTTCAATATTTCTTGGAGGGCTGGTTTCGTGTTTGCAAATTCCTTTAGTTTTTGTTTGTTCTGGAAGCTTTTTATCTCTCCTTCTATTTTCAATGACAGCCTAGCTGGATATAGTATTCTTGGATGCCTATTTTTCTCGTTTAGCTAGCACATTCTTTTTAAAGAATAAACTTGTATGAAAATAATATTTATAGCTGTTTTTGTTACACTTTGTGGTATATACAATTCTCTTATTTTATGAGAAGTCCTTTTTAATAAAATGTTACAATTAGTAACATTATGTAACTCAGGAGATACTGAGTCTTCTCTGAATATTCTTAGTGTTATTCTATTAAATGAAAATCTATTTCAGTATTTTATAATACATGTGTTGCAGTATGGAGCACAAATGCATGTTAATTGAGTTAATATCTGCTTTTATTCACTTTGTTTTCTTTCTCTGCTAAGAATCATCTTTGGTCATAGCTTTGCTTGAGGTTTTTTATTTTTTGGCAGTTTAATATGTGAAGTCATATTAATTATGCACAGTTACAGCTGGGCATGTAAAGATGGTTTCACATTACTACCAATGGCATTGGAGACATAAGTACATAAATACAGATAGTTTGGTTCCTACCCTTGTAAAGGTGCATATATTTTCAAGAAATTACATATCTATTGCTTGATTGCTCTTTTATTTAAATTATGATATTTACTTAATGAAAAATAATTCAAACTTATTAAAAGAACATATAAAATGGAGATAAATATAAGAATAAACAAATAATTTAAAAACAGAAGGCTATGATCAACTTTTAAATAAATGTTTGCTTATGACAAGAGTGATTGTTATTTGGCTATCATTTTGAACGCTTTGCAAATTTCATGAGCTAGCTAGTGGAAAAAGCCTCCTTTTTTGCTCAAATGCTTCAAATAGAAAAAATATATAGAATGTCAACAGAAAATAGACACAAAAACAAATTCATTGCCTTCATTGGCTCAGTAGCATCATATTACTTTAGGAAGGACAGCAAATAAGACAATTAATTAAAGAATGCTCTTAATCATTATTTGTCCTCAATAAGTTAATAGCAGGAGTATGGAAAACACTTAAAGGGTTGCATAAGTCAGCTTCCAGTCAAAATAAAACAAAACAAAACCACAAACCTCTATAGGTATTTCATTTTATTTATTTATTTTTTTAAAGATTTTATTTATTTATTTGACAGAGACAGAGATAGCGAGAGCAGGAACACAAGCAGCGGGAGTGGGAGAGGGAGAGCAGGCTTCCCGCCAAGGAGGGAGCCCAATGTGGGACTCGATCCCAGGACCCTGGGATCATGACCTGAGCTGAAGGCAGACGCTTAACGACTGAGCCACCCAGGTGCCCCCCACTATAGGTACTTTAATCAGAGCGTATTTAATATAGCAAATTGATTACATAGGTGTTGGAGAAGATAAGTCACACCCAAAAAAACGTTGAAACAATCCAGAGATGAGCAATAGCAAGAAATCAATACTACGCTTAGGCTGGAGGGACACAGGGGGACTATATTATCCCAAGTACCCAGATGGCTGGGCAGACAGGAGGTTAGAAATATAGTGTAGGAGGTTATCTGGTAAGGAAACTTGGGTCACACAAGGAGGTTTGTTATAGCAGTCACTGGAAACCATGGGTGAGAAGAAGCCATTGATACAAATAACAGTAGTTGAGGGGGAATATCAGTCTGGTTTTTCTTTCTCTGATCTCTTATCAAGGTTCCCAGTGGCTGAATGTAGTCATAAACCATAAACCACTTGGCAAGGGAATCTGGTAAATAGAGTCTGAAGAATAAAGGTCAAAGATGAAACTAAGGGAAGAAGGCAAATTACTATTAGGTATTAACACCACACTACATACATATAACTTTTGAATGCATTTCTTATCAAACTATATTTTAAAAGGAAAATTTGAATTTGATTGTCATAGTCTAAAAGCATATTGAGGTATCAGAAAATAGAGTAGACATATTTTTTCCTATTTCTTCCACAAAGCATACCTAAATACCCTGGGCATTATATCTAAAACAAACCTAAATGGTATCTAAAAAAATGGGGAGAAGAGGCAGACTGAATGGGGATCTTAAGACCCAGAAATGACATGATGGTGAGTTCTCTCGATTTTATGTTTGCCTTGTATATCTCGTACTTGGAGCTGAAGAAGCTGGAAACACCAAAAAACCAACAAGTAGTGCAAAACAAAATATCCTAAACAAAGTTGCTTTCTTGAGTAGGACTGGAAAGGGGGCAGCCTAGCAAGACAGAAAACTTTTAGACAACTTGAGAGACTGTGATGATGTACCCCAACATCTCCTTTGGGGTAATGCAGAGGTCAAAAAGAATTCTGAAACTTTCATCCCAACTGCCTGGTTAACAAGGCCCCTCTCCCACATAGTGTGAGTAGAGACCATGTAAGGAAACCTGTTGGGTCCCCACATGGCATCAGTGAATCACCCCAAACTGTCAGATAGACTCAGCTTAAGCAAAGGTTTACATAAGATCCAGATTCTCACAACATAAGAAGATGTCCGGAGAGATATTATATCCAGATTCTTGTAAGAGGAAAGTCCATAACAAGTTATTTTTCGTAATAAGAACCTGGCATATCTCAAACTCTATGGGGAAAAAAAAGACAATCAATAGACACCAACACTGAGATGATGCACTATTTATCTGACAAATTTAAAACAGCTATGATTTTTAAAATTTTCAATGAGCAATTTTGAAAATGCCTGAAACAAATGGAAAAAAAGAAAAAGAAAATAAAGCCTCATCAAAGAAATAAATAATCTCAGCAAAGAAATAGAAGATATAAAGAGTAACCAACTGGGGATGCCTGGATGGCTCAGTCAGTTAAGCATCTGCCTTCAGCTCAGGTCATGATCCCAGGGTCCTGGGATCAAACCCCACATTGGGTTACCTGCTCAGTGGGGAGTCTGCTTCTCCCTCTGCCCCTCCCCTGCTCATGCTCTCTCTCTCTCACTCACTCTCTCTCAAATACATAAATAAAATCTTTAAAAAAAGAAAAAAAAAGTAACCAACTGGAAATTTTAGAACTGTAAACAAAAAAATTTAAAAATTAATGGGCACCTGAGTGGCTCAGTTGGTTAAGTAGCCACCTCTGGATTTTGGCTCAGGTCATGATCCCCAGATCAGGCTCCATGCTTATGGGGAATCTGCTTGGCGATTTTCTCTCTCCCTCTCTCTGCCCCTCACCTACCCATGCATGCTCTCTCTCTCTCTCTCTCTCTCTGTCTCTCTCTGTCTGTCTCTCTCTGATATCAATAAGTCTTTAAAAATAAATAAAATTTAAAAATTAAAATATCAGTGAATAGGCTTAACAGAAGAATATAGGAGACAGATGAAACAATTATTGAATTGGAAGCTAAAACAATAGAAATTATACTCTCTGAAAACAGAGAAAAATTAAACTGGAAGGAAAATGAACAAAGTTACAGAAACTTATTGGACTGTAACAGAAGATCTAATAGTTGTATAATGAGAGTTCCAGTAGGGGAAGAGAAAGAGGGCAGGACTATAAATATACTTGAAGAAAAAAAATTACAGAAACTTCCCAAATTTGGCAAGAGACATAAATCTATAGTGAAAATTTAGGAAATCTTTGGATAAAATCAAAGGAATCCATGCTCAGACACGTAATTAAAATTCTGGAAATTAAATAGAAAGAAAAAATATTGAAAGTAGAGAAAAAAGACAGCTTATATATAGGGAAAAACAGAATGAAAGCAGATTTCTCATTAGAAATCTTGAAGACCATAAAAAAGTTGCAAATATTTTTCAAGTGCTGCAAGAAAAGAACTGCCAGGCCAGAATCCTGTGCCCAACAAAAATGTCCTTCAGGAATAAAGGGAAAATCAAGACACTTCAAAAATCAGGAAAGCTAAGATAATTTATGAGGTGCATACCTATACCAATATAAGGGCTATAGGAAGTTCTCTAAACAAAGGAAACACTGAATGAAGGAAACTGGGACCATCATGAAGGAAGAAGTAACATGATAAGCAAAAATATAGGTAAACAATAGATTTCTCTGATAGTCTGACTTCTCCAAATTGCATTAGAAGGTTGAAGTAAGAGTTATAACTCTGTCATGGTTCTAAGTGTATGTATGACCATTGGAGAAATATAGATTAAAAACAAAGAGATCCCATCAAAATAGCTAAAATTAAAAAACAAAACAAAACATAACAAAAAAACCCACCAAATGTTGGCAAGGACTCAGAAAACCTGGATATGGTGCCAGTGGAAGTGGGAATGTAAGATGGTGCAACCATTCTGGAAAACAGTTTAGCATTTTTTTTAAACAAACATACAAAAAAATGAAACCTCCAATTTTCAAAACCTAGGAATTGTAGTTCTGGACATTCATTGAAGAGAAATCAATCACACATAAAAAAAAAAAAAAACCTATAGAGGATTTTTCATAGCAGCTTTATTTTAAATAGCCAAAACTGGAAACAATGCAGATGTCTTTTGATGGGTTAAACTGTTGTGCATTTGTAGCACTGAACACTATTCACCAATTTCGAGGACCTGGACAGTGATTTCTTCAGAACAGCCTTGTCACTATAGTTAATGATACACAAAATAACCTGGATGAATCTCCAAAACTTACTCTGAGTGACAAAATCTAAGCACCCAAAGTTACATACCCTAACTTCCATTTATATAACGTTATATAACTTCATTGATATAGCAAAATTATAGAAAAAGGGAACAGATTAGTGGTTTCCAACGGTTGACAAGGGGGTGAGGGTGAGAGGGAAGTGAATGTAACTAGAAAGAGGTAACTTGAGGGACCCTTAGATGATATAAATGTTCTATATGTGGAGAGTATTGATGTTAATATTCTGATTGTGATATTTTACAATAGCTTTGGAAGATGAGAATTTTGGGGAAACTGGGTCAACCATATATGGGATCTGTTAGTATTTAAGACTACAGGTGACTCGACAATTATCTCTAAATAACAAATTTAATTTTAAAATATTTTGAATAAAGGGAAAGAAATGATTATTTCTGAATCATGAGTTACAAACAGGTAATTAAATTAATCGTACATAATTTTTAAAAATTTTTTAATTTTATCTTATTATGTTATGTTAGTCACCATACAATACAGCATTAGTTTTTGATGTGGTGATCCACGATCCATTGTTTTTGTGTAACATCCAGTGCTCCATGCAGTACGTGCCCTCCTTAATACCCATCACCGAGCTAACCCATCCCCCTCCCCCTCCCCTCTAGAACCCTCAGTTTGTTTCTCAGAGTCCATAGTCTCTCATGGTTCATCTCCCCCTCTGATTTCCCCCCTTCATTTTCCCCTTCCTTCTCCTAATGTCCTCCATGCTATTCCTTATGTTCCACAGATAAGTGAAACCATATGATAATTGACTTTCTCTGCTTGACTTATTTCACTTAGCATAATCTCCTCCAGTCCCATCCATGTTGATATAAAAGTTGGGTATTCATCTTTTCTGATGGCTGAGTCATATTCCATTGTATATATGGACCACATCTTTTTTATCCATTCATCTTTTGAAGAGCATCTCGGTTCTTTCCACAGTTTGGCTATTGCGGACATTGCTGCTATGAACATTGGGGTGCATATGGCCCTTCTTTTCACTACATCTGTGTCTTTGAGCTAAATACCCAGTAGTGCAATTACTGGGTCATAGGGTAGCTCTATTTTTAATTTTCTGAGGCTCCTCCACACTGTTTTCCAAGGTGGTTGTACCAACTTGCATTCCCACCAACAGTGTAAGAGGGTTCTCCTTTCTCCACAACCTCTCCAACATTTGTTGTTTCTTGCCTTGTCCATTTTTGCCATTCTAACTGGTGTAAGGTGGTATCTCAAAGTGGTTTTGATTTGAATTTCCCTAATGGCTAATGATGATGAACATTTTTTCATGTGTCTATTAGCCATTTGTATGTCTTCTTTGGAGAAGTGTCTGTTCATGTCGTCTGCCCATTTTTTGACTTGATTATTTGTTTTTTGGGTGTTGAGTTTGAGAAGTTCTTTATAGATCTTGGATACTAGCCCTTTATCTGTAGTGTCGTTTTCAAATATCTTCTCCCATTCTGTGGGTTTTCTCTTTGTTTTGTTGACTGTTTCCTTTGCTGTGGAGAAGCCTTTTATCTTGATGAAGTCCCAAAAGTTCATTTTCCCTTTTGTTTCACTTGCCTTTAGAGATGTATCTTGAAAGAAATTGCTGTGGCCGATGTCAAAGAGGTTACTGCCTATGTTCTTCTCTAGGATTTTGATGGATTCCTGGCTCACATTGAGGTCTTTCATCCATTTTGAGTTTATCTTTGTGTTAATCATACATATATTAATGTTACTTTTACTATTGAAACCAGGAATTCTTTCCAAATTGCAGTCTCAGAAAAATAATTTTCATGAGATATGAACATAATTCTTTCTTATAGTTCCCTTTTTTTTGGTCCTCCCCGCATGTAATAGAACATAGAATCAGTGATAAGAATATTAACAGAATCATAATTAGGCTTGGCTAAACCACATGAAGCACAGGTTGAACATTAATCAGTAGAAGAGATCACTTTTTGAAAAAAACTATTACTTTGCAATAGGCTATATAAATTTGTTAAATGTCAAAATCACTGTAATGGCTTTGGAATATACAGCCTAAGATGAACTACATTTCCCAGTCTATTTCTTGTATGTTGCACACAGAGACATCTTGGCTAGATTTGGAGGACAGAGGGAACAGTAGCTATTTCATTTTATTTTATTTTATAGAGTGCCCATCCATCTGCTCACACCTGTGTGCACACATCTTGTGTATTTGCTAATTCACTTTGTTGACAGGAAGTGGCAGCGGGCCTGCAATTACTCTACCTTACCTAGATCCTCTTTCAGTTTCTCTAAGTACTGGGCCCGGTGTGTGTTTAGTTTTATGGTAAAGGACCCTGGACAGTGATTTCTTCAGAAGAGCCTTGTCACTATGGTTAAAGGCAAAGTAAGGGGCACAGATCTTAGTCCATCCTTACGGAGTGCCAGCTACCGCCTGTGGCTTCCAGCCTACTCAGTAATCTTTCTTTCCTTATTGCCTCTCCTGTGTATTTCAAACTTCCTTATCTGATGCTGAGACAACAGCTTAACAAAGACTTCTTAACCAACCTCCACAACTATATAAACTATTTCTCTATAACAAATGCCTATATCTCTTGCTGGTCTCTAGGTGAACTCTGACATGATAAAGCAATTTTAAATAATCATTACCTTTCTATAAATTTTCTTTAGAGAGATACAAGTATATGTTTGATATGTCATCTTTTATTGAGACATATGGCATATGAATAATGCCTTATCCCAAGATAATTTAAATATATTAAGAGGCTACAAAATAAGCCCTTAAGGAGTTGTATATATCTGTAGTACAAATGTTATTTGGAAATCATTCTGTAATTTCATTATTCATGTATGTAATGACTTTGTTTTAACATATAAGCTAAACTTAATGAAAAGAATAATTTAGTTCTATAATAAGATGTTGATTGTGGTTTAAATATACAAGCCATTCCATAAAAATATACCAATTCTGTATTTATGAAATACATTGAGAGTTAAACTCAAAAATATTAATTTTGGAAAGCTTACAGGCAGGACTTCAAAGGAAGACTTAGCTGCTTTGTAGGAATTTTGAAATTCCAAAATAGACATTGACTATCCCTAACTTCCTTTTACCCTGCTCTGAGCCACCATCTAAAATTTTGGATTGTAGGTTATCTGAGCATCACAACAATGCATAGTTTGAATATGGAAAAAATTAAAGTGGAATATTGCTAGAGTTGCATATTTGGTGCATCAGTAAATCTTCTCTCTAAAATCAAAATTGTAACCCTGTCACCTTCAAACAATGTGGAAGGCTGTGATTTTTTTGTATCCTCACATGAAGTTTGGACTGAATTTCAAATGATCAATAACACATCATAGATAGTCAAATATTAACTTTACTTGAAGTTGCATAGCTGTGAGCAAATGAACTTGTACTATAGACTCTGCTTCATTCTGTGATAAGAAGAAGGTTCACATTTTGATTATAATTTACCAGTAATATTTGATTGAACAAAGGAACAGCCAGTGTTTTATTTTAAGCTTCCTGGAAGGATAGACCCATGACTTATCCATATCTGACCAAACTATTCAGAACTTGGGCCACAATACATGGGACCATCTAAAGTGCATTTTTTCTTTTCTTCTTATATAATACATTTTTTCTTTTCTTCTAAAATGTCATAACTTCCTGTTTCTCCTCTCTCAAAACATCCATTTTTAAATTTTTAAATCAAATTTATCTTAAGAAGATGTATCCTCTTTTAAGACAGTAACACCTTTGGTAGCAGGGCTGTACATCTGTCATCTTTGAATCTTTAGTAACTATAGATTTAAAAATAGTTGTGCGATGATAGAATATGAATGAACAAATAAATGAGATTCATCGCTTCTCTTATTTGCTAGAAATTACCTTCTCCTCTGAAATCTCTGTTAACTCCTTTGTGTTATATATTTTTTGTGAACCACCTTAACTCTTTTAGGAGCTCTCATTCACCTACTGATGAGGTTGTAGGCATCAAATAAAATGGATGTGCATTTACATTTATCAGTTCAAGGACTCTCTCCAAGATCAACATCCTAAATCCTTTCGTGAATCTCTTTTTTTCTGATTGTTTATTATTATGTTCTCTTATCCTCAGGTCTGCCTCTCTCCCAGCCTAGATTCCTAGTTGTTGTTCCTGGTTACTGCACTGGGAATACTCAATAAGCAAGACTGACTAAGTTTATTATCAGTGAACTGTATTCTGGAAGAATATACTAGAAAAATGTGGCCTAATTACACACAGCTAGTAGTAAATTGGACTGTATCAATACAAAAGAACTAGAAATAATGTAAGTAGTGCAGTAGCACAAGTAATTTTTAGACAGACAAGCAATTATTACATTGATCAAAAAGGCACAAACTTATATAAAAAAGAACTGAGAGATTGGACTTTGGTAAATTTTATTGCTGGTAACGCTTTAAAAAAGCTGAGAAAATGTTTAATTTGCATAAGTTACCTGGGGATTGTTCAGTTGCAGATACTGATTCAGTAGGTCTGAGGTGGGCAGTCTGCATTTCTCCAAGTCTTCTAGGTGATGCTGATGCTAATCTTCTGACTACACTTATAGTATCAAGATCCTAATACACTGATTTTCTTTTAATAATAGTCAAATAACAGCATGAAAACCTTTTATTTTAATCTATCCTTAATTTACTTTTAAACTTATATATGTAGAATATATATCCATGTATGCCTATCTAATACATATATTAGCTATATCTAACATAATAAAACTATATATTTAATATGAAATTATAGATATATTATATTATATATTATTCTAATATATTATATTATTATTTATATTATTATTTATGTATTTATTTTATTAAATAATTTATCTATTAAATATTATTTAATATTAATTATATAGTATTATATATTATATTATTCTAGTACCATTTCTAGAAAATAATTACAGATAATTTTTTTAAAGATTCATTTATTTATTTGAGGGGGGAGGGGCAGAGGGATAGAGAAATTCTCCAGCAGACTCGCCACTCTCCACAGAGCCCATCGTGGGGCTTGATCTCATGACCCTAAGATCATGGCCTGAGCCAAAATCAAAAGTTGGATACTTAGACTGAGCTGAGCCACCCAGGTGCCCCTATAGATCATTTTAATGTTAATAGAAATCATACAAACAACCCTATATTCAATATTAGATTCAATTTTAGATTTATGTTTGTTTATTCAGTCTTTATTTATATCATATTTAGTTTTTTTAGAATGCTGTTTTCATGTTTTTAGGATATATTTTCAAATAGAGTATGCTGGAGTATAAAATTACAGATAAGATATTCTTCCATCAGTTTCCCTGTAAAATGTCTTATATAAAACCACAGGAGAAATGTATTAGAAATGTATTTATAATAATCAGCTGAGTGTAACAGTGATGTAACCATATGAAAATGTTAATAGCTAGAGTTCCTTAGACTATCTTCTCTTCAGTTATTCATTCATTCTGGTGATTTTTCTTTCTATTGTGGTGTCCCCAGAAAATCATAAGTACTAAGTAATTCCTGGCTCAGCAAGAAACCAGAGCTCCACCTAGGGGTAGAGTCCCAGGCTGAGATCTAGAAAGGGAGCGTTGCAGCCTGTAACAACTCTATGCAATTGACAGATAGAAATTGGTCAGGGAATGTAAACTTACATATGAAAAATCATGTTTTGCCATTTTACTTTCTATTCCTCTACTGTGAAAACAAAATAGATGATCACTACTGCAATGCATAAATTAAAACAGCTACTCTGTGGTTCCCTTGTGATGAGTACCAGGTGTTGTATATAAGTGTTGAATCATTAAATTGTACACCTAAAACTAATAATACACTGTGTTGACTTACTAGAATTTAAATAAAAACTTCAAAAAAATTCTCTGTGTAAACTTTTCACGAAGTAAACTGTTTTTTAAAATAAATAATACACCAGATGTGGATAGTTAGGTTGCAATTTCACATTATTAACAATGATAAATTTATAAAATTCTAGGGTCATCCAGTTTACTAACCTCTTAAAAATCTTACTGAAGATTATGTATCATGAAATTTAAATTTTGGATCCAGGAGCTATTTGCTTAACCTACGGTGAGACTACTTACAATTCCTATCTTCACTAGATTGTCTTGAGGAAACAAGTTTTGTAAACTTTCTTTGTATTTGTAGAATTGATATAGAATGCTATATATTTCTCAGTAGAATTAAATAATCTTAATCTCATGTTCAATTAATAACTTAAGGTTTTTTAAATAATAGTACCTACTTTGTTTACACATACAGTTTATCTGCAAAGCATAATCAGAACCACATTTTCTCCAAATCATGAAAATTTTCGAAGGCGCTTGGCAACACTCAGCACCCTGTGGAGTACTCACTACCTTTTGTTTGATGTTGCAGATGAGACCTAAAAAATAATCCCTTAAAATACCTACTATTGAAATGTAGCAAAACTGAAAAAAAAATCAGAGTAAAGTGTATTTGATTCTGTTAGTTGTAAGGAGTAACAACAACAAAATAGCTGGCCTACAAATCCCAAGAGTAGGCTTCTTATTTCTGCTTTTAACTACAAAGAAAATTTCAATGAATGATTCACATACTGACGTGTTGTATCTTTCTCTTGGAAGTCCTATTCCTCATTAGTATATTATATAACTCTGAAGTATCTGGAGTCAGAAAACCTGTTCAATCTTTCTTACTTCATATTTTACAAACTCATTTCACAAAGGAATCTACAATTTGTTGCACCTATTAATGTTCTTAAAAAAGAGTATATTTTGTGAACAATTTTTAAACGCTGCAGTAAAACAGAAGCACATGAGAGCCATTACATAATGAAGAAAAGAATCATTGCAAAGGAATAGGAAATAAAGTAGACTCAGGAGAGCTGCTTTAAACAATGTCACATAGCTCTAGATCCCCAGGAAATAAGAGCAAGTACAGACAGATTATAAAAAAGTTATTAAAAATAGAGGGAGAAGAGGTTTATCTTTCAATGCTTTTATTTCACCACTAATCCTCATGGTAGAAATACAAGCATTTCTAGATTCTACCATAAAGGGCTGAAATGACACAACTAATTATAAGCTATTGTGTCTTTGACACAGAAAAGAAAATCTGAGAAAAAATGCAAAAACCCTTTAACTTCTTTAGACAGATCCAGAATTAGCTAATTTAATATTGCTTAAAATTTTTAACTTTAGGTATGAGGCATGAATGATAATACAGTTCAAATGTCTATTTGTAATGCTCTAGTTATATGACTGTAAATGTAGTTTTTGATACTTTTCAAAAATAAAAATATTTGGCCATATGTTACCACTGAGAAATAACACATTTAAGCCATTTTTCATTGTGAATATCTTGTGCTATATTTCCAAAAAATGTAGAAATTTAGAATGGTACAATATCACTGAAGTTCTAAATCTTTACAGGTGCAATTTTCAGTACATAACAGCACATTTTCCTAATGTACAACTGTATGTATTTTTGAAAATATGGACTCATATTTGACTTAGCTCAAATAGAATCATTTCTTTTTATAGTTTTTATAAAAATATTTTATAGCATAGAGTTCTTTTCAAGTAAATGATATCTATCATCTTATGCTAGTCAAGCATATTCTTTTAAGAGACTATGGAACAGCTGGAAAATTTTGTGAAAAATCAAACCATTTGAAAATATCTTAATGAGAATGATTATTTGTGTGGTCTTCTGAAGAATGTTAAAGAACATTTCTCCTTTCATCCTCCTGAAACTTTGTCATGTAACTTACCAGACCTCCCTTGCTCACTCTACCCTCTTCCCATGCTTGACCTGGTTTTATTTTTTTTCTTTTTCAAGTTTTTATTTAAATTCCAGTTAGTTAACATACAGTGTAATATTAGTTTCAGGTATAGAATTTAAGGATTCATCACTTACATACAACACCTAGTGCTTATAACAAGTGCCCTCCTTAATACCCACCACCCATTTAACCTTGTTTTAGACTTTGATCTGATAAAGGAGTTGCCAAGAGGAAAACCACCTTCATCCACGGTCATATTGGTCAGAAGTCTTAGTAGAGTTGTCCAACATATGTCCAAAAATATATTAAAAACCCTAGGAGACTCAAGGGGCTCTCAAAACTTTACCACCTTTCCACTCTTGCCACAAACACAAATATTTATGTACAATGTGTGTGTACAAGTTTCTTTGTTTAACTTAATTACCATTTCCGTTCAGATTATTATGGGCTCTGAGGAAGGGATGATTAGGGGAAGGGGAGGGAAATGGGAGTGTCTCACATTAGTGACCTTAAAATGGTTAAGCTTCAATTCTTGCTTCTCTCAGTACTTCGTTTATATCCTGAACAGTCAACTGACTACCTGAAATAGCTGTTTTCCTGAGACAAAGATCAGGGGAGCTCTGTGAATCACAATAGTTGATGACAAAACAGCACACCATTCTACCTGCTAATTTGTCCTTTTTTTAAATTTATTTTTTTGTTTCAGCTTCAACTGCTGGTTTCATTTTCAATTATTTTGTCTTTCAGGTCCTTGTTTTCTCTTTCTCAAGTATACCCCAAATCTGAAGACTTCAATGGTGTTTCTTTTCTCTTCAGTTATATTTTTCTTCCCATATATATATTTTCTTACTTAGGTAAAATGATAAAGGGATAATATGATTTAAGTGCATTAATAAAATGAATGTTTTGAATAGACCATAATGTGAAAAGCATCCTAGGGTTCAGTGCTAAGCTATGCTTTACATGAGCAATTAAAGATATCTGTGTTAATAGTACAAATTATATTAAATATATAAGCTTTCTGTCCCTACATTTACTGAAAATTAATGTTAAATCCTAGAAAGGAAAAGATTTTCTTATTAATTGAAATGTCCTTATTTTAGAATCTGATTAAATAGAATTCTTTATATATGGTCAAGTATAAGAGAGTCACCCCTTTTTACTAGGAAACTTAATAGAACAATGAAAAGAAAAAGAGAACTGGACCTGGAAACCATTGATTTGAGTTTTAGTTCTACCACTTACCAGCTATGTGATTTCACTGAAGAGATCTACTCTCCACGAGCATGGATTTTGTTCAAGTGTAAAAAGGAATAATATGCCAATAATGTTTTCCCTACCTACATTCATAAAGTGCATTTAATAAATGTATATGTACTAGGTAAACTTTGAAATGGCATGCCATTGTTCTTTATCAGAATTATAAAACTTATGGGAATGTAGTTAGGATTGAAATAGAAGTTGATAGAAGGAGATAATTTTGAAATATCAGAGCAGAAAAAGAATGGAGTAGAATTGAAACTGATCTCTCATATGGGAAAGTTTAGTTTGGCACTGGTTAAGGAATTTAGAACTAGGTCTTCAATCATGGCCAAGTTGTTTGTCAGACTTAGCACTAGGTCTTCAATCATGGCCAACCTTTTAATCACACCTAGATAACAATGTCCTGTGTGGTAGAATAATAAGGGGTTTATGTATCTGTCTTTCTGATGGTCTGGTTTTTTACGGGCCATTATTTATTTTACAATGTTTTCAGCCTTGTAAAACTTGCTTCAATAAATTTCCAGGTTTGTTTCATAAATTTATCTGAAGACAGTAACAGTGCTGACCAATTAGTCAAATATGATAGAATATGAACATAGTATTAATTGTCACCACATCCAATCTTTTCTTAAATGTTTGCATGTTTGCTTTGCCAAAGGGCAAGCTAGAGGAAGCTTGCTTTGATCTCAGGATTACTATCTTAAGCCTTAGAAAAACACTAAAACATCATCAGCATATTTGTTCAGAAAAGGTAAATCATAAATCAATGTCCTGGTGCACTTTTTTGTTTGCCTCAGATTTTTCAAGGTCTCTTTGACCTAGAAGCAGAATATGTCTGAAGTTTCCATCCTACTCACCAATCCTGGTCAGTTAGCACACAATACTGATAATCAAGAACTAGAACATTGCTGACCAAATTAGTAGACATGGCCACCTCATTTTTCAAATTGCTGATTGGTTATCACAACCACTTTTTAAACCTTCTATATTATGTACGTCATTTCTTCAAAATGTGTGATCTCTTTGGCATATATTTATTAAACAGGCAGATTTAAATTTAGGCTTATAGGCCTACACAGTGGTCTTTTTGTTAGGAAAATCTGCAGAGAAAATTATATATATGGTCATAACTATGACCTGTTTATGGCCTGAGAATGAAATTACATCTGTGTAATTTTTCATTAAAATAAAAATGCCAAATTATTGCAAAATCAATTCTCCTCAGATTTTAAAAATTTAATGTAGATATTTTTTAAGCATCATCAAACTGTAATTGTGGTGCTAAAATGTATTTTTGTATAGAGCTGGAACTGTATAAAAGGCATTGGAACTTGCTTTTTTGGTAATGATTTAAATTTCATTGGCCATCTGTGGAATGGAACAAAATTCTTTAGTTTGAAAGAGTTTGATTTATGCCATTCAATTCACAATAGCTCTATGCTTTATATCAATTTTGCCATCTGTGTTTTCTGTTTATAATCAATCAAAAACTCATTGGTTTGGTCATCTACTCCTGTTCATATAAATAAAACTAAAGGAGGGAAAATATAGTAATTAAAAAATTACAAAAAGAAACACCATGAAATCTATAAACCCATGCACAAGCAATAATATTGCCTGACGTATTGACAGATTTGGAGATGTCATCAAAATGTATTACTTATTACTGATCTGAGAATGACTGAGTCTAAAACCCAGGCAAATTCAATTTTATTTATATTACCCAATGGAATTCCAACAAAATTACCTTTCTCTCAAATGTACAAAAGAGAAGAATTCCATGTTGCCAAATATTCTATAATTCTAAACTTTTACAAATGTAGTAAGTTCCTATGTCATAACAGTTGGACAATACTTAACATAGCCTAAGCTCTAAAATCTGAGTGCAGCAGAGAAGCCATGCTCTTGATTCCAGTGTAGTGTGCTGGAGAAAGAATCTTAAACAGGCTCCATGCTCAGCACAGAGCCCATCTTGGAGCCAGACACAGGGCTCCATGTAGGGCTCGATCTTAGCACCCTGAGATCATGACTTGAGCCAAAAACAAGAATCCAATGTTTAACCACTGAGCCATGCAGGAGCTGCTGCATATTACGTATTTTATAAAAGCTGTCAGGTGCGGTTGGAAGGAAAGCACACTGGAAGCAGAGAAATAATATCTCACGTGTAGTATCTGAGGCCGTGCAACCATCACCTAATCTTGCTGAGTTTTACTTACCACATTGGTAAAACAATAAGAGAAAGGTATAAATACATGTAGTTACCCAGACTATTTTGAAGGAGCCAGTGAAAATATTTTGAAATCCCAAAGGGCTATCCAAATATGAAATGCAGTGATTATTTTCCTTCACCTGTAGCAGAACTAAGAATTAAAACATCAGGATGCCAACTATAAATTTAGTTATCTAAAGCAAGAAGCTTTATTGCTTTTTTTAGCTTCAGAAGAGACCTAGAGAAAGAAAGGACACTATCAAAAGGAAATGATGAAAGTAATAAACATTGCTTAAGTAGACATTCACAAAGAGAAAATAGGTTAAGTAATAATAAGATATTCCACCCAATTACTGCAACTATGTGGGGGCTGGGGAATAGCTCATTCAGGATGAAAGAAAGATAAAACTATATTATGAAAAACATTGAACTTGGAGGTTGAAGTTACAAAATGTTCTAACTGCTGGAAATAAAGAACCAATACCGTGCCTAACATTGAACATTAAAATGAAAACAGAAGTTTTCAGAAATATAAATAATGTCCTTGGAAAAAATAATGTCATGATGTATCAGTACACATTTATACAGTAATGTTCTCTTTCTTTGTGGAAAATAAGCCCCCAAACTGGATGTTCTTAGAGTGACAAAGAGTTTTGCTGCAGACCTGAACAGACATTTTGAGACTGGAGCAGACTAGAGAGAACGCAGCCTTGGCATGGTTAAGCATGGCTGTGTGAAGGCTGTTGATGAAAAGAATAGGTAAAATTAAGCATAATATTTATTCAAATCAAATATTATATTACTAAAGTATGGACAGTAAAAGCACAAGTTGGGATTTATACAAAGCAATATTTAGAGGGCAACTAAGATTAGCAATAAGCTATGCCAAACACTGGAATTTACACAATTTTTTTCTTTTTCTTAATCAAGATATCATTGATATATAACATTGTGTACATTTAAGGTGTAAAATGTGTTGATTTATAGGGCGCCTGAGTGGCTCAGTTGGTTAAGCGGCTGCCTTCGGCTCAGGTCATGATCCCAGGGTCCTGTGATCAAGCCCCACATGGGGCTCCCTGCTTGGCGGGAAGACTGCTTCTCCCTCTCCCTCTGCCTGCCTGCCGCTCCACCTGCTTATGCTCTCTCTCTCACTATCTCTGTCTCTGTGTCAAATAAAAATAAATAAAATCTTTAAAAAAATAAAATAAAATGTGTTGATTTATATATTCCAATATGATGATTATCACTAAACATTCACCAACACCTCTGTCATGTCACATAATTATCATTTCTTTTTTGTGGTGAAAACGTATTTTTCTGCTGCACCTATACACTTAAATTTCCATAACTACATTGTTTTTTTCAAGTTTTTATCATTATTTCAAGAATTTCTGTTTTACAGGTTTATTTTCTGATTATTAATCCTGACTGGCAAATGGGTACCTCTGAAAATTATTTTTGCTGGTGTCACTTACTATGACTCAGTTCAGGTGATCAGACTGTTCTTAAAGATTTTTATCTTGGTTCAATGTTGCCTTCAACTTCTTACTAACTCAGTAAACTTGGTTATATAATTGACTCTCTTTTTATGTCATTCTCCTTTTCTGTATAATAGGAGAAATGGTCATATATACTATAAATTTGTTATAATAATTATATATATGTTATACAACATATGGCACCTACACATCATTTTATTTTTAGTAAATTAGAGATTAATAGAAATATTAATAAAATGGAATAAAAAGGTATTAAAAGTAGGTTATGCTCTGGCAAGATACCAATTAATTCTTGTTATTTTTTAATGATGATAATTTTTCACATTTCCTTTTTTTTTTTAAGATTTTAGGTATTTACTTGAGAGAGTGAGTGAGAGAGAGTACAAGCTGGGGGAATGGCAAAGGCAAAGAGAGGAGCAGACTCCCCCTTGAGCAAGGAACTGGACATGGGACTTGATCCCAGGACCCCAGGATCATGACCTGACCGAAGGCAGAAGCTTAACCGACTGAGCCACCCAAGCGCCCTTTCAAATTTCCTATATAGACATTTTACTTTTGCAATCACATAAAAAATTAAAAGTATATTTGTTATTAAAATTCAAATTCACAACTGTTTTTGTAAATAGCCCTTTTTCGCAAATATTTCGATGTAATGATATGAGGATCATTTCTTGTAAACATAAATCTATGTTGTTTATGGTTTTTTGCAATCTTTCAGACATTTTTAGGCATTAATAATCATCTTATTTTTGTATGTTTGGATTTTTCTTGGATATCTTTTTGGGTAAGGGAGATGTATAGTTTCTGGGAGGTGATAGCTCCTTTATCAATTTTGTTAACTTTTCAGTATCAAAACAAATTTATGTAATAAATTCAGTTTAAATTGCAGCTTTAGGTAATGTTTGAAATTGTTTTGAACAGTGGTGGTAAGGAGGAAAATTATGATTGAATATTGGTAAAGAGATTGAACAAAATTAGAGAATAAATAAATCATATTTAGAGCCAAATATCAGGCTACATTTTCTCTTAAGACTTGAAAGTGCTCATCACTCAGATATTTAGAACTCTATCTTATAAGAAACAGAAGTGGTTTTTATTTTTAGTTTGAAATGTAATGCCATTAAAGAAATGATCAGTAATTTATAGGACGGATGGCCATTTGGGGTAGTGAATATGGAAATATTTTGTTTTTAAGCAAACATCAAGGGAAAGTGAGCTGCCTATCTTTCAAAGCAGTGGTGAATTATCTGCTTATTTAAAACTACATTGTAATTGTTTACCTTTTTCTTCTTTATTTTTTTTCTTTTGGAATACATAGAAAGACTATTCTGTGTCTTTACTTTAGCTATAATATTTAATAACCCATCTAGAGGACTTAGTTCCAAATAGCCTTCACTAAAACCATTCCAGACTGCATATTTAGCTGTTGTAAAACTAGGAAACATTCTTTGATTATACTAAAATTTAAGACAAGTTCCAGTGGCATGAGGAATTTTTTTATGGTAAGCCTATTTTATACCTGTTATATTAGAAGGAATCCAACATCTTGCTACCCAAAATAAATAGTCATTAAATAAAAGAGCATTATTTTGTCAAAGTTTATAAAATGAATATTAGGAAGTTTTTAAGGGAAAAATGTTCAGATGGCATGTCATTCTAACAAATCTGAAGCCATCCCTGCCAAATATTTTCAATATTTAAGTAAGATTTTCTTGGTTTCTAATATCTTAAAACTTGGAAAATATATGTCTTAGAATTGCAAAACAAGTTATGGTTACACTGACATGATTACTCTAGTGATATTAAAGTGTCACTTCAACATCTTATAGCATGAAAATCTGAACCTTGTTGCATATATTATGCAGAAAAGAATCTAAGGTCAATACAAGCATTTGTTAGCAGGAAACGTTGCAAAGACAGCCCTGCCACCTTCTGTTCTTAATGTTTCCTATCCGGTTTCAAAGTCAAATCAGTAGATTTAAATCACTAATTTAAATATATCATAGTATTAATCCCTTAACTAAACACCAATAGCTTTATTTCTAGAATACTATTAACCTTAACTTCCCTATGTTCATTAATTCAGATGTGCAGAATAATTCATTTCATTGGCCCATTTTTATTTTTTCAAGAAGTTCATATAGAGACTATATAGGATACTTTTTAGAGTTTGCATGTGTGTATTTATTATGTTATTGAGTCCTAAATAACCTACAAAATTAAAAAGCTTTGCTTTTATAGTATATGCAAGCTATGCTGGGAAATGGAATTCTTGCCATATAAAATGAAATTTCAGGAAGTTTTATTAGCAGAGAGTATTGTGAGTCTGGATGCAATGACATAAGGAGAATGAAAGATGAAAATTTTAGACCCTAAATATACCAAAGAAAAATTTGATGATGCAGAGGGAACACTTCTTAAAGTGACATAAGACCTATTTTTAATTTACTAAATTAAATGTTTTATGTCTAAAGACAACATTTCAGATCAATTTTCACAGGTACTTTATTGAGGAAAAAATACAACAACCTGAGGATGTACCAGATTGCTCCCACAAAGTAAAACAAGATCAAAACCCACTCCTGCAAGGACATTCATATTCTTATAAATTTTTGATGCTGTGAAAAATATTTTAAAAAATCATTAAAATTGATGTTGACAGATGTATTATTAACTCTGGTACCATTCTTATATTATTGCCAATACCATGCAACAGAAATTTAGATGCAGGACAGAAATTAGCTTGAAATTTCATGACAATTTATTTTAGGACTAAAGCATTGGTAAAGTCCTTTAACCATTGGTGAGCCCTGTCAGATGTAATATCTACATTTTTCTTACAGGAACTTTTCCATTTTGCATTATTTTTTTCTTATTTAATGTTGGAAATGACACCACTTGAAGTATTGCTTTGTCATAGAGGCCAAATATTGCATCTATGACTATCTGGCAAACCCCTCTTCTAAATATGTAATAAACATGGGCATATACTGACATTATTTGGGTTTTTCATAATGTCCACACCATAATTATAACGACTCCTACTCTTTCTCACTCTAGATGCATCAGCCTCTTATCTCTTCCTCGATTACTACAGTTAACTCCTACCTAAGGGATTTTTCTTTAATTCTTTCCTATGCCTTTCTGTCTCTTTATGTTTAAAACACACATAGTTTAATTTGTCCCTTTAAACCTTCAAATGGATAAAGGAGATAGTATGCCATCAGGGATGTAATTCCAAATTGAAAAGGGAGAAAGATAGTTGTTTTAGATGCATTCTTGTTTTGGAGTATAAAGGCAGTATTACAAGCTTGGCCTCCCCATAATATTCTCAAAGTGTAAAAATTGAAATGTTGACTAGAGAGGGTTGTTGTCATGATGTTGATACTATGATTTTTCCGAATGGGTCAGCTTTCTCTATTTCTCGCTGTATCAAACTTCTTTCACTAATCTGGTCAGATGCTCCTAGAGTCCACAAAATCTCCACCATTACTCATGCTCTGCTGCAATTTTCTGACTGGCTGAAGTTGAACATTTTTAAGGATTTGTTCAGTTATTTAAAAAAAATCTATGATTAAAATGTTAAAATACTTTGATAGATTGCCTGAGTTAGATAAGGACAAAAAATGAGTTCTCAGGGAAGTGCCCATGTCTGTGTAATGGACTGATCATCAGTGTATTTCTTCTACTTGTGCCTGGACATTTGAGCCAGTATTTTGTGCCCTCCAAAGGGACTGATTTCTTTACAAAAGATACATTTAAATCTTATGAAAGTCTTCAAAGAAGATCTGGCATTTCTTTTTTTTTTTAAGATTTTATTGATTTATTTGACAGAGAGACAGCGAGAAGGGGAACACAAGCAGGGGGAGTAGGAGAGGGAGAAGCAGGCTTCCTGCAGAGCGGGGAGCCCGATGCGGGGCTTGATGCCCAGGCCTTGGGATCATGACCTGAGCTGAAGGCAGACACTTAATGGCTGAGCCACCCAGGCATCCCAGATCTGGCATTTCTCAACTAAATATTTGAGATCGGTTCGCTGGTAACTTGATAGTTGATGACAATGCCACGTAGGTTTTGACATCTGGAGTAATATATTCCTTCTCTGATAGGAATACGATGTTTCTCACCCTGGCACTGTCATTTCCCCTGAAATATCTCAGTGTTGTGCTGCTTTGATAGATAAATATCAGCACCATGTATTTGATGCTGAATATTTTAAAATCAGATTTCTATAGTCTTTTTCTGTGTTCTACGCTACATAATGGGATGTTTTTATTTTTGGTCAATTTATATGTGTCTAAAGTCTGACACTTGAAATATTCAAAGCAGCCACATTAATGGAGATTTTTTGTACAAACACAAACACATTAATACAGCAGGAAAGCAGGGTTTAAGTCGGTTTATTGCATGGAAGACATCATTTTCCTGAAAACAAATGGTGTGTTTAGCTGCCATCATAGTGACAGTACAAACAGCTAAAAGACAGAATTATTGCTAAGATTTCCACTTTACCTATTAATGATTGAAAGGAAATTCACTGTGATACCATCAAGAAATGGAGGGTATTGAATTTTTATCTTCCTAAAAGAAACAGTTACAAAAAAGCAGAAATGAGCATTCATGTTATCAGTTGTATTTATTTTAATAAGTAGAAAGATAAATTGTGACAATTTAAAAGTAATTTGTCTTTCATTTTATTCATAAGTTTTTTAGCTTAGGAAAAAGTCCCTTTCTGGAGATACAAAGTCAAATATTTGCACTTTTTATTTCTCAGCTACACACGGAAGAAAGGCTAAAAAATCATTTTCCTGTTCATATGCTATTTTTTTCTCTATCCAACTGGAAGTGAAATGTCTTGGCAGGAGGTAAGATGACAAAAAATGTGCTAGATTTAAAGAAAATGCATAGGATAGTTTTCTCTGGCTTCTGTGAATACAGTGTTCAAAGTATAGAAGTTAACATGTTTATTTATTAACCTTACTTATTTTTAGCCCATAGGGCTTGAAACAAAATTATTCCCAAGTTTGTTTCTTGCTATTTCTATTTTAAAATGGAATATTTCCAAATTTCTTCAGGGTATTTTGTCTCAGTTTTTCATTCTATTCAACCACAATCCTTGAAGCTGGAGTATTTAGAAAAATGTTTGTACATGCTCATAATAACATGCATGCATGTAGGCACACTGAATAAGCTGAGTGAAGGAAGAGTTGTTCAACCAACTTTTTGGGCCATAGTTTGGAGGTTATTATACCAGAGTCTTGCAGAGGTTAAGCTACACTTCAGGTAATACAGAGTAACTTTATGTTTATTTGAAATCCAGGAGACGAACCTGGAACAAATCAAATTTTGCCTGCCTCCAAAATATAATAACAACAAATGTATGATTTGTGTTTTATATGTGTGTGTGTGTGTGTATGTGTGTGTGCATCGTTACATATATTGTTATATGCATGTAGTTATGGATAGCATTTTTCCACATATCACTCTGCTGAGTATAAATTTGCTTTCTTATAATTAACGACACCAGGCTTTTTGAGAGGCATCCTAAGGTGTAATGTTTGTTAATCATTTCCTTTCTAAGGGAGTTATAGATTAATTGGACCTAGATTTCTAGGTAAAAGAAAGAAATCTCGAGTTTTAAACAACAATGACAGATGCATGAAATAATCTATTTTGACATATAGTTCTCCTGAGAATCTTTCAAATTCAAAGTCCTTTGTATAGAGGGTAGTTAACTTACTTGTGTACAGTGTCATCCCAGAAGACATTATCCAATTTGTTTTTCTTCCATAGTTTTCCTTCCTCCAGTTTCATCATCTGTGTGGAAACTTTTCAAATTTGACAGCAAAGCAGACTTATTTCCAATTTAGATGGTGCAACACAGATGCATTGAGATCAACACCTCAGGAATCAGTAGCTTAGGACAGCTGTCCAGCAAACTAGGGGAGGAAATGAATTCTGTGATCAAGCATGTATGAGAAAATTGGGAGGTGATGGTTAAATAGTTATTTTTATTTCCCATAGAAATATTCATTGTAATTTCCATGATAAATAATTTTTGAATTTTTAATGTGTCTCATACAGCATCTTCTCCCCCACCCCAGAATACCTATAGACATATTGAAAATATTTATCAGGATTCTCATAGTTCTATGGCTATTAGTAATACAGAGTCTTCCCCATTGTTCTCTGTTGAGGAAACATTTACATAATCACAGAATTCAGTTATTTTCACCAGTCACAACCTTTTAAGTTCTTAGATAAACTTCTATTTCCTCTATTACCTACCAAGGCATTAAGTTCAATGATGAAATGCATTTAATCCATCCATGACTCAAGAACATTTCTAGTCTTTTTTTTGTTGTTGTTAGCTGCAGTGCTGTTAGTGGGCTAAGTACATGTATTAAGGCAATTTCAGTAAATATAAATTTTCAACATATATAGCATCTGGTATTTAGACATAAACAGATGGCTCAAGTACAGATGTTTTCAGATATTGGCTACTATTCCATTGTAGATCATAAATCATGGTTACACTAAAGGCTGTTAAGCTAAAGAAGATGGATGTAATGTTTTCTTACCAATCAGGAAGGGCTTTAATGGCAGGAAAAAAAACAAACAACAACTAAATCTCCATTTAATTAACTAGCTATTTTTCCCATACCATTTTGATTACAATCAAAAGGTATATAAAAGACAAATAAGCAAATCAAATATATCTCTATATAAGATGTACACATAAAAGATGTTGTGAATACCCATAATAAACATAACTAATACTTATTCTAACCTTTCTATGTGCCAGTCACTTTTCTAAGTTACAGATACAGATATATAAGATCCATATTCCAGACCTCACTGTGCTATGAAGAGACAGACTATGTAATGTGACTTCCAAAAAAAAAAGCTTATATTTCATAGTTTGCATGTTTAATTACATGACTGTCTGACTGCCCTTGTAGAGACCAGACCAAAGGATGGATGGATGGATGGATGGCAGAGATGTTCTGATGGTAGACAAACATTTGGCATAGGCATGTTTTAAAGTTCTTTTAAGACCTTCAGTTTTACAAGGGAATCACACACATGATTTATATGTGACCTTAGTTTTCAATTTTTGGAGTATCCTTATGATTTTTTTTAAAGATTTTATTTATTTATTTGAGAGAGAGAATGAGAGAGAGAGAGCATGAGAAGGGGGAGGGTCAGAGGGAGAAGCAGACTCTCTGCTGAGCAGGGAGCCCGATGCAGGACTCGATCCCGGGACTCCAGGACCATGACCTGAGCTGAAGGCAGTCGCTTAACCAACTGAACCACCCAGCTGCCCCTGGAGTATCCTTATGATCTTAATGTTGTTCCCTATCTCACATTTCTAACCATTATAACCTCAAATATCTTAATGACATTTTAAGGATCTGGTAACACCAGATCTTTCAAAAGTTTTATGAATCCGAAGTAAAGAGAGCACTCTAGGACTTTTCAGCAATCATGGCTGTAAGCTAAGTGCTAGCACCTTCTTAGCTATTCCCTTACTTTCATATGAGCATTAGCACTTCTGTGAACTTATTATACCCACCACACTAGAAAAGTTTTTGTTGCAATGCATATTCTGGGTAGTAGGTTTGATTTAAAGACCAGCTGCCTAAACTCTCAGTAAGTTTATGCCTGTGTTAATAATTTCACAAATTTTGGAAGTACATCATGGTGAAACTACAAATTTGTGGGGGCCTGGGAAGAATGGTCTCAAGCATAGTTGACAAAAGTGGCAAACTAGCAGCCACTAGTTCAAAACAAGGTCACAGGCTGGGGTATCTGGGTTAAGTCAGTTAAGTGTCTGGCTCTTGGATTTGGCTCAGGTCCTGATCTCATGGCTCATGAGACTGAACCCTGTGTTGGGCTCCCCACTCAGCAGAAGTCTGCTTGGACATTCTCTCCCTCTGCCCCTTCCCCTGCTTGTTCTCTCTCTCTCAAGTAAATAAATAAATCTTAAGGGGGAAAAAGTCACTGGCAAGTTCCCTTGGATGTCATAATAACTTAAAAAGCATTAATTTGGAGGTTTTGAAAAAAAATCTAGATTGCTGGTTTGTTGTAAAGAACATCTGGACACATGGGTATGTTTTCCCATGGTTGGAGATAAGTAATCTTTGCCCCCTTTAATATGACATTTATTCTCCTGTCACCCATTTTCCCCACCTGCTAATGCAATAACTGACCCAGGTCCGTCATTTAGGTGACCTGCCTATCTCTGTGCATGTTTAAGGATAGTGACTGTGTTCTCATTATTGCCTTAGGTGCAACTCCACCCTCAGATCTACCCTCTGAGTCTTGGCCCAACATATGTGGCATTCTCATTGTAAACTCACTTTCTCTTCCTTCCCTTATAAACTATTGTCTTGGTCTATAAATGATAATCTCACCAAAACCCATATGCTACTTCAGATGATAAAGTGCACACCAGTAATAGTCATAATACTTTTTAACATATTACCATTGAACTACTTGCTCCTCTTCTCTCATTGTTCATACCATTGACAACTTCCACTGAATAAGCACTGGCAGAATATAGAGTATTGTCCTAATAGGTTATTCGCATTTATTTTGTTTTAGTTCATAGAAATTCTTATGTTTTCATTAGCAAGAAATCTCAACATGAAGATGTGGTTTCACTGATGCAGATATTAAAATGCATAAATGGAAAATTGGCATCTAGTTGAATAGAATGGCTCCAACATTAAGCATATCATGCTGCCCAATATGACATGTTTGTACTAGAAAAGGAGTTGATGAATTCATCAACACAGTAGGCTAGAACGCCATTGTGTTAATTGGTCTCATAAGGGAAAATCAATGCCTTGTTATCTCCCACCATATCCTTGGAGCCATGATCTTCATGTTGATGGAATAACAAATAACTTCATGTGCATTGCCACACACCACACACAGAGCAGCATTCTTTTTCCTTATCACCTCAGATGGACACATCATCTATTTTGCATTGTGGATCTTGAAAGCCATCTTTCTGAGAAGCAAAAAAAAACAAAACAAAACAAAAACAAAAAAACAAAACAAACATTTCAAGGAAAAATGGGGAGGCTGTGAACTTAATCCACAGATTCCAGACATTCAGTGTTAGAACTTGACATGATTTTCTTACATCCTCTCTTCCCTCGTATAGATCAATGTCTTTAAGCAGCTCTTTCATAAGCACTTTCATGCTTATTTTATTACCTAGATAAAAATCGCCGGTAGTCAAAGAAGCAACAGTACAAAGTAAACTGTGAGTAACTCATTTTTCCTAAGTTATGTTGAGAGACCCCATATAGGTAGGTATGTGAGTATGACTGGCCCTCATAAATATTTTAAGGAGGTGACTTTTACTGAGCTATCAATTGATTGATATATTCATACCAATTTGCTATATCTTTGTGGGAAAATGCATAGCTGGCCTTCAACAAAGAAGTATATGGCCAATCATATGTATATATATATATATGATATATTATATATATATATAATATATAATATTTGTTTTCCCCAGAGTAATAGCATTATGCAAAGAGGGCATCTGGTTCTAGAATCGGAAAAGTTAGTCTCACTGTTTACTTGCCATAGATCTTGGGTTGTTTCGATTTTAATTGAGGACAAGTTAATGGCGTTTGGGTGCCTGGGTGGCTCAGTTGGTTAAGCGACTGCCTTCGGCTCAGGTCATGATCCTGGAGTCCTGGGATCGAGTCCCACATCGGGCTCCCTGCTCAGCGGGGAGTCTGCTTCTCCCTCTGACCCTCTTCCCTCTCGTGCTTTCTATCTCTCATTCTCTCTCTCAAATAAATAAATAAATAAAATCTTTAAAAAAAAAAAAAAAAAAAAAAAAGTTAATGGCGTTTTACAGAGCTATAATAATCAAATAAGGATATACAAATAAATGCCTGCATAAATCTCTAAATAATAATAGATGACAGTAATTAGTATTTAGCAATACCTTACTGTATGAGTCCCTAAATTTTTTATAGCACTTGATCCCTATACTTACCCAAGATTCCTGCTATGCTCAAACTGAATCAGACTGGTTCCCTACAGAGCATTTTACATCAATCTGTCTACCATGAAAGAAATGCATAGGTCAGCTTTTATTGTGCTAAGAAAAGCCTGAGCCTATAAAGTAAATGAGTTGGTGCTAAGAAAATGCTAGGCTCCTGTTTTATCCTAAGTGAGATAAGAGAATGAAAATAAGAAAAAGAACAAGAATAAATAAGAATAAAAATAATTATGAGGTCAGAGTGCCTGCACTCTGCCAGCAATTGTAAAAATGTATTATCCATAATCCTCAAAAACACTGTCATGTGAGATTTATATCTTTGGTCAAAGACATATCAAAAGTAATTCCTGGTGCAGAGCACAAGGTCAAATTTGTCACTCTCCAATGCTTGTCTAAGGACTTTCTGCTATACAACTATCTCTCTAGTTTTGGAGACACAATAACTGAAGAGAGAATACTGAAGAGGATGTCATAATCAAGTGGCAGTTAGCAGAAGGCATTTAAGAATGTTCTCATACACATCACCAAGTGATCGTCTGCTTGGACAACACAAAGGGCTGAGATAACACACTTTTTACCAATAAGTAAACCATGGAAGTATTTGAAGCAACTGAATAATTCTAGAAACACACCATTATCTTTTGTAGTAGAATGATTTACACTAGCTTTCCCAAATGCATTAATAAAGTTTTATTTCTTACTTTTGTCAAGTCTAAAGCAATTCAGATGCCCTTCTTTTTCTTGTAGCTTGTATGCCATTAGCAAGGAAAGCTAGAACTAGAAGATGCATGCTACTTTTTAGTTGACACAAGTCATTTCCTCTCATAGTCTATCAACCAGCTCTAGTTAAATGAACCAAACTGATTGCCAGACAGACTAGGACATTTTGATCTGCATATGGATATTTTTGTGTCTTATATACTTTATACCACACTTTGGTTTCTTTATTTCATGAGGAAATGTCTTTATACCAAATTATGTAAATAACTGAACCATTCATTATTTTAAAGCTGAAAGCTATTTATTGTCACTATAGATGCTAAAATTTGTATGTATTCTCCCTACAAATGGGAAACCTTGGACCTTAGATCTTACTCACAGGCTTTATTTTCCCCTAAGTTATCAAACCGTCTGCAATACAATGCAAATCAATATGATGCATTGAAGCAGCCACATAACATGATGTTTCCTGAGATTGGGAATGATAATGGCATTATCTCCTTATTGTCAATACATTATAGAAAGCATTCAGTTCTTCCACATCATTATTTCTTGTAAGATACCTTAGTTTTGAAATGTGAGACCTGAATGACCCAAGCTTTTATTGATTAAAATTTCTTATCAAGATTAAATTCAGACTATAACAAATAAATTCAACTATATTACATATATATGATATAACCTTGCCTAAGAAAGTGCAGAAAAAGTATTTGATCTAAGTAATTTTGGGTAACAGTTTTGTTTTGATACCTTAAGGAAAATGACTAAAAGAACTGTACATCACACTGTGCTCTAGTTGGTAAGTATGTTTTCTATAAGATGTAGGCTAACATTTGGAAACCAATGTGTGTGTATAATAGGGTAGGGCAAATAAGTAAAATGTAGATAATGGGAGCCAGGTTTCTTACTGTCAAAGAAGCTAGAACAAGAGAGAAAGGGAGAGAGAGGGAGAAAGAACAGGAGTAAGACTAGAAAAAACCCTGTGGGGCTAGATGAGAGTTAGAGTTATCAGTGTGAACTGTTGGGTTTTTGTTTGTTTGTTTATTTGTTTTTGTTTGTTAAATTTTTTAGAAAGATTTTATTTATTTATTTGAGAGAGGGATAGAGAGGGAGAGAGAGAGAAGGAGCAGGGGTAGGGGCAAGAGGGACAGGGAGAATCAGACTCCCCTCCCCACCAAGCAGGGAACCCAACGTGTGGCTTGATCCCGGAACTCCGGGATCATGACCTGAGCAGAAGGCAGATGCTTAACTGACTGAGCCACGCAGGCGCCCCATAAGCTTTTGTTTTATAAATATATAATATGCATACAGGTAGGGCAGAAATAAAATAGATTTGTGTATATATACAGATTAGTATGGCCCAGCCCATGATGGAATTGGGTCAGTGAACCCAAAAGAGGCCCATTCTAATGACCTTTGAAAAGATCTTCAAATCAGGTCAGATTGTGAAGAAATGGGGTTTAGGACATCAACATATGAATTTGGGGGGGACACAATTCAACTCATGACACCTATTCATGTGCATTACACCATCAAAGATCTTCCCTCATCCTCAGCTTGTGTGTGTGTGTGTGTGTGTGTGTGTGTGTGTGTGTGTGTGTGTGTGTTATTTAGGCTATTTCAGGAGAGGATAAGTGAGCACAAAGTCAAGCTGTGACAGAGAAATGTATGGTTCTCACATAGTCTCCTCTTTAACAGTTGCTGTTAAGAAACTATCAGCCTGAAAAGTTAGTTAAAAAAATATCTGAAAACTTACAAAATGCATTAAACTGGAAGGCAACAGAAGTCTTTCTATGGGAGCATAATTCTGTTTGATTAGATCTTACCAAAGACAAACTTAGCAACAAAAATCTACCACTTTCCATTCTGGCAGTGACTCAGCATACTGTCATTTATAATAAAGGCAAATTGCCTACTAATTCCATATATTATACATGGTCATACAAATCCAAAGGCAAAGTTTGTCTTCCTGTTTCCTTATAATAAAAATTCATTTCCATCTGTGCCCCAGCAAGGCAGAATTTTCACTGTTTTTTTATGCTAAGTTTTGACAGCCCTTATACTAGGGATCAATGGATAATATAACACAGTGCCATATGATCTTCATATACCTAACAGATAGAAATATCAATTTCAGTGCAATGGAAAGGAAGAACATTTGAAAACATGCCAAAAAGGAAATACACATATGCAAAAACATATTGGATACTACTGTATTTAAAATATTCTGCACATCTGTTATTAATCTTCCTCTGCTTTGCAAAAAATAATTACATTAGCTACTGAAAAATCAGGAAAAAATAGAGTCAGAATCCTGGGGGATGTTGTAATATTCCATAAATATTCAGGCCAGCTGGGCCAGTTTCACAGGCTTTGAGAAAGGCAAAACTTTATAATGTCTACAGTGGGTTTGGTGCTGTTTGCCTGAGAAGTGACCTATTAGTGGGGAGACTTAAATAAAAGTGCAAACAACAGAGGATATAATCCATTTATAATCCTAAAGCCAGGGCTTCTTCTAATATTTCCAAGGAACTTGGCAAAGAATCAACAAACTAATAACTCCCTACTCCCAAACTATCTGAGCTATTATAGAGGACAGATCTCAGGATCATGGAAATGTCCTAGTGTGTTCCTAGGAGATAAATGTTTAATATTAAGAAAAATAAGCTATATTCTGGTGGGAAATAAAACCTCAATAAGATGGGACACCTGGGTGACTCAGTCGTTCAACGTCTGCCTTTGGCTCAGGTCATGATCCCAGGGTCCTGGGATCGAGCCCCGCACCCAGCTCCCTGCTCAGCAGGGAGCCTGCTTCTCCCTCTCCCACTCCCTCTGCTTGTGTTCCCTCTCTCGCTGTGTCTCTCTCTGTCAAATAAATAAAAATCTTTAAAAAAACAATAAGGAGTCTTAATTTCTCAATTTTTTTCAATTTTGGAGTGCAACTATGCTGATAGAAATAACTGATGGAAAAGCACTGTACGTTGTATGTTGCTTTTCTTGATAGATTCTCTAACTCCCAGAATTCCAAGTCAGATTTTTATGCTTTCAAGGCATTTATAATATCAATGATAATATCTTTAAACCCTAAAATCACTTAAATGTGTAACCTGATCCTTTGTGCACACAGAATGACACGTTGAATGTGTTTTGCAGTATGCAGTTTTGCAGGTGCAAGTTCATTGGGAATTTCTGCTAGCAGAACAAAAATCACAAAATCATGGTTCTACAAATATCCTCAAATTTAAAATTGCTCAATTTAGACTTTTCTCTTTTTCTTTAAAGCAGCTTGTTGCGCCTGGGAAGATTATACACCTCATGGATGCCATTTGTAAAGAAGCCTCATAATCATATCTGTCTTCCTTCCTTTTTCCCTTGACCACAGTCAATCAGGCTCTTCTAACCTCTTTTGTAACTAGGCCTCAATTTTTGGACTTCTGTGTTCCTTCTGTATTGTCCAATTTTAGCAAAAATCCTTCTAAATCAGTTTAATCAGAATCGTCCACCCTAGAAAGCTGACCATTCTTGATATCTAATCAGATTCCTCATCCTCCACCATCCCCCACAGGGTACCCGACCACCATGGTCTGCCTTAGCAAGAATCCTGTTGGGTCTGTTTAGCTGGAATCCCTCCCTTATCCCTCATGTTTCCTCTTAATTAATTTTCTATATAATTGTACACCCCACCCCCAGTCCTTTGCTATAAATCCCCACTTTTCCTTGTTGTATTCGGTATTGAACCCCATCTCTCTCCACCACTGCAAAGCCACATTACAGTGCTCCTCACACTTACCCTTACAGTTCCCCTGAATAAAGTCTACCTTATCATCTTTAACAAGTGTCATAAATAATTTTTTTCTTTAATATTTCCTCCTTTCCTTCCTTTCATCTAGCCTTTTTTCAATCTTCCTTCTGATCTTGTTCTTTTTTTTTCCTTCTTTCCTTTTTTGGTAATAATAATAAAAAATGTTTATTAAAGGTTGATTTGCCATGCATTATGTGTTGCTATGTGAGACATGCTTGTTTTGGGGATGAAACATCTCTAAATTGATATAACAGATATAGCAGATCACAGAACTACCATGGAGAAAGAACTCACATGAGGGAGATGGACTATACTCATATTATAGGGACAGAATTTGTTTAACAGTATCTAACATATATTAATTAAAAGACAGGAGTATGTCTAAATTCACAAATTGATCCCCAGGTTATTCATTCAGTATGACAATACATGTAAAATTCATGGTTTATTTGTGTACAATTTAGTCTAATTGCAAGCTTAAATGCTTCTCTAGAAAATTAAAATAAATAACATTCATCAAAACTTATAAATGCTCTCCTGTGAAGTTATAATAACTTAGAAACTTAAAGAAGGAAGAGATTTCAGGAGTCATCTATCTAGTCATAACTTCAGTAGTCAAACAAGGAAATCAATCATTTTATGTATTCATAAAGCAATTACTATTTGATGTGCAAGATATAAGGTACAGGGTGTGGTATAAATATGAAACCATGTGATTATGCAGAGGTGATATATCACAATGTATTAGGTAGGGACAATAAAACAAAAATAATGAAGGTTATTTCCAGCGTAAGACAGTATATGATGATTATTAAATAGTAATAGGGACAATTCAAAGGAAAAGGAGTTCTGTATGTGACAAGCTGTCGGGAAAAAAAAAGAATTGCTAAGATTTTATTCATAATCTAAGTTAAAATATATTCTAAGCAAATGAAGAATATCCTTTTTTAAAAGGAATATTCTTACATTCTGCTGTAAACTATAAAATACCAAGTTACCTGACCCCTCCATCACCACCATCATACATTAGCATGTACATAATAGTATATGTGAAATAACAGTACATATATTAGTCTCTACCCCCACTCCTTCCTGACACAGAGGCCCACAAACCCTTGTAAATTCCTGAGTGATAAGAGCACTAGGAGCATCTTCTGTTCTAATAAGGTGAATAGGTGGGTTTGGTATACAGAGTAGGGATATCTTCCCCTATTATCCAGTTCCCCCCACCAAAGCCATACAAACTAAAACAAAGATATTTTGCCCTCATTTGTCCATCATCTCTATCATCTTATATCAATAAGTTGCTTTATCAAAGCAATCTAGAGTGTTTAGGTTTTGTCACACTTCTCTGTGAGAAATGCGTACTATATTCATACAGAGTTTACTATTATACCTTAAATTGGTTCAAGGTAGGCTACATGATAAGAAAATGAACCTTAGTGATATTAAACATATGCTGAATTATTTTTAGAATATATATGTATACATTATTTCATTAATTTGAGAAGAATCCTCCACTTGTGATGCTTTTTTTCTTTAATATTCTTTTGTTCGAAGCAGCACTGTAAGATACTCTTTTTTTATGATGACTTTAAGAACAGAATATGTCACTAGAAAAAAATGTACTTTCATATAGCAGACCAGTATTTTTTTAATATGGACTGTATATTTATAGTTTCCTGTCACCAACAAAAATCTATATTGGACAAGTACCAAGTATTTATTTATTTTTTTTAAGATTGTACTTATTTATTTGAGAGAGAGAGTGAGAGATAGAGAGCACGAGAGGAAAGAGGGTCAGAGGGAGAAGCAGACTCCCTGCTGAGCAGGGAGTCCGATGTGGGACTCGATCCCGGGACTCCAGGATCATGACCTGAGCCGAAGGCAGTCGCTTAACCAACTGAGCCACCCAGGTGCCCCAAGTACCAAGTATTTAATAAATACTTGATGAGCAAAACTAAATATCCCTTAAGTAAGGCTCATCAAATAAATTTTTAAAAGCTGCTTTTTTCCAGTGACTGCTTATTTATCTGTTGAATAATAAAGTAAAACCATTTCACAAAACATATTAGTAGATGAATAGTGGGGGTTGCAATTAAAGTTCATTATCTGCTAAATGGCACTGTCATATTTCTTTGGCTCCATGTTTTGATTTCTTTCAGTTCTGTAACCAGAGATCCAAACTTTCATCTTCAATCTCTCAATCACTGCCATTTATCTCCCCACATTTCACCTTGAAGCCAAACTTAATAACTAAGCTTTAAAACCTGAAAGCTGGGGCAAGGCCTTATCTTTAGCAACATGAATAATGTCACAATTCTCAAAAAAGAAAATGCCCTCAACTTCTAAAGCAAGATTAAATTATATATTTACTCTAGGTTCTGGGCAGAGAAAAAGTCAATGGGCTATTTCAAATTATCTTTATTAGCCATGCTATAAAGATGTCATCCAGGACCATGTATTATTGATGCCTTTATTGTTTTCTTTTCATACTGTGATCAATACAGTAGTATAAAATTTCCCGCCAGTCACTTGGTCATCTTGTAGCCCTATGGGATAACACAGAAGACTCAAGAAGGTTTGCAATTGAAACATTATTTACAGGAATGCATCCTTTAGATGTTGAGCTAATATAGTACTATTCTTGATTTACTAATGAGATAAAGTCAGTGAAAGAGTAATAGCGAATATGCACTCAGAGTATATTTCCATAGCTTTCCTTTTCCCTTGGCTCATCATTTTATTACTGAATTGGATGGCAAAAACTAAATAGCCTTTGAGCCTGCATCAGCATTTCTATAGCTACTCAAAATATATGTTGTCCTGCTATTATTTTATTTTAGATCATAACCTTTTTTAGCTTCTGAAATAAATTTGAGATTATCTCAGTGCTGATCATTCAAAGCAGGTGAGTCTTCCCAGAAGAAGAGAGTGCCCTAGAAACATGAGGGTCAAATCACAGAGCACACAGATAAGCAAGAGTTCCCGGGCCTGTCATAATTTATTACTTTGAAAATATTGTGTCTTAAGACTCTTTTGGTTACCTATTAGAGAAACATAGTGAAGGTGTTTTAAACCAAAACCACAGGAGTTATTAGATTAGCAGACAGCTATCTTTTGGAATACAAGGGCAGAGATGAGTCTTTCCTCCAGATAGACTGAATGTAGATGAAAAGAAATCAGAAATATTAGATGTATATTCTCTCTTCTTTTTGGCATTTTTCTTTTTTATTATTTTTTTATTATGTTCAATTAGCCAACATAAGATACATCATTTGTTTTCTATGTAGTGTTCAACAATTCATTAGTTGCGTATAACACCCAGTGCTCATCACCACACATGCCGTCCTTAATACCCATCACCCTGTTACCCCAACACCCAACCCCCCTCCCTTCTGTAACCCTCAGTCTGTTCCCCTGAATCCAGAGTCTTTCATGGTTTGTCTCCCTCTCTGATTTCTTCCCATTCAGTTTTCCCTCCCTTCCCCTGTGGTCCTCTGCACTATCCCTTATGTTCCACATAGGAGTGAAACCATACGATAATTGTCTTTCTCTGCTTGACTTATTTCACTTAGCATAATCCCCTCCAGCTCCATCCACATCGATGCAAATGGTAGGTAGTCATCCTTTCTGAAGGGTGAGTCATATCCCATTGTATATATGAACCACATCTTCTTTATCCATTCATCTGTTGAAGGGAATCTCGGCTCCTTCCACAGTTTGGCTATTGTGGACATTGCTGCTATGAACACTGGGATGCAGGTGCCCCTTCTTTTCACTATGTCTGTATCTTTGGGGTAAATACCTAGTGGTGCAATTGCTGGGTTGTAGGGTAGCTCTATTTTTAATGTCTTGAGGAACCTTCATATTGTTTTCCATAGTGGTTGTACCAGCTTGCATTCCCACCAACAGTGTAAGAGGGTTCCCCTTTCTCCACATCCTTGCCAACACTTGTATTTTTCTTTCTATGCATTATGGTTACACACTGGTTTCTCCTGTTTCTTGGTGATCTTAACAAGATTTTGCCACTACAACACTCCTGAGTTTATATACCTTATAAATATATATATCTATATGTATAAATGAAATATATAAATATACCTTAGTTCCAAACATGCTTAGAGACCAACTGGCTATTACCTGTGTTTAAATGTTGCAATGTGAATGCTCTCTATTATGAATATACCTGCCTTTTCAAAATCATCAGGTTTGGGGTGCCTGGATGACTCAGTCAGTTAAGTGTCTGACTTCAGCTCAGGTCATGATCTTGGCATCCTAGGATGGAGCCCTGCATTAAACTCCCTGTTAGGGGGGAGTCTGCTTGTCCCTCTCCCTCTGCTCCTCCCCCCTGCTCCTGCTCTTTCTCTCTCTCTCTCAAATAAATAAATAAAAGCTTTTAAAAATCATTATATTTAACTTATCTGAAAGTAACTTATTTAGAATGTTTGCTTTTATGATATTCAGGAATTTGGTATTTTGATTTGTGTGACTTTTGAATAGTAAAACAATTGTAAAGAAAATGAGGCAGAAATATTTGAATTATTTCTATTTTGATGGGCAAGGTCCTTGAAAAATGTGTGTATTTAATATACTTACATTTATTTGTGTATTCATTTCTGTTTTTGCATATATTTTGCATATTCTGAGTTTATATACTCAGAAAAATACCAAAAAAAGTGTATAAAATGCATGATATTGGCCATGTAAATGAATTTCCAATTATGAACAACTGGCTTAAAAAAATAGGTGAAGGTATATGGAGTTTATTTTGGTGAGAATATGAGATTCATTAATCTCTCCAGAAACAGTATTAAAATATCCATTGTTAACATAATGTTTATTTGTTATATTGACTACTATGTAACTAAAATGAGTACAAGTCTATACATTTGATCAAAGATATAGTCATTCCCCCAACACTAGCACAATTCATATAATTTTAAAATGGTGTGTAATAAGTACTTTGGAGTCTCAAGGAAAATGCATGAACAAATAGAGAATATCAATAAAGAGAAAACAAACCAAACAAAATTTCTGGGCCTTAAAATTTTGATTAACTGAAATGAAATAGTCATTACTAGAGAATTTCAGTAGCCAATTTGAGTAGCCAGAAGAACCAGTGACTTGATGATGATGAATTGCAATTATCTAATCTTAGGAACAGGAAGTAAAAATAAAAATAATGAACTAGGACTTGTAAGGTACCATCAGTGGACCAACAGTAGCATAATCAGAACCCCAGAAGGAAAGGAGAGAAAGAGTGGGGTAGAAAAAATACTTGAAGAAATGACTTAAAACATCCTATGTTTGATCAAAGACACGTATCTCTTCTTTCAGGAGACTAAATGAAAACCAAGAAGGAGTTAATACAAAGAAATCCATACTGAGGCACATTATTATCAAAGGACAGTCAAGGACAAAAGGGGAATCTTGAAAGCAGTATGAGAACAGTGACTCATCATGTACAGGGAATCCTTAATAAGATTAACAGCAGATTTCTCATCAGAAGCCATGGAGACTACAAGGGAGTGGGATGGCATTTTTAAAGTATTGAAAGAAAAGCAGGAAAGAAGAACCTGTCAAGAATTATGTATGTGGCCAATTACTCTTCCAATATGAAGAAGAGACTGAGATATCCCCAGATTAAAACAAACAAATAAAAACAGCTAAAGGAATTGTTTGCAAGTAGACCTGCCCTACAAGAAATGCTAAAATGAGTCCCCCTTCAGGCTGACATGAGAGGGTACTAGACAGTAACTTGAAGCCATATGAAGAAATAAAGAACTTTGGTAAAGGTAACTACATAATAAATATAAAGTCTGATATTATTGTGTTAGTTTGTAGTTGTTCTTTTTATTTTCTGTATCATTTCCAAGATAAATACATAAACTAATTGTTATAAATCTATGATAATGTGAAAGTAATGTATAGAAATATAATTTGTGACAGCAACAGTGTAAGGAGGTATGTGTAAAAGGACTTGGATAAACATTAAATACATATTTCTAAGTGAAATAAGACAATCTGAAAAGGCTTCTGTATGGCTCCAACTATGTAACACCCTGGAAAAGGCAAAATTATTGAGGAAGTAAAAGGATCAGTGGTTGCTAGGCATTAGGGAGGAAAGAAGGATGAATAAGTGGAGCACAGAACATTTTTATACAGTGGAACTATTCTGCCTAGTACTATAATGTTGGATACATGTCATTATGCATTTATCAAAACCCAGAGATTATACAATACCAAAATGAACTCTAATGTAAACTATGGATTTTGGGTGTTGGTTATGTGCCAGTGTAGACTGATAGTTACAAGAGTACAGTTCTGAAGGGGGATTTTGATAGTGGGAGAGCCTGTGTATATGTGGGCAACAGGGATTAGGGAAAATCTCTACACCCTCTGCTCAATTTTGCTGTGAACTTAAACTTAAAACTAAAATACAAAGTCTATTTAAAAATATGCTACATAAAGCCATAACAATGTTTGAAAAAGTTGGACTAAAACTACAGAGACAATTATTATATTTTTTTAAATTTTATTTTATTTAATGAGAGTTTTGTTGCTTTTTTTTTTTGGTAGCAAAAAGTGAGGGATTTCATGGAGGCCAAGGTAGAGGAGAAGAAACCATACAGAACAAATAGAAATCTCTCATGGAAAGAGACGATGTTTTATACTCACCCCAGGGCAACAAAGTGGAAGCATTATAATGCAGCTTCCCTGGTTTCAACTCTGAAAGTCAAACACAGATACCCTATAGCGAGAGAAATGAAACAATCTTGTCTCACACTGCTGTGAGCCTTCTTTTTGTAAAACCAACATCAGGTTGTAATTAGAAGTACACTAGGTTGGATGACTTTGAAAATAGGCCCCTTCTTCCATGGCAAGACAAAAGGCGCTGTTTCCACTGAGTCTATCTTGGGAACAGGCTATTCTCAGTAAGTACCACAGTAACATGAGCCCTATCCGTGTATCCAAGAAATCAGATCATTTCTAAGCTAACAAGATGCTAACAAGACAGCAATATATATATATATATATATATATATATATATATATATATATATATTGTCCAATATCATGTCAGGGTGGTGGGGTTTGAAGGTATTTGCTGTTTACCCAGTGATTTTTTTTTCTAGATACAAGTGCTTCCTGGGTCATTATAACAGCAGTATGCTTAAGAAAATGTAAAATTACATAAGGAAAAAGCTGACAGTTATCTTTCTCTTAGATTTACACAGCTGGTTCTTAGAGCAAGCAGTGGACCTCTTGCATCAATTTGAAAGTTGATTTCAATCAACATTGATTGCCCAGTCTGGACCATTAAGTGCATAAGCTGATTTCAGAAAAATGAAATGTGATGGATGTGGAAATCAGTGTGGGAAAGCTAAAGAACAACAGGAAGAAATCAAGGGTCCTGAAGTAAACAAACCCATTTACAACTGTTTGCTAATTAGCTTTTTTTTTCCTTTAAGTTCAGCAGTTTTGTTGATTGTTCTTTTCTTCTTTACAGAATCTGAATCTAGAGAATCTGAAATGCAATGCATCCTAAGAACTATGTAATAGTAAAGAAATTCATAGCATTGCTAGTAACATTCCCCAAGTTAATGCAAGTTCTGCATACACGGGGAAGTAGGAAGAGGGAGTATGGGGAAACCCAAGTGTCTCAAACCCACAGAAGTGGATATAGGAGGAGAGGAGGGACACTTAGACATTTGGGGGGCTAATGAAATTTTATTCACTTTAGTATAATGCTTTCATTTTCCTCATAATCTGGAATCTGAATATCCTTTTTTTTTTAAAGATTTTATTTATTTATTTGAGAGAGAGAGGATGAGAGATAGAGAGCACGAGAGGGAAGAGGGTCAGAGGGAGAAGCAGACGCCCTGCTGAGCAGGGAGCCCGATGTGGGACTCGATCCCGGGACTCCAGGATCATGACCTGAGCCGAAGGCAGTCGCTTAACCAACTGAGCCACCCAGGCGCCCTGAATATCCTTTTTAAAACCAGTCGAGTGTCTTTCCTACTTACACACTTACTGTTTTCTTCAAACAATGGGGTACAACTGTTTAGAGATCCCTGAAGCCCATCACGCTTTTATTAACAACCAATAAGAGCAAAAATAGAAATGGAAGGCATTAGGAGTTTAGAATTTCTTAAGTGAGTTTACAATGAGGTTAACTGTACATGTTATGCGGGTTGTCCTACATATTTTGCCCTCTTCCCACAAAAAAACTTAAAATAGGAACAGAAAAAGAGAGTGAAGGTCCATAAATTAGGTAGAGCTGGGAAAGACAGGGAGAAATATATTTACAAAGTGAGATAGTTCACATGGCAATCTTCATATCACCAATGGAACACAAAACTAGTATTTTAACATATACAAGAAGTAGAAGACACAATCCTTTTCTTCTTTTCCTTCCATCAAAGAGCTTGAAAACTAGTGGTTTACAAGAAGTCATTTTCAGTAATTTTATTTCCACGTTACAGGCTGTTATATCCTTCTGGGTATTTCCCTCACTTCATTAGAAGAGACAGGGATTCTTTATTTCCATGCTAATGTGCTATTCTTAATATCTTGTTTATACTCCTCAGATCCAGAGATGACCTCAGCCTTTCATTCCTTATTTCAGTATTATGGAGCATATGTATTTAACTCAAGCCATAACTTTAATCTTTATGTTGCACAATTATAACAGTTTTGGTTTAATGAATTATAAAATCTTGAATGGCATAAGGTATAGGCAGGCATATTTTTACAAAATGTATTTGTGCATATTCTCTGAACATTCAAAATGTGGATTCAAAAATTGCAGTGGGATTGCAGCTCGACTGAAATGAACTCAGATATATGCAGAAAAAGAAAATTTTCTTTTCTCAAGAGCTGAGCTGATCTCTTTTATAAGCCATCACAGAGCTCTATTAGTAGAGAAATATATCTTTACCACTTTAAATAATCTTTTGATTGAAATATTCTTGTTTCATTATGAATGATTCTTTTGGATAACTGGCTATGTAGTTAATCCTTCAGAGTTCGTCACTTCCGTTTCTCCAAAATGGCAGAGAGGTCTATGAAGTGAATCACAGGACTGGTGATTGGTCCTGACTGTCTCCTGGGAACTTAAGTAGAGGGAATGCCCATCAAAACATGTACACCTGGCCTCTCCACATTGCCATGGCCTCCTTAAAACTTAGTGGCTGGATACAAAGTTTAAATATTCTAAGAGGGAAAGGGCAAGGTAACAGTGGCTTTGCCTTTTTGAAGCTAGCTTTGAAATTCATATATCATAATTTATATGACATTGACTAATTAGGAATAAGTCATAAGGCCAGGCCATATTTAAAAGAAGAGGAATTAGAATCTACCTCTTGATGGAGATAAGTGCCATGAGTTTGCGGGCATATGTTTAAATTACCGTAATCTGCCATCCATTTCTATTCTTCCCACATGTCGGATATACTAATCCCTCTCCCAAGACTCCAAGAAAGTCCCATTTATTATGGAATCACATTCAGCTTAAAGTTCAACATTTTATTATCTAAATTATGTCCAGATGTGGAGTCTTTTCAGGTACAGCCCCTCCAGAACAATTCCCCTGTGGAAGACCTGGGAACCATAGAGACAAATGACCTGTTCCTCTGCAGTACCACCGCCCCCTGACACCCACACAATGGGTGGTGAGACTGGCCTAGGATAGCTATTACAGACGACCCCATTCAAAAAAGAGAGCACACAAAGATTACACACATAAAGCAAATATAAAATCCAGCCCAGACCATGCTGCCAGCTTTTTGATTAGGGCTCAACCCTATGGCCTGGGAATGATTGTGGACGACTCTTGGATGCACCGTCAAGGTTCTTGATTCTACTGTCTGAACTCTCACGTCTCTTCCATGAGAAATGATGGGTATGTGCAGCTGAACGGTCTTCTCAGCATGCGCCATGCCAATACTAGTTCAAAGGTCAATACGCTTTATTTTGTTTTGCCTCTGTCTTAGTTCAAGCTGGCAATGCTGCGCTAATACGTTGTCTTAAAATTCCTGCAGGTTTTCTGTGAGTACTAATGCCATTTGTTTCACTAGACAAAAGCCACACTCACACATCTCACCAAAATAAGTCCATCCCTATTGTTAAAAAGGAAACTGAGGTGCACTAAAATGTTGAGAGTTTATTTGATCAAACATGGATTTGAATCAGGCAGTGCCCGACGGAAAGTGGTTAGGAGTGCTCCACTGACAAGAGCTAGGGACAAAATTACTAAAGAGAACATACAGAAGCAAAGCAAAGCTATTATTTGATTATTATAGTTTAAGCAGTTGCCTTATTTGAGAGATTCTCATTAGCTGTGATGGGTTGTTCTTTCTTGGATTTGAATGTATTGACCCTGACTTAGGTTGGCTTATATAGGCTACCAAGACATTAGAACCACCTAATGGTCTCCTTGTTTAATTACCTTAATACTATCTTTGGCTTCCTGTAAGGTTTTGAGGAGATGTTCTATTACATAATAAAGAGCATCAGTGCGGCATTAAGATGTGAAGAGGGACCTCTTGTCTCTTTTAAGTACCACAATAGGTATACCCATGATCTTAACAAAGGGTTTTATAGTCATGCCCTGAGTAGCTTCTGGAGACAATATTTCCCTGATAATGCCCTGAATTTGATCTTAGCTCAAAAACTATTTTTAATTTTTTAGAATCATGTGCTAAATGCAGAGTGTGTGGATGACAAATGGCTTTATTGTCAAACCAAACCCTGAAAGTTCTGTTGCCTTTATGCTAAAAAAATGTTTTCTTTATACTGTCTTCATTTATGTTTTGATATGAGCAACTAGAAGAAGCCAGATGGCAACTTTAACACTTTGTCTGGAATATTCTTTAATTAGATCATCAAGTTCATTTTTTTTAATTTTGTCACAAAGGTGACAATATCATTAAACTTTCCACCTTCCGATAACATTCTTCTCACATTCCTTTCATCTCCCACCAACATTCTTCTGAAGTGCCACCAAGCTTCTGCTCACAGTCTCTGTGACTCTCAATGTCCTTCTAACTTCTCCACCACCTGGGCCTAAGCCACTCTCTCCTGTTCTGAGGGTTTTACTATTGTAACACCACTCCTGGTACCTAAGTTCATGCCAGGTATGTATTTCTGTGAAACACATTAGTGCAATATTTAGTGTTTGGAGGAATTTTTTATTTTTAAATTGCAGATCTTTGATTTGAGCAGAGCTTTGGAGGCACAGATTATTTTTTGCTTCACTCAGTGTTAGGTTGGAATTACTGGATGCTAGAAGCTGGATGCAGGAATGATCCGCAGGTTGATTTGTCATATATCTCCTGGTCGATGTTGGCTGGAAATTGTTAGCTAAGCTTGTACTACTGGGTAATATGACATGGGGCCTCTCTGTGTGTCTTGGGCACCTCACAACATGATTGTTGGGTTGCCAAGATGAATGTCCCAAAAGAAAGAATCAGGCCTTTCCTAACCTAGCATCAAACGTTGAGGGGTTTTGGGGCACCTGGGTGGCTGAGTCAGTTAAGCGTCTGCCTTAAGCTCAGGTCATGATCCCCAGGGTCCTGGGATCGAGTCCCGCATCGGGCTCCCTGCTCGGCGGGGAGCCTGCTTCTCCCTCTCCCTCTGCCTGCCTCTCTGCCTACTTGTGCTCTCTCTCTCTCTCTATGTCAAATAAATAAATAAAATCTTAAAAAAAAAAAGTGAAGGAGTTTCTCTTCTGTTATTTCTACTTACTAGCAGAGGTTCACATAAGCTGGCCTATATTTAAGTGGACGAAAAATAAATTCCATTATTTGATGGACAAATATCAAGGAATTTGCAGGCATATTTTAAAACCAGACTCCTATTCGTGACTATAATATAATTCTCTCTTTTATACCTCCAATCCTGGTTCTTGCTGTACTAAGTAGCATATAGCATTTATAAAATACTTCTTCCCATTAAATCTTACTTTTGAGACTCTTCAAATATCTTTTTTGTAATTAAATTTCAAATTTGACCATTCTCTCTTTTTATATTTCTGCCATAACAATTAAAATAACTGCAGCACACCTCCTCAAGAAGATAAGCAGATGTTGCTCAGGGAAATATACGTTAATATATTTCATTGTATTGTTCCTATTACAATTCAAGCATAACTCTCAAAAATAAAAAAGAGAGAGAAAAAGCAGGGATAGATAAATGAATGTCAGAATCTGTGTATGGATTTTTCCTGAACTCTATGGTTTCCACATAGGTGGAGAGTTGGGATACTAGTTTAAATCCCAGAAACTGATTTTAAGACCCTTTTTTAAGATACTGTAAAAATGACAGTGTGAAGCAGGTAAAGGGATGGAAACGTAGATTTTTGAAGCCCAAGAGAAAGTTCAAAAATAATCCAACGCACATAGTAAAGGTGTCAATGTAATTTTATGGGGGAAGGAAAGTTTTTTCAACAACAAATGTTACTGGAACAACTGGATAGCCCATATTGTAAAAATGGACTTCGATCTCCTTTTTCAAGTCACACACACACACACACACACACACACACACACACACACACACACACACAGTGATGGCAGATAAAATATAGGTCTAAATGTAAAAGCTAAAATCATAAGGCCTCTTAAAAAATATGTGACTATATTTGTGAACTTGTGTTCAGGATTTCTTAAATAAGACAGTAAAAGTATTAACCACGAAGAAAAATAATTAGATTTTATTAACATTAGAAACAACTGGATATTCATGATGACTATAACTAACAATACAGTTTTGTATATTTGAAAGTTGCTAAGAGTATAGATCTTAAAAGTCACCTTAGGGGGGAAAAATTGTAACTTCATGATGTGATGGAGGTTAACTAAATTTATGGCAGTAATTATTTCACAACATATATCAAATCATTATATTGTACACCTTAAACATATACAATGTTATATGTCAGTTATATCAATAAAACTAGAAAAACCTGAAAAAATAATTTAAAAATTAAAACTGCTTATAAAAGAACTGTATTACTAAGATGCAAACTTAGGCCATATTTATAATCCATATATGTAAGAAGGAACTTGTTTTCAGAATGTATATTGTTAAGAAACAACAACAAAAAAGAATGTATATTGTCGATCACAGTTTAGGCTTCCTACCCCAGCACTGGTTCCTGTGGATTTCTGCTCCTGGTTCTCTGCTCTAGTAAGTGATAATTCTCAGGATCCACCAATCTTTCCTCAATTTTGAGGGCAGTGTTTGGCCTGTGACCTCATTTCTCTGATGGATCTAAGAATTGTTGATTTTCTAGTTTCTTCAGCTTTTTACTTTTTAAGATGGAATGACAGCTTCTAAGCTCTTTGATGCCAAAAGCTCTCATTTATTAGGGAAAATTATTACTACTGCTTCTAAAAACAAAAAGCAAACCAAACCAAAACAAAAACCTCTTGCCCCTTCTGCCTTTCCTGCACAGTGAAAAATTATTTTTTCCCAATTTCCAAGAGGATTTTTGTTTTAATTTGTTGTCTAATTGGTTTATTTCTCTTGACTAAAACCACTAAGCTACTTAGTGTCATCAATAACCAAAGTGTATGTTTATAACAATTAAAAAATAAAAGCACATATCACCACAAAATAATTAATTCTGTGATATAAAGTATCAAAGTGTAACTTTAATAAAATTATTGATAGTAATCTCAGTTTATATTCTGGCAGATGGTAATATTGGTCATAAAATCATGCATCTCTTTTAAAGACCCATCACTATTTTCCCATCAAATAATCTCCTTGGAGAATTCTAAACAGTCTGCAAAGTATTCAGTCTGGCCTCTCTGCGTCATTCCAACCCTCTGCACTCCCTGCTTGGCCCAGTGTACCCTTATTCCTCAGTAAAGGTTGGATTTTTTTCCCCCTTCTTAGCAGCCATCCTGACAAATCTTTTCTGAGGCTATCCTCAGCACAGGCCCTAGCAAAATTCTACTACCCTCAAGTAGGTTATAGCTTGCTTATCACTCAAAGCACACTTTTTCCAATAAAGTATCTTGGACCAATCAAAAGATACAGTTGCTTCTGTGCCAACATACCCTTACATTCTTAAATTTTTAGACATGTTGTAATGTGTTACTAAATATTAAAATAAGTCTCACTTGTATAGTACTGTAGGTTTTATATAGTGCTTTCAAATGCATTTTCTAATGTATTTCTCACAGTAAATCTATAGTTTCTTTTGGAATTTCCACTTCAATAGATAAGCCAAGGATCTGAAATGTGAAGTAACCTATTTTGGGTCATAGAACTCCTGAAATTTAGATATTTTATTTCAATATTCTGATGGTCTGATTTCTGCCGATCTTTACTTCCCCTGTCAATTAATGTTACATACATGAAGACTTACTTTCTATTCAGTCTGATAAGTGGATGTTTCTATGGAACATAAGAGGGAATCCTTGAAAGACGTTGGCATTTTAAATATTTCCTATCACCTCTGACTGGAGCTTATTATATCACTGGCAAATATACAACTGAATAAATTAATTGTTCCATAAATCCCTTGTTAAATCACTTGGCAAAAACATTTATCAATTTAATTCCTATATTTAGTTGATAGGAACCAGTTACTAATTCAGAAATGATTTCAGAGTCAGAGCTATAGGACATGTATGTTATGGTAGAAGGGAGTAAGTTTAGATCAGGACTGGCGGCTAGTACTATCAATGGCACTTCAAAGTGAAGTTTTGCAAAAGTCACACCTGGAACACATCAAGTTCTGGTTGGGAGAAGAAAAATGACTGAAAAGCATGGGAAAAAATGTTAAGGATAATATATACTGCCTAGGATTGCCTAGGATTGGTGAGTGCACACATACACATACAAATATATCTTAATTATATATTTATATTTTTATATATGATTAATATATAATGTATATTTTATATAAATTTGCATATAATTAAATACCATATATGTATTATATATTTTATAAGCATTAAAGGGACTGTATTTACTCTGTGGTAGAATTTTTAGCAAGTATTTTGAAATTGAATAAATGGTGAAAAATTGGAATTGGAAAAAACTCTAAAAAGTTTATTTATCCTTATCATTTTCCAGAAAGGGGCATGACTATGCCAAATACAGCTAATAAATTTCTTTCAAGGTCAGAAGCAGAATAAAAGTCAAGAATTATTTTACTGCCATCTGCAATTTATGCTAGCTTCGTTGAGCTATTCACTTTTGAATGCTTCATACTTTCCATATTTCTCTGCTTTGCACTTGTCTCAACCTCAAATGAATGGTCCTCATTGGTGTCTATTTATTCTTCAGTATGTAGCTCAAGTATACCTGCAAAAGGCTTTCTGAGCCCTGTTCCCTCTGTCTGAGTATAAGAGTCCTTACAACTAGTTTTGACAATGTGTGTGTATTATCATCTATCTATCAATCTATCATCTGTCTATCATCTATCTATCATCTACCTGCGTTTAGCTCACATCTATATCTATGTTCATCTTTTTACTTTTCTGTCCTTCTGAGCTTAGTTCAAATCTGTGAGAAATGGAACAGTATTCTGATCATTTTTGTATCCTTAGTGCCTTGTTCAGTGCTTAATGCATAGTGTGTACTTAATATTTGTTGAAGAAACAATAAATGAATAGCTGCTATAACTCTCATTTATATACTCTAATTTTTCTCCTATTTATTTTAAAATGACAAAGAAAATTCCTCTTATGTAAATTATGGAATTTAAAATGGACTATGTCATTTTCTCTTTACCTATTGTATTTTAAATATCATAATAGATACCACTATTTCTCATATTGGGTTCAATAATCTTTTTCTTGACCATCTGTTATTGAATGTATTTTATAGCTACATTTCACTGTTTCTTTTTCAGTTATTGTAGTGCTTCCATTTTCATTCCCAGTAAGGTCTCCAAAAAGGGGCAGATATATTTAGACGGACATATTATACTTTTCAATTGTCATACTCCATTCCTTTATTCCAATAGCCAAATAGCCTCCAACTCTGTATTTTGACAATTTCAATTCCACAGAATATCCCTGGCTTCATCAATTATTTCTTTAGAAGCTTTTGTGAATTCAGAGCACATCAGGAGGATTAGACATTTTAGGTTATTTCAGCTATTTTACATTGAACAAAAAACATGTTCATCAAATTAAATGGACATTGTCAGAGGCATAATGGAGCAATAGGAGGCTATGCAGAAAAAAATAAGTCTAACTAAAATCTCATAAGGAAAGAAATATTTTATAAAAGTTTGTCCTGCTCATTTACAAGTAGGAAAGAAGATGCAGATGTTTTATCCCAGTGTATGACAGCTATTTTAACTTTCGAATATCTCAACTACTTTATACAACTGATTTCATGAGCCTACTCTACATTTATTTTTGGTATTTGAATAATATTCAACAATTTTTTATTGCCTACTTGAATATTGAGAAGAACTTGTGGTATAGAAATAACATTCTCCCATTCTTAATATAATGTATTCTATCTGATTAGATCATTGTATATTTCAGATTAGATTTATGTTGTTTCATCTTTTCAGAGACATGATTTCAGTTTCTATTCATCTCTCTCTGTATGCATTGTTTAAGAAAATATGTTCATAAGCATATAGAATTGCATACATTTATTAGACCTACTGATATAAAATATATAGTGTACATGAACGTCTTTTTTGTCTTTTGCATAGCAGACCTTCTCCTGGGATTAGATGATGTTATTAAGATCTCTCTTTATTCCTCCTTCAAAAGAGCAAGTTGAAATAATTGAAGTAAAAATTGCTAGGCATTAATCAGAACTGAATGAGTATATAAGAATTATAGGATCAGAATCACTAGGAGTGTGTCTTGAATCAGAATTTTTAACAAATGCCGCAGGGGAAATTTTTGTGTAGAAATTTGAAATTTTGAGGGCCATGAATGTAATGGGTGTGTCAAGGAGGCAACATGATGACAAATAGAGGCCATAACAGAAATGAGGGAAATTTTTGAAGTTAAAAGGAGAGTCAATATAGATCCATAACTAAATCAGAAAAGAAATAGGAAAGGAACCTATTATAAATGCAAAATTATGATTTATTCAGTGACTTTTTATCATCTTCTATAGTGTAAGCCAAGTTGGCATGAGAGTAGCTTTAGGTAGCAAATAGCCTTACTCCGACATGACATATTTAAATAATTTTCTTCACAATACTGTTAAGGACCTTGGCCAGAGGACAGAAAGAAGAAGAGATATATGAAGGAAATGTGAAAGTAATAAAAATAAAAGGTAATCTGAGGTGTGTAAGGGAGAGATCTGACAGCAGGGGAGAGAAATCAAAGCATTACTGAATGAAAAAAAGATATCTATTTCTATTCCTATTCCTATTTATTCCTATTCCTATTTCTATTTCTGTCTGTCTTTGTCCTCTATATCATCTGGTGGAAAGCAAACATTGAGGGAGTGAGAGAAGGTAGTTGAGAGAAGTGATTTAAATGCTCCTTATGGTGGGCACCTGGGTGGCTCCATCAGTTAAGTGTCTGCCTTCAGCTTAGGTCATGAACCCAGAGTCCTGGGATCGAATCCCGCATCAGGCTCCATGCTTGGCAGGGAGTCTGCTTCTTTTGTGCTCTTTCTCTCTCTCTCAAATAAATAAATAAAATTAAGAAAAAAAATGCTCTTTATGGGGTTGAAAACATATTATTTAATCAGTGGGAATAGTAACTAAGTTGTGAAAATTGCTTTAAGTATCATGTCTCTTAAAAAGTTTTTTTTTTCCAAAAATAAATAAATTTTAAATAATAAAATAATAGGGTTTTTTTCTGCTGTATTAAACTCTAATGCAAAGCCTGTTTGGTTCAACCTGTGTTTATTAGGTTTTTATTAGATCTGAATTTTCTAACTGGTTTGGGCAATAGGGAAAGTAGGTAAAACCGTGAGATAGTTCCCTAGCAAATGTCTGGATGCAACTCTAGTCCATACAGGACATATCTTACTCTAGTCTATATAGGATATTGAACTTTACCTTCTTTTAACATCATTTTAAGGCACATTTTGTTCTTTCTTTTCCTTTTTTATTTTTAAGATGTTATTTATTTATTTGTTAGAGAGAGAGCACAAGCAGGGGGAGCGGCAGGCAGAGGGAGAAGCAGGCTCGCCGCTGAGCAGGGAGCCTGATTCAGGACTTGATCTCAGGGCCTGGGATCATGACCTGAGCCTAAGGCAGATGCTTAAACAACTGAAACACCCAGGCATCCCTCTTTTCCTTTATATTTTTAAGTGAGAATGTACTCCTACTACATTGTTCTACTGTTACCTGTTTTTGTTGCCATGTTGATATGGCAAGACTTGACTCTAACATGTCGTCAAAAAAAGAGAAAAACAAACCCTTTTATAGGGCAGCTAACTCTTCAATAGTGGCCAATGATTAATCAAGGGCAGGAGACTCAAAACAAATCAGATATCACTACTCATATAGCACTCTAAGCCTTTTTCTAGGTGTTAATGGGTTAATAACATCATGTCTGGGTAATGTGGCATTAATAAATTGATGAAAACTAAAGTCATTTAATGTGCTTAAAGATAAACATATTAGTATAACAAAGCACCTTGTACACATACAATGTAACATATTCCTGCCTTCTCAAGCTTTTATTATAAATGTGCCTAAAGAAACAAAAAAAAAACAAGAAAGTGTTTAATTTTATTAATTGTGTGTTCCTATGTTTTTAATGCAGAACATTACCTATAATTTCTTTTCATCATCTGGGTATACTCAAGGAAGTGAGGAATAACACAAGGTAATAACTTTCATCAGAACTGCCTGAATTCATTAGAATTTAAACACCAAATATGCTGATTTATTTTAAGTTTGGAAAATTATTCAGAGATAAAATTCCATATCAAATATCATTTATATTTAGGTTATCTTACTTAAAACTACAAAATATTGCATCTGATATTTCCTATGTTGACAACTTTTTAAAAAATAATCATACCGGATAGCTGACAAATGTAGTTTAAGATTCAACATTATTTTGTATCTAGAATGAGAAAACATGTGTAACAACTTCTCTTTTAATCTTGGGAAAAAAGGTAATTAGGTGGTTAAGAACTAACATCTCCCATTAAATTAATGGCTTTACCTAATTCTTATGTCTTCTGAATGTAGTTCATTAAACTTTATGCTCTTTATTATTCATTACAGGAATTCTGTGTTATTTTTCCTTAGGATCCTCCTATAAATCATTTTATAGGTGAAAAAGCCTGACCTACTTTCCCAAAGATAAAAATCTCTTCAAATCACTAGTCTAATATAATCTTGAAAATACTATCTGCTAGAGCCTAGAGGATTCACACGGACATCGGCAATGTTGGGTTGCCATTACAAAACACTATAGACTGGGCAGCTTAAACAACAGAAATTTCTTTTCTCTCAGTTCTGAAGACTGGGAGTCTGAGATCAGGGATGAGCATGGTTCTGTTCTAGTGAGAGCTCTCTTCCTGGCTTGCAGATAGCTACCTTTTTGCTGTGTGCTCACATGTCCTTTCCTTCATGTATGTGTTTGGAGAGACAGAGAAAGCACTCTGGTGTCCCTTCTTATAAAGATACTAATTGTATCAGATCAGAGCTCCATGGGGAGCTCTCTTCACATAGGGTGAGGAGTGCTTAGCGCTTCAACATACAAATTTTGGGGGGACAATTCAGTCTATAATGAGTGACCATCTTCATTTGCATCATAGAATGACTGATATCACTAAGAAATCAACCTGGGGGGTCCCTTTCTAGTTGTTCAATAATTAGTGACCCCATCCGATTAGTTCAACAAGTAGCTACTTTTCCAGGTCCTGCTCAGGGGCCAGGTATAAAGTCATGAACAAAGGAGAATTAACTGTTATCTTATATTTGGTATGATACATGCTTAAAAAGGAAAAATTCTGATGTAAAAAGATCGTGAGATGATGGGAGGCTTCTCTGAAATCATTTTAGGTGAGACTTAGGATGACTTAAAGGATGCTTACGATGCCCTGCTGGACATTCAGTCAAGCAGCTGTGCCATGGAGTTTCTGAGCCAGTGTCTGCTGCCACTCAGCATGCAGGACCACAACCAGAAGCCAAGGTGAAGTGTCGTCCACAGGGGCCCTGTCACCTGCACAACAACCTGGAGCTTCTGGAGTTTGTTTGTTTACCTGGTGTCTGCCATGCTCCTGGAGATCCCCTACCTGGCTGCCTTGAATTGGGGGCGGGGGAGACATAAACTTTCAATCTCTAGCAGCTATTTGAAACTGCATCCAACCTAGTTAGGAAGGAAATACTGGGTACTTGGATATGCTCTAAATTTCCTGAGTTTGGAGAATTGAATTCATAATCTTTGAGCAAATGATAAACACCAAACTTTCAGCTCTTTAGGCTAGATAGATAAATGTGTGGGGGGAAGACAACTGTAAAAGTGCTAGAGCATTATAGTGCTTGCCCATGACCCTGAAATAAAGCAATTATTTTTAAAAAAAAAAACATATATATACAAAATACTGAAGACGTTTGATGTCTTATTTGCTTTTCTTTAACTAGGTATCAGAACAAATTGGCATTCCAAAGCAGCTATCACGAAGAACTTCATTGCTCCTGGTAATCAAATATTACGAACAGTGGAGGGTGTTGACAGTATATATTCATAATTTACCTATAATTCTGGCAAGAACTAACAATTGTGAATAGAATTCACAATTCTATTTCATGAAAAAGTTTCGTGAAACCTTTATTAACATCATTTATTTGTTAAAATGAATTGATTAAAATAATTGGTTTTCTATTTGACTTTTAAAGAATAGTGGGCAATTATAAAATGGCTGCATGCAGTAAATGGTCAAGACCTCCTTTAACCTCTTTCCATCACCTATTTGATAGTGAAGAATTGACATCTGCCTTTTTTTAGCCTGGACTCTCTTATTTTATGCAGTAAGTTTCAGACACCTCAAATCTGCCAGTCGGAGAATTAAAACCTTGGGATAATGATTGAGGTTGCTATTTGGAGATAAATAATTAAAGCAAGTTAACAAAGGATCTTTTTAAGATGCTGTGGTTCTTATTTCCAGGGGGCCTTAGACTGTGAGTTCCAACAATAACCTCTTATTTAACACATCTTCATTTATTTTACCTATTTCCAAGATTTGCTCCCCAGAGCATAAATTAAAATTATATGATTTGAAACTGTCTGGAATAGCAGGGCAGTTCTCTTTTGGTAACTTTCCATTAATTTGAAGAAGGGATTCATAGTGGATTTAAAATCTACTCTTGAAGTATGGATCCTGAAGCTCACTCAACATTGAAAATAATAGTTCAAATATGTTATAGACACACACACACACAAAAAAGAGAAATGAAGTTTTGTCTAAACTCAGTAAATGAACAAACAAATAGGAGAGTTTCAAAAGATGAGTAATTCAAGAGCAATCAGTTCTGCGATAATGCTTTGTTTTGAAAATGGAACTTGTTCCAATGCAATTGATATATTGGAAACAATTTAAGCAAATTTTATGTTTGTTTATGTGTGATTTTCTTAATTAGAAACATGGATGGACCCAGAAAACTGCAACAAACTGTCCAGCAGCACAGTAATCCACAAAAATATTTATCTACCAACTACTTCCGTTCACCAGGTGTTATGACCCTCACCCACCCACAGCTGGTGTTAACAACTTTCAGTCCACATTTGGATGACTACTTCCACCACTTCATGATAAGTCAGGAGCTTCATCCTTTTTGAGGCCCTCTTTCACAAATAAACCTCAGGTCTTTTTCAAGATGAAGTGACATATATATTGTAGCATTTATGTAGTACTTAATGGTTTAATATATATGAAACTGTGCCATCACTTTTAAGTCTCTATTCCACCTGCCCTGGAACCCCAGTTTATTTTGTTGCTCGATTTTCATAACCGGTAATTTTTAGGCATACACATGTAGAGTTATAGGAAAACAGACTAGTATATTTCATGAATTAATCCAACGTGCACTATTTTGCTAGAAAAAGAATAAACAAGGAGAAATAGAGTTTTTGCCTATCTCAGGGTCTCTTGAGAACAAAAGATTAATTAGCATTATTAAAAATAGCTCTAATATGTATTAAGTCCTTGAGCTATACACTTTTCTGTAAATGGGGTATGCTTTAGTAAAAAATTAATTATTGAAATCTGTTTTAAAAAATGTATAATAGGCCCAATGATCTGATATTTTTGAATACCTTTTTACTTTTTTTCTGAGTTAAATTTAAAATAAATTAAATTTGGGGCACCTGGGTGGCTTAGTCGGTTAAGAGTCCAACTCTTGATTTCGACTCAGGTCATGATCTCAGGGTTGTGAGATTGAGCCCCATTTGGGCTCTGCACTGAGCATGGAGCCTGCTTAAGATTCTCTCTCTCCCTCTCTCTCAGCCCCTCCCCTCCCTACTCCTGTGCATACTCTCTCTCCCATCCTCTCAGTAAAATAAGATAAAATGTAAAATAAATTAGATACATATTAATAAAAAGAGAATCTTTAAAAATAGTTTATTTACATAAATTTTTTTATCCCTTAACAACTAAGTAAATGTTTCTATGAAAATGAATATTTAAGTCCATTAGTTTCACAAATGTCACTGAGTCTTTTGGGTTGGTGTGATATTTGTGTTTAATATTTTTGTTTCAGATGTCAGCAACTATGTAATAAACCATTAAATTAGTGGCTTGGGACAACAATAATTTGTTATTTCTCATGATTCTCAGGATTAGTTGGATGATTCTTCTGCAGTTTTACCTACATACATCAGAGGGTCAGATTAGCTGAAAAGTTTCTGATGGCCTCATGCACCTGTCTAGCAGTGTCGCTGATTATCAGATGGTGAAGATTGGTTCTCCTTTATGTGGTCTGTCATTATGCAGTAAGCCAGCCAGTTTCCTTACAAAACACTCTCAGGGTAGCATTCCAAGAGATCAAATAGAGAAGTTACAAGTTATCTTAAGGCCTAGGCCCAGAAAGTATGACTTCACTTCTGACATTCAGTTATTGAAGCAAGTCAAAAGCCCATTCCAGATTCAAGGGGAAGTTAGGTAAACTCCTCTTCGTGACAGAAATGTGGCAAAGTCAAATTGTAAAGTATCACGAGAGGAACTTTTTCAAACATCTTTGAAAATAATCTACCACAAAATGTATTTTGAAATGTGTGACTGAAGAAAATTGTGTGAACCTTTAAAAACAGAAACAGAAGGTAAAGATTGCTATAGTTAAAAGGAGTTATAAATTGGTTAATATAAACAAAACAAAAATATAAGTATCTGATCCAAACTGGAATTTGTATAAACCATGATGTGAAGGAACAAATTACCCAGTGATAAAATCAATTCAAGTGGAACATTGTGGCATTAGGGGAGGCATGCTGGGAAAATGATGCATATCTAGCAGTAATAAATGTCTTCTGTTGAGTTATATGGCAAGGGAATAAAAAGTTCCTTCAGAAAAGTACAGCAGTTCCCACTAAAAAGATTTTGTGAAAATCAACCACCATGTTAAGAATAATCCTTGGAAGTTCCCATATACTGAGATTATCTAAATAAGTGAAAATGATGTAAACAAGTGCATGAGAGAGTTTTGGTAGAGAGAAGTCCCTCAGCTGTAATAGTTTGAAACGAATTTCACAGAATTTCAACTGTCTTAAAGAATATGTGAATGTATTGGTTTGTGACCCAAAGTCTATCAGTGGTACAAATTTCAGGCAGTTTCAGTCAGAACATCTGTCTCTTTTTTTTCTCCAATTATTTCAGTTTTCTCTCTTTTACATATTAATCTTATCATGAGACACTCTTCCCTTATGGTCACAAACGGGTGCTCTTAGGAATCAGAGCTATATGCTTCTTGAACACACTTGATGATCATCTTAGTCAACTTGGGCTGCTATAATAAAATACAATGGACTGGGTGGCTTAACAGACATTTATTGATCACAGTTCTGAAGTCTGGGAAGCCCCAGACCAAGCTGCTGGCAGATTTGATTCTTGTGAGGGCCTTTTTCTGGATTGCAGATGGTGGCCGTGTAACTCTGTTCATATGACCTCTTTGTGTGTGTGTCAAGAGAGTTCTGTTCTCCTGTCCTCATCTACACCTCACTACTTCCCAAAGTCTCTGCCTCTAAATGCCATCACTTTGAGGGCTATACTGACATCAGCAAACTTTACAAATATCATGAAGCTCAGATACAGGCTTTAAAAATGCCCATAAGGTTTCTACTCTGCTGTACAATTCTATTTACTGTAATACTTACAAATACACATGTATACTGAAATAACTAATATAATATTAATTTTCTTTTTTTGTGTTTCTTCCTTCCTTGAGACAATCTACTTGAACATAAAACAAATGGAGAAATTGGCCTCAATGACAATTTTATCTTTAGCATTAATGCATATATCATTTTTAAAACTTACTATAATTCTTCGTAACTCATACTGAGTTTAACTTCTTTCACATCTCTCTTATTTCCTTATTTAAGTTGAATTATAAGGCACTTAGTATCTTTGGTCTTTACCTAGTCATTGTTGCAGATCCTCAGTATGCTTACTGTAGTCCAGTGGTAGAGTCTCCATTGTGTTAAATGAGATATAGGCTAAATATTTGATAATTGATCTATTCACAGGTAACCAAGTTCTTGGGAACTGATTTAGGATTAACCAATCTCAAAAACATATAACAATGTAAGCTGACCCTTGAACAACCTGAGTATGAACTGTGCAGGTCCACTTATATGGGGATTTTATTTTAGCCTACAATACTGTAAATGTGTTTCTCTTCCTTTTTTCTTAAAAATAGTTTTTTAGCTTACTTTATTGTAAGAATACAGTAGATAATACATATACAAAATATGTGTTAAATTCACTGTTAATGTTATCAGTAAAGCTTACAGTCAAAAGTAGCCTACTATTAGTTAAGTTTCTGGGGGATTAAAGGTTATACCTAGATTTTTTACTGCATGGTGGGTTGGTGCCCCTGACACCCAGATTGTTCAGGTGTCAACTGCAAAAGAAAAAAATTGATTTTTTTTGCATTTTAATGAAAGATAACTTTAAAAAATATGAGTAAAGGACATATTCCCTTTCTAATAATCAGTCCATTCTCTCTGCATAGTATAGTCTCCATAAGTTTTGCTTGTTTTAAGGACATTTGTTATATCTTTTCTGTAAAGCTGGAACTATTTTTGCTTTTCATAACAATTTTTTGGATCTTTGAGAACACCTTGGCATTTCTTATTCAGCTAATATAAGAGCAACCAATCCCATTCTCCAGATCCAGGAATGAGTCCTTGACATGGGCTTAGACAATAAATTCAAAAATTTTTAACCCTTATAAAAATATTTACAGAGTACCTGTAATGTGACAAGCAGTGTTTTATGATGCTGGGAATACAGTGATATAACAAGACAAACAGGGCGCTTGATCTCACTAAAATTACATTGTGTTATCATACATGCGTACTTTTCTCTTGTGCTGCCACCTCCAATCTTAGCCATAGAGTTCAAGAATGGGCATTCAGTTGAAGCTAGGCAAGTGAGATGAAGCCCTGGGATTTCTGATGCAAATATGGGAAAACGAAATGACCTCAGCCATTCAACTCAGTGTTTATATGGCAGAAAAACAACAAAAGCAAAAACAAACAAAACAAAAACTGTGTTCTTGCTGCCTGAAGGGTGCCAATTAGAGAATCCTCCACTGGATCGGGTTGTTCCTGAAGGCTGTGACTGAGATTTTCTGTGATCTGAGACATTGTTTCCTTTTTTTAAAACCAAAAAAAAAAAAAAAGTTTGAATTAAATTCCTCTTATGTGCAGCTCACAGTGTGGTGAGCATAAAATCAGAGCAAAGGGATTTAGTGGGGTAATTTTAATGTAGAATGACAGCAAGCTACAACAACCAAATGTTCTCAGTTAAAGTCCCATTTGCTGCAAAGGGACTGTACACAGCCTCTCTGTGGCTGGAAGCACTCACTCAGCCTCCTTTATGCTGCTTTCCCAGGCCAAACCCCTTCAATTTCTCAGTAACTTAATCTTTAGTTAGATATGTGAATGATATCACAGTAAGTTTCAAGTCATTTAAAGTCTTATATTCTAATAATCTTGTAACTTATGCTTTAGTACACATTACACCTTCTTCTCATAGAATCAAATTTATACGTTTGTTTCCAGAGTTTTACACCCTTCCGAAGGATGCCATTTCTTATAGCTCTTATACAAACTTAGCCCCTTCTTTGACTTGATTCAGAGACCCTTGTTTAAAATAAATGTTTATAAGAAATGAGCAGAAATTCACATGTGGAGATATCAAGAAACATAGAGGATAATTTCTAATGAAGAGTATCCATAGGATATCTGAAAAGTTGGAATAACTAGTAAAAGAGAAATCTTAAGAGATGTTTGTGGGTAGTTTTGTTTTTGTTCTTATTCTTTTCTTTTTTTTTTTAATGGCTATGGGAGTGGGAAAAAAATCCTTCTCCATTCCATGTACATTTTTAAGAACACTACTCTACTGAGGACTTTTTCTTTTTCTTTTTCTTTTTTTAAGATTTTATTTATTTATTTGACAGAGAGAGACACAGCGAGAGGGGAGTGGGAGAGGGAGAAGCAGGCTTCCTGCCGAGCAGGGAGCCCGATGTGGGGCTCGATCCTGGACCCTGGGATCACGATTGGAGCCGAAGGCAGGCACTTAACAACTGAGCCACCCCTGTGCCCCGGGACTTTCTTTTCTTTATTGAGCCATTTCCTAGTGGAAATGATAAGGTAGATATTTCTGAATTCATTTACTAGGTTAGGTGAATTTATATATAAATATAAATTTTATATACATATATAATTATTTCCCTTTGCTTTTATAAAGTGATCGTATTCACTGGTCTCAGGGGGGAAAAGTATTTTATGGATTGAAGAATGAAAGCAACTTTATTAATGCAGTGTAGAATTTAATTATATTGAAAATAAAGATAATTTAAGTTTGATTCTCATTGTTGACTTCAATTAAAATGTGAAAGTTGAAATACTATATATCATTACTAGATAAAAAATGAACTAAAATTGTAAAAATTCTTTTTTATGAATTAATGTATAATTTTCCAAAAAATAGTGCACTTTAGTTGTCTAGTTATTCTATAATAATATGGCTAGTAAAGATTGATGTGACAGGTAGTCTTTCTCTTGAATGTACAAAATTGAGTATTGGGAGCTGCATATCTTGCTGTTGCATTAAATATGTCATATATATTGTTAATTAATATATTAATATTAATATATACATTATATGTCAGTATCAAAATATGCCTATTAGCAAATATGTTTTAGAAAATTCCAAATTATACAGTTTTAAAGGTCTACTGGGCATTTTTTAAATAAAGATTTTGTTTATTTATTTGTTAAATAGAGAGAGCACAAGCCGGGGGAGGATCAGGCAAAGGAGAAGCAGGCTCCCCGCTGAGCAAGGAGTGGGAAGCAGGGCTCCATCCCAGATCTGACCCTGGGGTCATGACCTGAGCTGAAGGCAGACACTTATCCAAGTGAGCCACCCAGGCACCACTCTACTGGGCATTTTTAAAAAACAGATTCATATGAGCAGATTTTCATTTTTTTTATTTTATTATGTTATGTTAATCACCATACATTACATCATTAGTTTTTTTTAATTTTTTTATTGTTATGTTAATCACCATATATTACATCATTAGTTTTTGGTGCAGTGTTCCATGATTTATTGTTTGCACATAACACCCAGTGCTCCATGCAGAACGTGCCCTCTTTAATACCCATCACCAGGCTAACCCATCCCCCCACTAGAACGCTCAGTTTGTTTCTCAGAGTCCATAGTATCTCATGGTTCGTCTCCCCCTCTGATTTCCCTCCCTTCATTTTACCCTTCCTACTATCTTCTTTTTTTTTTAACATATAATGTATTATTTGTTTCAGAGGTACAGATTTTCATTTTGATTTTGTTTTAGACATACTCAAAAGCAAGCATATTAACACTTTTGCAAATCCTTCCTGTAGTTAGGAAAGATTTCAGCACTTCTTGGTAATCACCCTTCAGAAATAGTTCCAATCAAAGAAATTCTCATGACATTTGTAAACAGTGAAAACTCTTCTATCTTTTGTTAGATTTAGTCTTATCTTGAGTAATTTCCTCCTAATTTTGTCTAACTTAAATCACTAGAACATCTCCAGCACTTGATGAATTGCAGGAATAAGTGTTTCTGCTTAGAAGTTAGTTTATATTTATAATATGAGTTAAAAATAAGTTTATTCTTGCTAAATTTAATTCATTTCTATCCTTTCCATTCCTCTATCTTGTTTTTCACATCTGGTTTCTTCTTCTGTTTCTGTTTTTCTTCATATTTGGTTTGAAAATTCAAGTTTCTACTTGAAATTGATGGAATGAATACACATATTTACAATAACTCCCTTTCAATATCAATACAAATAACAATAAAGGGACACATTAAAGAGATAAATCCAGAAGGAAAAAAAATAAAGGAAGAGTTGTTAGCAGTAAATATTGGAAGATAGATTGCAGAAGAATTACTGGTGACTAACTAGGGGGCGTAAAACAGAGGGTCACTTTCCAGGAGACAACACAAAATTTGAGGGCAGCCTTGTCATAGCAAAAGAATGAAATTACAGGAAAGTATGTGTTAAATGCTCAAGCCCCCGTTCCACTATGACTAAATAATCCTGGCAGTTTGACAGATTATCTATGCAGGAAATGTGTGAGTTTTTCTATGGAGGCTCTAACCACAAAAGAAAGAGCACCAATATTAGAAGACCGCCCATGAATTAGCCTGCTCAAATAAGCAAATGGTTCTCTGCACAACCTCTTATGCCCCCCTCCACTGTGCACAGAGACTCCAAGACAACACTTGACTACTGTAATCTTATGAGCACAAATCCAGGATCACCAAATATTTGAGGAGAACTTCTAACTCTGACAACCAAAGAGAGACCAAAACGAACAGTAAAAAGGTAAAACTGGGAGGCGTCATAGGCTATACAGGGAGAAGGAAAAAAAATTGAGAATTAGCTCTTTTCTCAGGAAGATAGGAAAAGATATTGCATCCATTAAACAAGAACTAGCTATTATGGGGGGGTAAGGACAATCTGAAAACATGAAATATATTTTGTAAATTAATATGAAAAAGTACCTTGAAAGGTTGGAGAAAAGCTCTTAGACAACAGAAAAGGAAGACAAGGAACACAATAGAGGAAAGGGTAGCAAAAGAGAATTAGTCACGAAGTCCAATACCTTAGTAGTGGGAATTCTGGAAAGAATGGGTAAAATGGAGGGAAAGAATTAATCAAAGAAAAAAATCAAGAAAATTTTTCAGATTTGAAGGACATACATTTCTAGATTGGAAAGATCCATTCAGTCCATCATAATGTGTGAAAATAGATCCATATCAAATCATGACACTGACATTCGTGAACACAGAAGGATATCCTAAAATTTTCAGCAAGAGTGAGAAAAATCACTCTTGAGCTGACGCCATAATGGGATGGTACTTTGCGGATATGGGAAAGAAAGTGAATTATTAGGGGTTGTATCTCAGTCTACAATAAACTGTTGGTTTGTTGACCCCTAAGGAGACATGCTTCCTGCTCTTCACATAATGGTGTAAACTGTCCCTCTGAATATGGACTGGCCCTGTGACTTGTTTAAGCTTCATTTACCAGTTTCTGAACTAAGTCTTAAGAAAGAAGGTCTAGAAGCTTCTGCTTTTGCTTGCGGTTGGAAACCAGTCAATATGTAATAAGTATAAACACCATGGGAACACTATGCTGTAAAAAGCTCCTTTATACACACTTATAGGCCTTATGCAAAAGAATTGAAGCCCAGACCAAGTCCTGAATGAGGTCTCACGCATCACCCAGAACCAACTTGCCAACTGTATAAGTGAACTCATTTTGGGAGTGGATCTTCTAACTCCATTTGAGCCATCCCTGTTAGTGCCAAAGACAAGGTATTCCCACAGAACCTAACAAATTTGCATAAACATGAACAAACAAATAAAATGGTTTTTTAAGCCATTGAGCATTGGGGCTTAGTTTGTTACACAGTTTGTTACACAGCACAAAATTACCAAAACACTATTTTTAATTCTTTTCTGTTCTGTGTCCATTTATCTGTTTGATGGCTGATAGAAAAAATTTCAAACTACATATTTCTCACTAAGACATCACATACAATCAGATATCCTATCACTCATTTATGACTAACAGATTATCTTACTCTGACATAGACATACACACATGTAGATAAAGAAAAATATATAGAGAGAGATAACTAAATTTCTGATATTTAAAAAATAAAATTTGTTGGGGCACCTGGGTGGCTCAGTCATTAAGCGTCTGCCTTCGGCTCAGGTCATAATCCCAGGGCCCTGGGATCGAGCCCCTCTTTGGGCTCCCTGCTCAGCAGAGAGCCTGCTTCTCCCTCTCCCACTCCCCCTGCTTGTGTTCCCTCTCTCACGTTCTCTCTCTCTGTCATATAAATAAAATCTTAAAAATAAAAAATAAAAAAATAAAATTTGTTAAACAGTAGCAAATTCATAGTGATATGGTTAGAATGCTAGGCTGTGATTTTTTAAGAAATAAGAAATGACATTCTGAAGAATATACAAGTGACAAACATAATCAGTTTTGCCACTTAACAGTCAACACTTGTATTTATGCATAGTGGTTTGTTGGGAATAATTTGTCACCAGTATTTTTGAAAACAAAGCATCACATTACAGATGCATAGAGTTGACAGGGGTCTTTGAGAGTCCTCATACATTTCTACGCTTTTTTGAAGAACTATATATAACCTTCCCACCCTCTGCCAATCCAAGCAATTAAAATCTTTCAATAATCCCACTATGTAGAAGCTTACTGAATATTAATTTACAATGATCTTGTAAATTATTAATGGGGATTTTGGCATATACTTATCATATGTAATAAAATTACTCAACTATTTATGAATTTGGCAGTATTCTTTTTCATGGCAAGACTTACTAAAATGAGGAATTTCATTCTGTGGTAACTTTTCATTTGCTCAATTCCAATCTTAAATTTCTTAGATTATTAATTATTAGATTCTTTAGGCCTATTTAAAGGCCCACTTAAATTGCATACATATGGTGAATATTAGTTGAACATTTGTAGAATACATTGACAAAAATCAACTCCTATGTATCCACTAATTGAATGCATGGACGATGTCTCACTTAAACTGAAGCTCTAGATATCTCAGAAGCAAGTATTTTTGGATCTTCTCTATGGTAATGTAGAAATTTCTATTAATGTCACCCAACAAATCTCTGCTTCTGTTTCCAAATGTGCTATTTTGTATTTTTCTTTACACACTGGAAAGTACGCATTGCATAAATATACAAACTGGCAAACTTTTAAAAAGAAAAAAGGAGCTATTGTAGCCACCACTGAGACTAAGAACAAGAATATGGGCTACTTGAATCACATGTTGTATCCCCTTCTAAACATTATTATACCCTAAGAAATGACTATCCTAATTTCTAACTCAGTTATGAACTATGAAATGTACCAAAGTAGAATCATCAATTAAGTATTCTTTTTTGTTTTGTTTCTTAGACTCAGCATTATGCTTGTGAGATTCATTCATATTGTTTTATGTATTCTAATTTATTCCTTTCCACTGTTGCCTAGCATTCCATTTTGTGAATACACCAAAGGTGTTTTTGTTTCTATTGTTGATAGATATTAGATAATGTATACTTTTGTACTTATTAATAATGCTGCTATTAGTAATTTGATATGTGATATTTTTTATAAGTCCTTTTTTTTCTTGAACATATACCAAGCAATGAAATTGCTGATTGTACAACATGATATCTCTGTATAGTATAGTTTTTTTTTAATGTAGGTTTTGGTATTTGATAGTGTAAGTACTCCAACTTTGTCATTCTTCCTCAAGACTGCCTCGACAGTTTTTTGTCTTTCATGTTTCCATATACACTTTAACCTGTCAATTTCTGTGAAAACATATGTTTAAATCTTGATTAGAATTGCACTGGATCTGAAGATCAATGTGGAGACAGTTAATATCACCATAATACTAAATTTTTCAACTTATAAACTTGGTATATTCCTCCATTTTTTTAGTTCTTCCCTATTTATTCTCAATAATATTTTGTAGTTTTTAAATACAAATATTGTACACATTTTTGCTAAACTTATTCAGAGGAATACAGTGTTTTCTGATTATTGTTGCATATGGAGTTTTATTTCAATTTTATTTTTCTTGTAGATATATGGAAGTAAATTAATGATTGATTCATGAACCTGCTAAATTAATTCTTAATTTTTATTATTGTATACTTTTGTATTTACCATGTTCAAAATCTCTTCAGAAGGAACTTTTTCCTTCTTTCTAATCATAATGCCTTTATTCTTTTGTTTCCCTTATTTTCCCTCCTAGCCAGGAGATCTCTCACTAGGATCTCCAGTTTAATGCAAAATAGGAAGATTTTTGTCTTGTTTTCAGTCTCAGTGTTCATCATTTTACCATTAAATATAAAGTAGCTTGAAGCTTTCTGTTGTCAAATTAAGGAAATTTCCTTATATTACTTGTTTGTAAAATTTTTACCATAAACCTATTTAAAATTTTAAATGTTACTTTTTAATTTATCAATGTGATTATATATATTTTTCTTCTCTCGCATTAATCTGTTGAGTTATATTGTTTGAGGTTTTTATATTTAGCGAACTTGTGATTTTTAGGATAAGTCTAATTTAGTCTTGGTATATTATAATTTTTTATTTATCACTGGAATTGATTTGATCATATTTCCATATGGTATTTGTATTTATGTTGCTGAGTGTCTTCTTTGTTATATCTTCATCTTATTTAAATATCAAGATTATGCTGGATTCATAAAGTTATTTGGGAAATAATCACTCTATTTAAATTCCTTCAAAAGTTTTTAGTGACCTTGATATGTTTAAACATTTGAAAGAATCATGGGTAAAACCATCAGGGCCTAAAATTTTTTTCTGAAGTAATATTTTAATAAATGGATTTGATTTTTAGAGATTAAAATAATTCTCCTAGATCAGATTATTATATTCCAGTTTTCCCAGATTTGCTTTTTGTCCACATTGCCAAAATTATTGAAGTAAGTGGTCCTTAATTAAAGTTCTTTTTAAAAAAATACATTTGTTAGGGTGTCTATAGTGATGTACTTTATTTTGGTCCTGATGTTGATAATTTGTGTTTTCTTCTTTTGGTTTATAGAGGTTTTGCCAGATGTTTGTCAGTTTTATTTTTCTAACTGCTTATTTTTCTTTTCCCTGTCCCCTTAGATTCTAAATCATACATTGTATTAGTTTGCTAGGACTACCATAACAAAATGCCACAGACTGGGTGGCTTACACAACAAAAATTTATTTTCTCTCTGGATGCTAATAATCTGAGATCAAGGCCAGTTTGGTTTCTCCTGATGCCTCTATTCCTTGGCTTGCAGATGGTTGCCTTTTGCTCTGTCCTCACATGTCCTTTTCTCTGGACACACACATCCCTGTTGTCACTTCCTGTATGTTCTAATCTCTTTTTAGAGAGACACCAGTCGGAAGTCAGATTGGATTAGAGCCCATCCTAATGGCTTCATTTTTATGTAATTGCCTGTTTAAAGGCCCTATCTCTAAATACAGTCGCCTTCTAAGATACTGGAAGTTAGGGCTTTAACATTCGAATTCAGAACACGGGGACACAATTCAGTACCTCACACATATATTTGTTAAATCTTCACAGTCTGTACCACGTCTAGATATTTTCTATTTATTTTCTTCCAGTTACCAATCCTTATTTTTTATTTAATACACATTTAAAAATAGATTTATTAAGATGTAATTTATATTAAATATATTAAGAGTACAAGCCGATGAGTTTTGACAAATGTATACCTTATAATTACCACCTTGATCAAAATACGGAGCATTTCCATTAGCACAAAAAGTTTCATTTTCCCCGTACATTTTTTGTTCACAGATATATTTCTCTCCCTCATGCCAAATACCCCTTCACCAAGTTACCACTGAAACCTCATCCAGTCATTTCTCAGGCTCTGCATACAGAAATGGTAACTTACGGCAAGTGTGTTGTGAGGTGTTCTTGGTCTCTAGAGACCTATGAACGGAAAAGATGTTATGTGGCCCCACACTTCCAATTTATATTGGCAACAGGTGAATACAATAAGATAAACACAATAACTACTCTCAATCAAAATGTGAGAAATAGAGGTACACGGAAACCATGGCTTCCTAGAAATTGCAAAATCCCATTTAAAAATATAGACAGAATCTATAATACCAAGGATGAATCTGAGTTCCATTCCATGGAAGTAGCTCTCAAGTGTATATTATTTTTCTCAGCTCTTGCTTCTGACTTCCAGGAGGTATTTTCTTTTATATTATCCTCCTAGACCACACTTGAAGATGATATTGGAGAAATCACCTATTTGGAGGACTGGACAACTTTTTTAACCTACTACCTTCCATAGAGGCTTGGAAGGTTTTGTTTGTTGTGTTTTTTTATACCTCTCTCATCTTTGTTTTTGTTTGTTTTACAACTATAGATGCTTTTACTCTAAGCTGCAACACTTTTGTCAAGTCAGCTTTCTCATTATGTGGGTATTTCAATATATTTGATTTCAGTTAATTCTGTGTCAAAAGCCATGCACACATTTTTTTTCTACAGTGTCTCTCTCTTTTCCCCTCCCCACATTCTGTATGTAATTATAGGTACTTTGGGTATGCAGACTGTCACTTTTATTTGTAGAGTCTCTTTGAAAAGTTTAAAGAATTGACTAAGTGGTAAAATAATTTTTTCAAAGGTTTTAACAATAAGGTTAAAGTATTCACTTAACTTGGCTATTGCCCTGAGGCTTCCTCTTTATGGTAGTACATTTCATCTTTGTCCGGAAGCTGTCTTCATGACAAGTTTAATTGGTGAGAAACATTTTCATTTTTTAATGCTGAAATATCAAGAGTGAATAAACTTACTATTTTATATTAATTACATTTACAGAGTTCATTTTTTCTGGTAATACTCCACACAATCAGATAATGAAAGTCAACTCCCACACAATAGTTTGCCTTAAAATATATTTGTCCATGGGCACAAGTTTATTGAATGTATTTTTAATCCTTTCAATTTGTTGTAGGTAATATTTTCACCAAATGTTTCACCACTATGAAATATATGCATCATAAAAGAGTCACCAAGTATGAGTAACCATTTTGCGGTCTCTTATAACAGTTTCCTTGTTACCTCCCACTCAGTTGCAAAGCTAATATTTTTTGGTTATTGCAGTAACTCATTTGTAGGTGCCAGATCCTGTTTTAAGAATTTGTTGTTGCGGGGTGCCTGGGTGGCTCAGTCAGTTAAGCAACTGCCTTTGGCTCAGGCCATGATCACAGGGTCCCGGGAACGAGCCCTGCATTGGGCTCCCTGTTCAGCGGGGAATCTGCTTCTCCCTTTGCCCCTTACCCTGCTCTCGTGCTCTCTCATGCGCTCTTTCTCTCTCAAATAAATAAATTCTTTTTTAAAAAGAATTTGTTGCTGCAAAAATTGTCTGGGAAATAAACAACTTCAAATATCGCAATGACAAACAAGTATTTTTATTTCACTCACTGTGGGATCTGCAGAAGACTAGTAGGTATCTTTCACCTAGATCCCAGGCTTGATTGACTGACGTACGTAAGTAGGTCAGTCAATCAAGCCTGGGATCAGGTCAGATTCTATGTTTTGGCTTGACATTAATTGGACTTGGCTTAGTGCTGAGTTGAGTTTAGAACTGCTCCCTAAGAATTCTTATAACTCAATAAAAAATACAAACAATCTGAATACAAAATGAGCAAAAATATGAACAGACACATAACCAAAGATGATATACAAATGGTTAGTAGGCACATGAAAAGATGCTCACTATCATTAGTCATCAGGTAAGACAAATTGAAATCACAATGAGATATTACTAACACTACAGTGGCTAACGTTTAAATGTTAGTGGAATTCTCATATAACGCTGGTGAACATATAAAAATGGACAACTCCTTTAGCAAACAGTTTGGAAATTTCTTATAGTTAAATATGCACTTAACTCTTTAAACTAGCAGTTCTATGATGTGTGTTCTAGCCTTGCTTACACTGGCCTCACAAGAGTTTTCTGTGCACATCTCTTCTCAGCTTTGCCTTCAGGGTGTAATGTTTGTAGTATGAAATCAGTCACAATGGAAATATTTGCACATGACAATCAGCAAATATTACAAATCAAAGTTTTCTCCTCCTACGGCCCTCCAGAAAGCTGGTTGTTAAACATTTATCATCATGCCTCTACAGCAATTCCACTCCTAGGCATTTGACTGAGAAATTAAAACATATCTACAAAGACTGTACACAAATATTTATAGCTACATTACTAATAATATCCAACTAGCAAAGAACTTAAATGTCCATCAAGAGGTAAATGGATGAACAAAATGTGGCATGGTATTCTGCCATAATAAATGGCATAGTGTAATGGCTTAGTACTTAGCAGTAATAAATAATGGCTGCAGGTACATGCAATGACATGGATGAAGTCTTATATCATTACCCAAAATAGAAAATCCAGACACTAAGACCACATATTCTATGTGTCTACTTATATTGCATTCTAGAAAAATCCAAATTATAGAAATAGAAATCAGAGTAATGGGTTGCTAAGGTCGAGGGTTGTGGGGAAAAAAATGACTGCAAGGTGTCCTCAAAACTTTTTCAGGTGAATTAAATGTTCTCTATCTTGATTTTAGTGGAGTTTATAAGCCTCTGTATATTTGTTAAAACTCATCAAACTCTTCTCTTCAAGTCATGAATTTTGTTACAAGATTATATTCATATTAAAAAAATATTTTAAAAATTTAGCACACTCTAATCCTGGAGATCTAAATAATGAATTTGCATCCCATAACTTAAACAATTCTAATTTCTACACCAGTGAAATAAAATGGTAAACAGAAGAAATTATCTAGGTAATTTACAATAAGGAGTTGAAGAAATAAAAATCAACTATTTAGTTATAAATTTAAATGCTATCTGAAAATATAATCATTTCTGAATATGCTTACTTATATATGGAAAAGATTTTCAGTCTGGGTGTCCTTCCTATGGATATGGGTGAGTATACACAAATGGCCTCTTGATTTGATTTTTGCCAAAAAAGGACTCTGTAATATAAGGAAAAACTTTGACTATTAAAATGTATTTTTAAGAAGACCTGCATGTTAATAGGGAGTTAGTTTCAAAAAGAACTTTTATTTTTTCTTCACATGAAACTAGATTCAATGTCATAAAATCAAGAAAGGTTTGGTCAGTATTTGTACAGTAAATCATGTACCTAATATCAGCTCTTAATTTTATTTTTCTTAAGATTTTTTCTTTCTTCTTTCTTTCTTTTTCTTTTTCTTTCTTTCTTCTTTCTTTCTCTCTTTCTTTCTTTCTTTCTTTCTTTCTTTATTTCAGAGAGAGAGCATGAGCATGAGTGGGGGGAAGGGACAGATGGAGAGGGAGAGGCAGAGAATCTCAAACAGACTCCCCACTGAGCATAGAGTCCCACACCACAGGAGGCTCAATCTCATGTCATAACCTGAGCTGAAACCACGAGTTGGAAGCTTAACCAACTGAGCCACCCAGGTGCACCCTACTATCAGCTTTTAAAACCTATTCCTAGATTCATATTCTCTTTATTAAGTATACAAAAAGTCATGTAAAAGATTACTACCTGACAGAAAAATATTTCCAATAACATATTTTTGAAAGTAGTTCTTATATTTCTTGTATCATAAGAAATCATAAAGAAACTCCCAAACCATGATGGATAATTGCTCAGTCCACTATCAAATGATCAACTGTATACAATCATTAATACAGAATCAGCATAATGATGTTTACTTACTTTCCCAATGGTGACTATTGCAAATCTAAGTATTCAGCAAAATGATATTTTTTAGAAAAATATAACTATTAGATATGAAATTGTTATCATAGCCTTTTATATATTTATATTATTGGAAATGTGCTTATCAGAATTGAATCTCAAGTTGGTGATCCAGTTTATGCAGAATTTGATATGGTATAAATAAAATATATTCTAGAATGAAAATATAATAAGTCTTAGAAAATTCTAATCTAAAAGTTTGTCTTAGTCTATGATGCTACTTGTATTCTGTAGATACCTGAATTCCTTCACTTTTTACTTAATGATTTAACTTGGCTGCAGTGCTAGTTGTCTAGACTAATCTATAAATTAAAAAGAACTAAAAATGTGAAAGAAATGTAAAATGCCTCCTCCTCAGACAGAAGGAAAGTGGCAATATAGAATGGAATCATCAAACCAAAATCAAACAGGGGTAGCACTACTAGGTAAGCTAAGCATCGATGCTATTTTTGTCCCAAAGAACTTTTGCAAAATCTATCATTTTTTTAATGTAAACATTTCTATTGACATATTCACAAAGACAAGTTAAATATATTTTTGAAATGGATAGTTTGTTGAATATCCACAAAGTCAACATACCCATGTAACCAAAATCCAGATTAAGAAACACTGCATTACTAAAACATGAAAAGCCCTCTCCCTCCCTGTATCTGTCACCACCCAGCTCATCCTTCCAAAGGTAAACTTTGTCTTGACTCCTAACACCATATATTAGTTTTAGTTATTGTTAAAATTTATGTAAAAAAGGGGCACCTGGGTGGCTCAGTCGTTAAGCGTCTGCCTTCGGCTCAGGTCATGATCCCGGGTCCCGGGGTCCTGGGACCGAGCCCCGCATCTGGCTCCATGCTCGGCGGGAAGCCTGCTTCTCCCTCTCCCCCTTCCTCTGCTTGTGTTCCCTCTCTCGCTGTGTCTCTCTCTGTCAAATAAATAAATAAATAAAATCTTTAAAAAAAATTATGTAAAAATACTTCAGTAAGCAGTTTTCTGTGTGTCTGGCTTATTTTATTCGATGATACTTTTGCCATATGTATTTATAGATTGTTCATTCTCCTTGCTGAAGAGTATTCAGCTTTATAGCTATAAAGACCTTCAGGTTGTTTTGTTTTCACACGCTGAGAACAATGTTGCTATGAGGATTATTGTAAAGACCTTTTGGTAGCAATGAATACATTCATGTGTGTATAAATGGAATAAATGTTCTTAGTATTTCATATATTTACTTTTAGTAGGCAGCATCAAGCAGTTTCCTACAATGTTTGCATGAGTTTTACTCCTACTAGAAATGCGTAAGGGTTTGAGCTGTCCACACTGGGTATTGCCTTTTTCATAATGGTGACTATTCTAAATAATTCTACTTTTAAGAGGGATTTACTTTTCATGATGTGAAGGTGGGGATAAGGGAAAAGACATGGTAGTTATTATCAGGGAATCTTGGAGCATACATAAAAGGAAAGATTAACACACTTTCTTTTATTCACTTGCTTTACTAACATTTCTTGTGCACCAACTATATGTCATAAACTGTTTTGGGAGCTGAAGAATTATTAGTGAAGATAATAGACAAAATAGTTGCACTGTAGTGGCTTATATTCTTCTGGAACAGTCCATATAAAAAAGGTAAGCCAAATAAATATGTACCTAACCTTCCTATATACATCTAGACATATGTGCTTGCAGATATTGTATAATCCCTAGAATAGTAAAATACATAGAAAGCAGAACAGAGCTTATCAAGGGATAAGGGAGGGGACAATGGGGAGTTATTGTTTAATGGGTGTAGAGTTTCGGTTTGGAATGACTGAAAATTCTTGAGATACATAGCGGTAATTGTTGCACAACAGTGTGAACATATTTAATATGACTTATGTATACACTTAAGAATGGTAAATTTTATGTTTATATTTTACCATAATTAGAAAAAATAGTGGCAACCTTAAAATTTAGCTATAGGATTTATCTTCTCCATACCAAGGAGAATCTTCATGGCTCAAAGAGTTACATTTATCAAGTGTACACAATGTGCCAAATGTTAGATTAAATGCCATGGTATCTAACTTAACCCTGAATAACCCTATGAGAAATGTGCTATTCTCACTTTTTTATTGCAACTGAGAAAACTGAGGAACCGAGGAGGAAAATTGACTCTCCCAAGTTCATGCTACAAGTACCTGACAGACCAGGATTCGAACTTGGGTATTATAATTCTTCTCTGAACCATTGCATTATATTGTCTCACTCCCTTTCCCAAACCACAGTGCCATTTACTCACACAACCTTGCAAGTATCCACAGGCCCAGCATATTCTGAGTCACAGATCAATCCTGAAACTAGTCTTAAAAAGATAGGGGTTTCATTACATTCATAGCCTCTTCTAAAATTTATTCTTAGTGCATCCTTTATCCCATTTCCCATCTTCTGTCTATATTACCATTAAACACTAACATTCTGACTGCACCCAAGTCCCTCTGTATATTGTTTCCAATCTATAGCTAACCTATCACTAGTAGGTATGGCAGACTAGTACTGTGAGTAGAATGAGACACATTACACAGTCAAAGCTATAGGCCAAGAGAGTGGGTGCCTTATGTATATTGCATATTATAGACTTCATGAAGGCATTAGGCATTAAAATGCACAGGATTTGAAGCCCAGCAGAACAACAACTGCTTCTGTTTATTCATGGTAACTTGGGCAAGCTTTATAATCACCCATTCCCAAACCCCAAGAACTCGATTCCTAAAATGACAATAACACTTACTCAGAGTTCTGTAAATCACTGACAGTAGTTCTTGGCATCTACTGCTAGGAACTTACAGCTGATAGCAAGAACAACTATTAAAAAATGCTATGCATTTCTCAAGTATCCTCCTATTTTGTATGGATTATTGGTTGGCACATAAGAGCTAAGTAAATGCTGTGGTTTAACTATGTGAATCTTACCAGCTCACAGTGAAATGACTACTGCTTCTATCCAGACAGAAGTGACAGGCTGATTTTTTAGTCTGTCATCACCTAAGATCTGCTTGAGGTACTTATCATTTGCATATCATGAACTTACGAACTAAATATAGTTGAATCTACTAGAACAAAAGATGACAAAATATGGTTGTAATAATTACAAACTCATGGCAGTAGTATGATTCTTAAAAAATACCAAGACAATTTTGCTGCTGACACTAGAGAGGATACTTCGGGATTAGAGGAGTAATACATGAGACAAAAGAGGAGTTTTACTTGATATAAAATTGTCTTAAATTTGGATATTTTACATTTGCTTTTTAACTGAATAGAAACTGGCACTTTTTAAGAAAAACAAATATAGAGAGATTCATTAACATTTTTATCTAAAAATAGTTTGGGAATATAATCCATTGTCCTCTTTTGACTGTTATTTTTACTAAGAACAAGTGAATTATCTATTCCTTTTGTAAAGCTTAAATTGCTTTTTAATCACAAGAGCATTTCAAATAAAGTTAACTATTTTTCTTATTATAAAAGCAATATATATTCATTGTTGAAAAAAAGAAAGAGTAGGGAATAATAAAAAATCAAACATAATCCCATTATCTGGTGGCAACAGCTATTAATACATGTGTTCCCTTTGATATTTTTTCTTCTTATAAGTTTTAACATTTTAGCATCAACTAATAGAATCATATTGTTTGTATTCTCAATTTCCATATAATATCATATTGTAAACAATTGCCTAAATCATTATTTTTAATGTGATTTTACATAGCTGCATAAAATTGCACTGTATAGAAGTACCATAATTTACTTAATATGCTAAAGCCAGAATTTCACCTTCATTGCCATTATAAACAAAACTGTAATTAGTCAGAAGTTTTATTTTTGAGCAACAGAAATCCAACTCAGATCAACTTAGGCAAAAAGTAAACCCAACATATTTGATTTGAGAAGTATTAGTATATCTCATATAGTTCAAGGATAACTTCTACCAGTAAACCATAGGGACTGTACAGACCTGGCAGGGTCTCAGGAGTCACTGGAACCAGATTTTAATTCCTCCTAAGGTTTATCTCTCACTTTCAATGATGTGATTTATAGTTCGAAATATGTATTTGGTCTTCATCCCTGTTTTTGGCACAGAGCTGCTAAAACCCTCTGAATTTCCTAAGTGATGAGGGCTATAAAGGTGTTTTGTTATGTTAATGAGTGATTTTTGGACCCACCTAAGAGTGGGGGCTGGTTGCCAAGAGAATAACCTACCAGGGACATTTCCCTTCCACCTCCAGCATCTGGAGAGGGTATTGAGAAAGCATGAACACATAGAAGAAAACCAAATGTAAACATACAAAAAGTACCTTCTATTTTTTTTTTTTTAAGATTTTATTTATTTATTTGACAGAGAGAGACACAGCAAGAGAGGGAACACAAGCAAGGGGAGTGGGAGAGGGAGAAGCAGGCTTCCTGCAGAGCAGGGACACTGATGTGGGGGCTCGATCCCAGGATCCTGAGATCATGACCTGAGCCAAAGGCAGACGCTTAATGACTGCGCCACCCAGGCGCCCCTAAATCAATACAATTTTTAACCTAAAAGTTCATTTAAAGATTATAATATTTAAGTTCGGCCTTTGGTGGGAGTTCACATTGATATTCATTACCCTGCCCTGAGTGCATAACTGCCTTCTATTTTACCTGGCATCTGTCTCATTACATGTGAACAATGTCCTTTCAAGGAAAGAACCCAAATCCAGAGTTATACATTTACAGAGTTATAAAATTGAGATTATCAAAAAAAAAAGAAAAAGACATTTCTTTGACAAGAGTATAGGCAATATTGTCAAACTGAATATTCTTTACTGAGAAATGACAAAGTTGTTGTTCTGTTTCCTATTTTCTTTCATGCCCTTATGCTTCTGTCCTCTTCTGGATTTTTTTTCTGGAGGGGGGAGATGTATGGTCATATATTTCTATTAAGACATTACTAGGATCCCTGGGTGGCTCAGTGGGTTGAACAGATGTCTGTCTGCCTTGGGCTCAGGTCATGATCCCGGTCCTGGGATCAAGTCCCACATCGGTCTCCTTGCTCAGCGGGGAGCCTGCTTCTCTCTCTTCTTGCTGCTTCCCCGGCTTGTGCTCTCTCTCTCTGAAAAATGAATAAAGTCTTAAAAAAAAAAAGACATTGCCATCTTTCTTTGAATCATTGCGGACTCTTTTTTTTCTTCCTGCTGGCTTTCTTTTTTGCCATGGTTTTTAAATACTCTCTCACAAATATGGTTCTTTGATTCGCTTTTGCTTCTCTTGTTAGCTTTCAGACTATAAAGTGTTTGCTTTTTGTCTACCCCTTTTGCTGCTGATGCTGCCCATCACAGTTGCTACCTCATGCTTTCCCTTTCCTGGTCCATTCCTTAGACTCCATGTTTGACATTTCTACCAATTAGCTTCAGTGACGCAGAAAATGTATATGTAAATGTCTTTCTCAGGATGTCATTTATGCCAAGACAGGGACTATGCACTTGAATCTTATATATAAAAGGACTAGTTTCTCAGTGATGCTGCTCAGAGAGATGTCCCTCGAACATGGGATCAGGCAGACTATATATGATATTGTTTGTTTCTTGCCTTTGTAGACTGTTGTCCACCATCGATGATGCAAACAGCAGGAAACATAAAAGTAAATTATGTTTGGAATATAGAGTCATAACTTTGGCATTTAACTCTTCAATGTGATTACTGCCCCCAAACAAAACATGGGGAGCATTCCCAGATTTAGCTGTTAGAATCTTAAGTAAAATGTAGTACAGGCATAGTAGCAGTTGGAATCACATTCATTATATTTAGACATTTTATTTTATTTTATTTCTGTTGCAGTTCATAAGGTCAGAAAATTTAAAAGGAGGCATTTGATGTGAAAGGATTTACCCCTTAATTTTGGTTTTCTTGTATTGTGTTCCCAAGGACAGGTAACATTTTGCAAAAAAGTCAGCTAGGTCAATACCAAAATGAAGGGAAGGCTGAAAAGAAGCTAAACTTACTCACCTCTCATGGGAGATCATACAGAGAGACGTCATGAAAGAATTTTCGAGCCCAAGAGAAATCCAGTGACCAATAGATTCAATGCTTTGGTTTTGCATATGAGGAAAACAAGACCCAGAGTTGTTAAATAATAATTAGGAATGTTACATTTAACTGCTATAGTATCCAAATTTTAACTTAGCTCCCTTTATCCTGGCTTGGGTTTAGAATTGATTCCTGAAAGGCCCTCAGAGATGCCCACAGTTCCACAATCTGGTTGCATGTTAGAACCACTTCAGGATCTATGACCAGCCAGCCCTACTCCCTGAAACTGTTGTGCACTGAGACCGGTATAGAGATTTTGAAGCCATAGCTTCAAAAGCTCTCCATGTTTCTCTAGAATTTAGGCAGAGTTAAGGTTCATTAGTCAAAGGACCTGAAGCCTTTTTATACCAAAACTGTCATCATTTTAAAATTAGTGGTCTGTTAGCTCAAGGTTGATAGTGTTTCATAATTTTTGTAATCTTTAATATACAATATTATTGGTATATAGAAACCACTCATTCATCTAGATTTACTGGATTTTACTTTTTAAGATCTCCCTCTAAAATCAACTATCTGTTTGGCTCATTTATTTACATCAGATTGTTATATAGCAGATGAAATTCAAAATATTTATTAGCTGATAAAATTCTATGGTGAGGCAGGAAGGTGCAATCCCACACAAACAACTTTCTGCCTCTGTTCATAAGCAACATGGCTTTTTCGTCCTATAGATTACAAAGATATATCAAAACAATTTGCCAATAAAGTGTACCTGAATGATATAATGTTGGCATATGGCCAAATTGTATTGAGAAACTAAATTTGGTTGAGGAAATTATTATTTCCCAACCTTGAAACCTTTACAGACTGTTGAACACTGAAATAGAGCAATATTTCTTTAAAATAGCTAACAACAGTAGGTAAACTTAAATAATATATCCTCTATCAGCTCAAGGAAAAATAAGTCTACTTTGTCAATTCACCTCAAGGAAACACTTTAGTTATGTTTCTACTATACCTGTATTTTTAAAGCTTATCATAACTCAAAGAAACTAGCTATAAAGCCCCAAACTAAATATCTTCTTGGAGTCCTAAAATATATAAACATAGATATAAGGATCAGTGAGCTATCTTAGCTGATCCATATTCTTTCCCAAAAAGCACAGAATAGTGCCTTTATATCCCAAACTTTGATAAACTTTTCACTGAAGATCTATTTTCAAGCAATAAAATGCACAGGTCTTGTGTTCAGTTTGATTAGATTGACTGTTCCATAGCTCCATCTATCATGCAAAGCAAATTATAAACTATTTGCATCACCCCAGAATTTTCTTCACTGTACCTTTGTAGTTACTTTCCCCACCCTGGTGCACGTAGTAGTGGGAACTTTCTAACCTCTATCACCAATAATTAATTTGATTTGTTTTCTCATGTTTGACTTCTTTCATTCCAATTTATGCCTGACAATCTTGAGGGTCAGTAATCAGAAACATCCTTTTATAAAATTGCTCAACAGTATTTCATTGTATGGCTGAACCACATGCATTTCTCCATTCTCCTGTGAATGGACAATTGTTTTGTTCTGTTCTACCTTTGCTTGTTTTTGCAGTTGCTAGTTCTTATGAATATTGCTGCTATCAATATACTTGCACAAGTCTTTTCACGAGCACATATTTTCACAGGAATTAATTACGGAGTACAATGTAAGTATGTGTCCAAAAGAAACTGCTAAAGCCTTCTCCAAAGTGTAGTGCCCCTTTCACATTCTCTGCTGTGATCTAAGAGGATTCCATTTGCCTTATGTCCTCACTAACACTTGGTTTTGAAATATTTTTTTTATTTTAGCCCGTGTGCTTGGTGTCACGACAGGGAATGTGACATGTCGTTTTCATTCAGGCATTTTTGTGCAGTTAGCTATTTCCCTGCAGCTTTGTCTGTTGGAACTGGAACACATTTGGATGTAACATATTTAGTAAATAAATTATTACTTAAATACAAATAATTACTTCTGGTAGGAGAGAATGAAATATTTTTTGTGCACACCAATGATTTCAAAATTTCTTAAACTAAATGAGTGGGATATGAATATTTCTGACTTCATCATGTGGATGTGTTTTTCTCCTCTAGTTGTCTGCAGCTCTTATTTAGTTACTGCAACAGTTATCATGAACTGGAGTGTTAAAACGAGCCTACATTGTCAGAGCTGAAATATGTATTTTGAAATATTTCTTCACTCTTACCACACAGGATACTAACTCAATAATACTAATGACTGAAGCAAATTACTATCAAAGCCTGTTCAGCCCCCTTCACAGATACAATTTTGCTCTTAGCAGAATTCACAAGTGTGCTATAAAAGACTTTTCCCTTTGTACACTGATATTTCTTTACTCCACCTTCTGTCTATGACTGTAGTATTTTCTTAACGACCTCAATTGGGGAATACTTTCTTTGGAAAGTTGTTTTTCTCTGTATGCTCAGTGGGTTCTGTATTTAACATTTTGTCCTTTCCTACTGGTTCCTGAATCTACTTACACATTTTCTTCTTACCCAGTTCTCTAAGGTATAGGCCAATTCCAGAACACACCCTTTGTCTAGTCACTCCTCCTGTGAATAAATCCTGGGTCACAGATTTTCCATTCTTGCGTGACTGAGAGGTAAAATATGGAGGGTTTTTTTTGGTTTGTCTCTGGGGTATTGTTGTTTTCTTTCTTTCTTTTTCTTTCTTTCTTTCTTTCTTTCTTTCTTTCTTTCTTTCTTTCTTTCTTTCTTTCTTTCTTTCTTTCTTTTCTTTTCTTTTCTTTTCTTTTCTTTTCTTTTCTTTTTTCTTTTCTTTTCTTTTCTTTCTCTCTTTTTTTCCTGAAGCCTGGGTTCTGTGTTTTTCTGCTTACCCAAGTCATGAATGGCAAGCAAGTTGACCTTGACATGTCTTAATCAGAGCCCTATTTCCCATCTGGAGATTTTCCACATATAGCTGAGGGTACTTCTTACTCAAAATGATTTTGCATATCACACTAACAAATGTACTCACTGTATAGGAGCCTGGGATCATTGTGACTACTATGGACCACTTAAACCAATGTTCAGCTGAGACTACCCTCATGCACTTGACACAGGAAAACCCTTGAATTTCATGATGCTATCAGTTCCTATACAAGTTACCCCTTAGTACTTTTACTCGCTTTGTAAGTATGATGGCATGAATAGATTCAAGTCTGCTTTCCATGATAATTTACTTCCTTTCCTTTTCAAACTTTTGTTGAAATATTCACATTTAAAAATGCACAAATCACAAGTGTATGGCTCAAAAAAGTAAGCACATTCATGTAACTGCCAACAAAACCATGAAACTGAATATTCTCATAATACTAACTGTATGACCCATATGCCTGTGGATCACACTTCCCCCCAAAGATAATCCCAAACTGACTGGAAAACCAACCATTAGATTTTCCTCCTTTTTGAACTTTAAATAAATAAAGGAAATCTCATAATGTCAACCCTTTAGTCAATACTGTTTTTAAATTAAATCATGTTGTTGGTAGAGTAATAACTAGTTAATCCTCAGTGCTGTAGAGCAGAGGTCGAGAAACCTTTTCTGTAAAGGACCAGATATTAACATTTTTTATGTTTTGCAAGCCATACACGTTCTGTTGTAATTGTTCAACTGTACATTTGTAGCACAATAGCAGCCTTAGACTATTTGTAAACAGACTGGTGTGCTGTGATCTAGTAAAACTTTATTTACAAAAACAAGGAGGAGGCTGGATTAGGCCAGCTAGTTTTAACTTGCTGACTGGCCAATCTCCTTGAAGCCCTGGTGCATGACCTGCCAGGGCAGTCACGTGGCTGAGTGACGAGCCGTATAGCTCAGAAGGAGTGAGGCAGGCACCCCAGACAGGGACCAAAGAGACAGAAGTCATTCCTTTGAGGTTTTTAGCCTGCCAGGGTCTGGGTTGATTTTGAAGGCTGCTCGGAAAGTGACATCCACTAACTGAGGCCACTGCCTACTTTTAAGTACCCAGTTAAAAATCTATGGAGTTTTATGGAAGTATGGCAGAAAAACGCACCTATTTGATTTAAGTCATTTCTGATTAACTTCGCACTTTTCTGGGTCACCCTAATACGAACATTCGGCTTTTCTTCAAAGTCTAACAGTTTTTTGTTTTAATTATAGTTTTACTTCATTTCTCAGGGGAAATTCCTGGGCCTTTTTATGGTTACATATTATTTTAAATTTACTTTAAGTTAGAATAATCTAAGTAGACTATAGTCACAGTTATTTTTCTAAAGTTTTTTTCAAAATTATTTGAAAATGTATTAGAGAGATCAAAACTTTGAATGAATATTTATCCATTTTCATAGTTGCTTTTTAAGTACATCAAAGTATTGAATGACATATAAAAAACACTAAGCAGAATTCATCATTATTATCTTTCTGTTTTATGAATAAATTAGTAAGGGAATTATTCAAATTAAGTTTCATGAATTAATATCAAAGAACTAGTCAGTTCCTAACAATAGGTTAATAAATTTCAGAGTAAGTTACAGAAGCCTTGCTTTTAAATAATTGGTATCATCTGCTATATTCTTAGATATAGATATAGTTTATTCTGTGAATATATTTCCTCAGAAATCTACTGACTCAAATAGAACAGTTTTGTTTATATTGTTTTGTATTGTATAATGAATTATTTTTTTCTATAATTTTTAAATTTACACATCATATAAATAAATATGAATAAATTATGGGTTTGCCATTAGTTGGCAAAATAAAATATGTTAAGTGTTGTAAAAGGTAGGCAATACAGTTAATATCACTGAAAGCAGGACACAAAAATCCATCACTCTAAAAGCTGTAAATTATAAGATATTTGAAGAAATATAATTTTTCAATGTAATTGTATTTGTCAGTGAAAATCATGTGCCTTATTTGTTACTATAATCTCCTAAAGGACTTTGATAATTTTTATCGTCATAAGTAGTTTCATAACATTACCTAAACATATTTATAGAATTCAGTTGCTAAGTAAAACTTTTTAAATACATGGAGTAAATCCCAATATCAACCAGACTTTACCATTTAAGCCAGTTTCCTACTAAAAGACTGAACTGATACTGTTTTACTATTTATGCCATTTTAATTCTTTCTTAAAGTTGTTTGGTTCCCAACATTATTCCTAAAGGGATGTTAGACCTGGTGTTTTGAACCTGTCTAGTTCTTCACAAGTGCTTATAACTGAAATACAGAACAAAATCTAAAATTGAGGATTACTCTAGTAGATCAGTGTCCATGAACCTCAACTTGATGGCTGAGGTATGGAAGAAAACAGTGTACTAGGAATGGTACATTGGAGGTGTCCCTAGACTTGCTTTTGCTGCTAAAGGTGCCTCAGAGCATTTAGGAAAGGCTGCTGCCCCCCCAAAGATTTAGGTTAAATGAATATTATTTCAATGCATTTTGGTAAAATATTCCATAGTGATTGAACCAGATTTCCATCCTAAAATGTAATTTGGAATATAAATAGCAAAATAATTAATTAATTAATTAAAAAATTAATATAGTGGGGTCCAAATTGTGCTATTGAAATTTGTTATTAAATATAATTTGTGCCCTGGGATGCCTGGATGGCTCAGTCAGTTAAGCATCCAAGGCTCTTGCTTTTGGCTCAGGTCATGATCTCAGGGACCTAGGATGGAGCCTGCTTGGGCTCCCCTCTCATCTCAGAGCCTGCTTAAAATTTTTTCCCTCTCCTTCCCCCTCTGCCCCCCACCCCTTGTATGCTTGCACATGCACACACACACTCTCTCTCTCTCAAATAAATAATAAATAAATTCTTTTATTTAAGATTATTTATTTATTTATTTGACAGAGAGAGACACAGTCAGAGAGGGAACACAAGCAGGGGGAATGGGAGCGGGAGAAGCAGGCTCCCCACTGAGCAGGGAGCCTGACACGGGGCTCGATCCCAGGTCTCTGGGATCATGACCTGAGCCAAAGGCAGATGCTTAACTCACTGGGCCACCGGGCACCCCTAAATTCTTAAATATATATATATATATGTTTATATTTTGTGCCCTGATTATTATCCAGAATGACTTACCCTGATTTCTTTGGACAATCTGCTGATATAGGTAGGGTGATATAGACATCCCCCAGTGGCCCCAGCAGAGCCAGTATAAAACCAAGAAAGAAATATTAAGTGTTGAGCCTATAATATTCAAAATATTAAGCCCTAGACATTTAAAAAATGAAGAAAGAAGGTCAAAATTATCAAACTAACTCAGATTTGACAATTGTAAAGCTCCAAAATTACTTACAAATCTTCTTTCTATATTTTTTTTGTTTTAACTAAGGTTTTATGAATTGTGATTAGTGCAACCCATACAAACTGCTAAAATTAAGAAATTAAATGTTCTTATAATCAGAGCACTTTGGGGTAAAAAAAACTCTTCAACATTTTGAGAATTTATATTTTATTTGATGGACTTTAACTTATTTTAAAAATTTCCTCAACATTTTAACACAGAATTTGTCATTTTGATGATGTTCAAAAGGAAAAAAAAATATGAGTTTCTGAAAGACAACTAACTAAATGTTAATTAATAACAAATATTAACTGAGCACCTACTAATCTCATGTATAGTTTTAGCCCTTTGGCTTCAGCTTGTAGAGAGTACAGTGGGAATGAGATGAACTTGCTCGTTCTTTAATTTAAGCTTTTAACTCATTAACCAAATAGTGTTATTTTTTTCCAGATAAATTACTCAAACCATATTTTTTTTAACTATATTTAGTCATAAAGTTAAGCATGAACTGATATGTGATAGAAATGCAGACAATATGAAGCAACACAAAAATATCCTCAAAAATGAAAGTATATTTTAGGACATTCATGCTACCTTCTTTCTAAATCCACTTAATACAATGAACATCTCTGTATTTTCATTCTCAACTATTTCAGGGTATAGGTTTAAGATATACTGACTGACTAGATAAACACCTGTAAAAATGTGAGTTTTTATGTTTTATTCAGTAAATCTGATATTGAAAGATTAGGAGTGAGCAATGACATCTTGCCAATCTGAAATGATAATGCTCACTTCGGCGATGAAAATTTGAGGTTACTTGAGCTCAGAAAAACAACATTTTTACCACAAAAATTCATGAAAGTGTTCTTTACTCTAAGCAGAGATAACATGCATGGTTTCATTCAAGCTTTTCAGTATTTTCTGTAATTTGAGTAAATACATGTCTAATAAAAGATGTGTGTGTAAATATGGAGTTTAATTTCATATTGCATTGCTCGATTGACTTTGAGTGTTCATGTGATCACCTGCTAAGAAATTTCTGGTTAGCTCATTTGAGAGCTTTTGACCTATGAAACTTATTAAAGAAAAATTCGATCATGTGGCCCAAAGTGGTAGATTTAATTAATGTTCTTATAATGATCATTGGCTTAATCACATTTATAATTTAATTTTAAGAAGTCTTATGTTAGCTTTCATCAAGGTGTTGAGAGTTATAACACAGAGATAGTCATTCATACAGTCTTTGGTGAGTAATCTTTAACAAGCTCACTTTTTTCTTTTCCTTTTCCTTTTCAGATTTCCATCAGACAATGTCTAATGGATTTCTTTGAAGAACAAAAAGCAAACATCCACTATAAAGGTAATAATAAAAAATACATGTATTCTTTATTTTTGCACCCAGGTTTTATGTCAAACAAATGTATCCTTGATGAATAAGGGAATCCATAAATGAACTTGCATGTATACCTAAATATATAATTAATGAATCAAAAAACCAAATGTATAAATTTTAGTGCTATTCATCAAGCACATGGCTAGTGTTAGATACTCTGTATCTAACTATACAGATACTCTGTATAGACACTCTGTATCTAAGCACTTATGCTTGATATACATTATGTTTGATTCTCTTTTTTTTAATGTCAAATACAGCCCATTTCTTTTTTTTTAAGATTTTATTTATTTATTCATGAGAGACAGAGAGAGAGGCAGAGGAAGAAGCAGGTTCCCGCTGAGCAGGGAGCCCGATGCGGGACTCGATCCCAGGACCCTGGGATCATGATCTGAGCCGAAGGCAGACCCCTAACCATCTCACAGCAATTCTTCAAGGTTAATGAGAAATTTCTCATTACATCTAAGAAAACTGATCAAGCAATTAATGGAAACGTGTTTGAACCCACAGAGAGAACATGGAGAAGAAGCCTGATTAAACCTGCCTTTTGACCCCAAATCCCATTTACCCCCTTATGTTAGGTTGATACAGGTTATAAATGTTAAAGGCAACTGATTAAGTTTTACATGTTTTATTTTTTAATTGGAACAAGATTTCCAAGGTCTAATATGTGTTTACAGAAATTATAAATTGATTTTGTGTAGTGACATAGGGACTGTACCACAGTACTCTTTTCCTTAGCACCATGAAAATTATGCGTATCTATTGTGACCCTCAAAATTGTTAGTGTCAAGACTTTTCATTTGACTCTAAGTCACCAAATGAAAAGTCTTCTTCTTCGTCTTTTTTTTTTTTTAATTTCCATCTACACTACATAAAACCAATACTCTCCCCCCAATTGGCCTTGATAAGGAAACAAATATATTAACAAATGCATTTTCCCTTTTTCTACCTTCTAAACTTCCTACTCATTTGCTCCTGATTTGAAATTTGCAAACAGGGTTTGGGCTTTTTGTAATGCAGGACTGGGAGAAAAATGAGAAGAGAAGTAAGAAAAAGTGCTACTATATTCTATAGAGAAAAACTGAGCGAACAAAAGAAGAGCTGGAAGCTGTTAGCATAGACAAGTTGTGCAGGTGGATGAAGTAGAATGGAATGAGATTAAAGTGTTGAGATGTTTGTGAGAACACAGTCTGGAACATAGATTTATTAGACATTGGGCAGGAAAATCTTAAATGTTTGGAAGGAGAAACAGAATTTGTGAGTTGAGAAAAAAGGATTTTTAAAGATGGAGACATGGAGTTTGTGTTTGGCTCTCTGGGTCACAGGGTCTTTGCATAGCTGTCTGTTTGATATGCCAAGGAATCATTCATTTTCCTGGTGGCAATGCTTACTCCTTCTTTGCATATCTGAACTTGTCAGCCATCACTGAGAGAGCTGCTTAACAAGTCTGCCTTATAGTATCTCCTTCAGGGAGCAGAGGATGCCTACATCTCAAACCTCAAAAGAGAACAAGGTTATCATTACTGCCAGTTGTCTAGCATATAAAGGATGAAAACAAGTTACTACTTGACAGAGGAAAAAGCAGTGATTAAGTTTGTTTGACTGCCCTAAAAATCAGTGTTATGGGTGGAGAGTCATTGAATTTTTGAATCATTGCTTAAATTTCTAATTGTAGATGGAGATTGACCTCATCAGCAGAAAACTGAAATACCTTTGCAGTTCAGATCTGATTATCTGATATTCAGATATTATCTGCTAAAATTAAGAAATTAAATATTCCTCTGGTCAGAGCACTTTGGAGTCAAAAAAGGTTTTCAGCACTTTGAAAATTTACATTTTATTGGATGGACTGTTAATTTTTTAATTTCCTGCATTTCAACAATGTTCTCAGAAAATGATGCCCAATATGAGAAGATAATATGACATTTTGAAAGTCAACTAATTAAACAATAAGTTAATAATATGTATTAATTTTATTGAATTAAGTGACTTTATTGAATATTTCTTTTCTCTAGGAGGTCCAAACATTTTATTTACTGACTTGTTTAAAAAAATACTTAGTAGTTAATGTATATCATAGCAAGGAGAAAGGAATTTCTTCTGTTTTCCACTTTTAAAAATTGCCCTAAAATAACCCTTTTAGTCCTTACCAGTATATTTTGTTAGCTCATTTGAAGTCAAAGTCATTAACTTAGGGGAGTTTGATTTAGAATTGTAGCCTTAGACAGTACACCTGACATAGTGCACCTGGAGGGCAGCACCACTGTCTTAGGAATAATTCAAGCAGTCAGGGGTGCAAAATACCAGAGATGTAACACTTGCTTTGTCTTATCCAGTGTGACCTATTCATTCTGTCATATAAATGATGACCAAAACATAACATTCAGTTCTTTTCAAACGAGACGTATAAAAATAGATGTCGAACCCCTCAATAAAATGGTGGAATCATATTAGCCTCATTTGCAAGACTGGTAAGAGTAAAATACAATAAAACCTTTCATAAAACACTTGGAGAAGCACACACCTTATGGAAATGGTAGGTAGCAATAATTCTCTTTTTGGTGAAAGGAATATAAAATATGGAAAACAGAACCATGCTTTTAGTGCTTTAGAGTAACATGAACATTGTGGTTCATTGGATGTCCTATATTCAGCAAATTAATTGGAACAAACTACTTCAGGAAAAAAAATAGTATGCTGAAAATTATTTTATTTCCTTTTAGTTCTGCTTCAAAGACACACACTGATAAAAAGGTGTTCCAAAAGCAAGGTGGTTAATTACAGGGGTTGTTCTGCTCTGAGATCACATTTAAACTGCAATTACTCTAAAAGCAAGATGGATAGTTACTTTAGTTGCCCAGTTCTAAAGCTACATCAACAGGAAGGTTTTATGAGTATTAAATGGATTGTGACTTCACTGTTTTCTCTAATTATTTTGTTTATTTGGGAAAGGAAGTTAATAGTCATAAAATTGAATGTCTAATCACACTGGCTCAACTGACAAATTGTTCCTAAACCATTTTGTAGACTAAAACAATTTTACAAATGTACTTGGTCCTAAAAAATAAATGATGTCTTTATTGTATTCGTGACTTCACTACTATTCTAAGGCAAAAGAAGTTTGTCGTCTTAAACATCTGTGACAGACCACATTGAACTCATGAAGTAGTCCATCATACTTGAATGGGATATTTCTCTCCCCTGACTGAAAGCGTAATAAGATATTTACCAAAAAATTCAGAATTTCAGAATGTTTTCTTCATGACATGCAACATGTGAGCATATGGAGGAAACATGTCACATTATGAAAAAGTTCAGTAATTGTCTCTCACATCATAAAAACTGAGAAAAATGTCAAATAGAGCAAACACTTCCACATCATTAAGAAAGTGTCTTACCACAACTTAGACTCCACAATTTCCAATTACTTGACTACATTTTACTCTTCATTGTAACCTTTAGGTTTCTTTCTGTTTTTGTTTTCTTAACATCTATTGTATCTGTTTGGTGGAAATGTGATGTTAAATGTTTGCTACTGCACTTACTTGGCAACACCACGGTCAGTGACATCATGTCAATAGCTTGAAATCTGCCATGGTAGAGTCTTTACAACACAAAAATTAACAAATGATACAAATCAGGGCTTAATTTATTGCATTGCTGGTTGTTCAGAATGACAATAATGTGACAATAATGCACATTAAACTTAAGGTGTCATGTCTATATTCATTGTGAATAGCACAAAATTTTAAGAAAATGTTCTTCCAGTGTTCAAAAACTGTCATTTAATTCAGCAAAGAAGTTGTTCATATTATTGACAAGAGTGAAGTTCTGACAAAAGGTTTTTTTTACACTTTGTCTTACTCGTAACACAAAAATACCAACAAACATTTATGTTGGAATTATACTTGTTCATCATTTGCAGTCATAATTTGGCTGCAGATATGACAGTTTGGCAAAAAACAATGATGGTATTCAGTGAGAATAAATTGGCTATTTGCAATTTATTATTTTGCATAGTTCAGTATTAAAACTTAGTATTATTTAAAAATTGTATTGTACATATTTTTATATCAATACAAGTCATAAAATAATTATATATATAAATAATTTTTGAAAGATTATTGTTAAACATTTACCAGCATGCTGGTGATTCAAATACAACTATATTAATAATTATATAAGTTGGGAAAAGACAAAAATCTCAGTTAAAAGACAAAGATGGTCAGCATTTATTAAAAAAAATGCAGAGCCTACTATATGTTTCTTTTAAGAGATTCATCTTACACATGGGGATACAAAAATACTGAAAGTAGAAATATGTTTCTAAAAATTTATAATAAGCATACCTTAATCAAAAGGAGTATCGGACAGAACAGACTTGAATGCAAGTATTATTTGAGAAAAAGGGAAACTTCATAATATAAAAATAGTCCACCATCCTGAATTTAAATGCAAAGTTAGTGTGCAACAAATAACGTACTCAAAATATTTTTGGAAATTGGCAAAATTAATTTTTAAAAATTAAAAAAAAAATTAAACAAACAAAAAAACCCTGGGAAATTCTCAAAAGTAAGAGACTATTTTAAGACAGTGTTTTCAAAATTTTCATAAAGAAAGCAGAAAAATCAGTAAGGATATGAGATTTGCACAGTAACAAAGGCAGAATTGACACAATAGCTAGAGAACAGTGAATTTATCAGTAACACAAAAGCCTTATTTAGGTACACATGTGACTTTTACCATAATTTTACCATAGCCTTAATCCGTAAAAGCAAGCCTTCTCAAAACTGAAAATGTCAAGGGTTGATCCCTTCCCTGCCTCCAGGCCCACCTCGGTTCCGCCAAGAAAGAATTCAGAGCCAAACTCTCAAGTAAGAATTTAATAGCAGTTAAAGAGAAAAGACAGGAAAGCAGTTAGGCCTGGAAGTGGCAACTGCACTGGGGTTAAGGGTACGTTCTCCTTTTATCTGTATTTAGCTTGAAGGCTCATAGTTGGGGTGGTCTTTGTTTGAGGATTCTGTAGTCACCTGGCAGTGTCTTCCCATAGATTGGGAAGGGGAGGTTAGGGCCATGTATGATCTTTAGCGGATATGTCCTGGCAGCCATCCCTCTCAAGGGGGGTCGAAACTACAGTGTAAATGTATTACAATGAAACCATAGGTTACTTTAGGGCAGTGGATATAGGGAAGAGCGTGTGCCTGTGCCCCAGGGCTCCCCTGTTCCCCCTGCTGTTTGAAACTTCCCCTCTGTACCCCTGGGGAGATGGGAGTGGTTGGCGATTTCTCGATTTTCCTTTTTTTTTTTTTAATAGTTGGAAAATCCTGTTCATATCTAGCTAGCTGCCTACTCTGTCAAATGTATTTATAGAACATATTCTTTGATACCAATGGAATTAATGTATATCTTTAGAAAAAAGATTTTTAGGAAATCACCAAATACTGGGAAATAACAAGAAAAACACGATTACATATAACTCAAGTTAAAAATAACATGGAAATGAGTTGTGAGTTGTAAACTCTTCTGCCAAATACTGTGTTGGAAAGAACCAAATAAGTTAACAAACAGGCTTTAATGACAGAATACCATAGACTGGGTGGCTTGTAAACAAGAGAAATTTATTTCTCACAGTTCTGGAGGCTGGAAGTCCAAGATGATGACACTGGCAGATTCAGTGTCTAGTGAGAGCTGCTTCCTCATTAGATGGCCATCTCCTTACTATAACCTCACATAGTGGAAGGGACTAGCTAGCTCTCTGGGGTTTCTTTTGTAAGGATATTAATTTCATGGGCAGAGTCCTAAGGATTGAGGCCTCTTGGCCTCATCACCTCACAAAGGCCCCACCCCCAAATACTGTTACAGGATTTCTTCTCCTTTGGTGCCTGGGGTTCTTGGTCACATGGCTTCAAAGGATGAAGAGTGGTGGGCAGAAAAGTTTATTGAACTATAGTACAGTGATAGTGCAAAGCTCCCAAAGAGTAGGGGACCCGAGAGGGTTACCACCAGAGTTTCTAAGTCTAGGGGTTTTCATGGGCTTTTTGGCGGGGCTGTTTTAAACTGATTAACCCTCCTTACACCTGACACCCAATCAGGTTTTTGTCATCTATCTATCACATGAGAAAGGGTGGAGGGCTCCTCCCAGGGTGGTGTAAAATCCTTTTAAGGGTGGTTTCCTTTAGGGTTGGGGGGCCCTTTGTCCCTGCCTGCCTTTTGTCCAACTATCTTTCATCAATACTATCACTTTGGGTTAGGATTTCAGCACATGAATTTTGGGCAGATGCAGACATTCAGATCATAGCACATCCCTGTCTCCAAAGACATGGATACCCTCCCCTGTTACCAACATCCTTCACTGGTGTGGTATACTTGTCACAAGTGATAAGCCTACATTTGTACATCATTATTACCCAGAGTCCAAATGGTAACTAAAGATGAAAAAATGACCAAATATATCCCTTCTGTGGGGTATTAAGGAAATTTAAAAAGAGGTCTATAGATTTACTTACACTATAAACACACACACATTTATATTACATATGTGTAAGTCTATGCATATATTATGGACTTTTTTGTATACGGACAAAATTGTATACAGTGTTGTCATATTTTTAAGAAGTCAGATGAAAATAATGGGTATGGTTTTATCTAATATTGGCAAAAATTACAAAACAACATGTGAGACAACTTAAAGACAAGAATATAGTACTTTATGTGAGTATGAACATAGAGAAATATGTAAGTGCAGATGCATCAACTATTGATAATCCTTTAAATTCAGCACAGAGTGACATCAGTGACCCTTCCCTAGAAGCCAAGGCATCATTTAAATATTAAAACAACCCCTGTTCTTATTTGCTTACAATAATAAAATAATTTTTACTTAGCACCAACATAATTATATAGAAAAATAAAAACACAGGTACTGAAAACATGTGACAGAACTCAGGCACAATAGTTCTCTAAAACATTTATCAAATTCTTACATATTTTATCATATATTAAAAATGCAAAAATATTGAAAAATTATCTCACAGAATGTCTCAGATCCCTATAATCAATTTGTTCACTTTCTCTGTTCTGCTTACCCATTTGTGAGAAAAAAGAAACATTTTAAATACAAATTCTTTTATGTAGAACCTAGCTTCCTCCTTTTTGTTAACCACAGGTAAAATTCTAGAAAAAATTCTGTCCATGTTACAGAGAAATCTCATGAAGTGATTCATGAAACTCTTTGTTTTTTGTTTTTAAAAAATGCCCCAAAGTGTCTTTAATGCCATATCTGTCCAAACTCTGTACATTTTAGCACCTTGTATTAATAAGAGGATCTTATTCTGTTATCTAGGACTCCGCTAAACCTATTTTCAGTGATCTCTTTGCCCCCAAGACACCTTTAGAACTCAGGAGATAGGACTGGGAAGGAGCAGTGGTTAGTATTTTACTTATCTCTGGTCAGCTGTCTTTGAAATGTTAGAACCACCAGAGTCAGGAGAGTAGGGAAAGGAATTGGAGCCAGTACCCTTGCTTGACTGGCAAGTTGTTAATCCTCTGGCTGCTTTCTGGCTAACACTGTTTGGCTTTCAAAAAGCTACAGGCAGGATTCTGAATGTGTGTTCTCTCTTGCGGGTGTATCTGTGAGTATTTTGGAAGGCCAAATGTGGTACTCTGCTCTGCACTGTTTCTTGTTGTAGAAGATCCTGCTTGACGTCATCTTCTCCATGCCTATTTTAGTTCTGTCCAAATTGAAATCTCTCTCCAAAATCTGGCCTCTTCTCCTCCAGTCATTCCACTCTATTGATTGAGGAGGCAGTACCATGATGGTGGTGGGGCTAGTTCTAGCACCTTTCACAGGGGCCCTCAAAGAAGTGGCTGAGTCCAAAGACTAGACTTTCTAAAGTTGGATTTTGGCTACCGACCACATTTTCTTTCAACATTGGGCCTCAGTCACAATTCTGATATCATTGGGGAAAGAAATCCCTAGGGCATAAAGTGTGATTGGTATTAACACTTCCAAATTCTTCTAACTGCATATAGTAATTTTCCTCATTTTAACTAGTTCCAAGATCACACAGTGCCTAATGTTCTTCTACTGTCCTACTCTACATCATACATAGAATGCATGAAAAGTGTATTTCTTAATAAAGGCACTTCTAATCATGCAACATACTCAGCTCTTTGATTTGTGCATCATTAAATACATTTTAAAAGAATAATTTTGCTTTTTGCTTTTAGCTCTTTCTATTTTTTTTATGACTGATACTTATTCATCTCCCCATCTCTCTTACTGTCCTAACATCTCTTAACATCTTAGTATCTCTCTTAACATAGTGTTTACTCATTAATCAAAAACAAGACAGACACTGCTTCTATTTTTGCAGTTTTTCCCCACAATTTTAGATACTGTTAAATTAATTTGGTGTTAGCATTGCCACAGAGAGTGCTGGTATTGGATAGCAAAATGATTTTTAGCAAAGCATTAAAATGAGAAATTTATAGCCAATATCATCCTTAATGTCCAAGGATAAATGCAAATATAACTTCACTAATTGTATCTCTCACAACATTACTATTAAAAATGGTCTCATGCTATTTAATTTTGAGCAAAAGGGAAAATCTGAGCTCTCATTAATAATTAGCATTTTCTGTTCTATGATTTATATGTACCAGATCAAATGTTATTATCTCCCTTGCCCTTTGTAAACACAAATTAATGGAAGACTATTTCTGAAGAACATGGACTTGCAGAAATGCTAAATCATCATCATAACGTTGCACTGTAAATAAAATTCAGAAACAGGGCCAAACAAAACTATATTATATCTTTAATAAGAAAAGGATACGGTGACAAAAGAACAACTGCAAAAGGAGACTTTTCTAAATAATGCTGGTACTATGAACAGGTGTGGAACACTTAGAAATGTGTATATAATGTATATAAATGTGTATATAATGTGATCAAGAACATGTTGAACAAAGTCAGACAGACTAGAATCTTTATCCTCTTACAACTTTGCGGAACTGAGCATTGTTTAAGGTGTTGAAGTCCCAGAACCCTTATTTTAAAATAGGAATTATTATGCCTATCTCATGTAATTCAAACAGATCCTCTGAGGTTCCAATGCACAAATTTATGTAGAGCTCCATGTACTATAAGAAGTACTGCAGTGCAAAGTATTATTGTCAAGTATGGATATTTTCTGTCATTTATTAAATGAACAACATAGCTAAACATTTATGTGTTTGAATTATTTAGAGTATCAGCTGGATATAACTGATGTAGTAAAAATCACTTAATTTTATGTAAGAATTTACATTTAAATGTTCTGTAAAATGTAAAGGAAACATAATAATGTTTTAATCACTGCAGAACAACCATGTGGAATTCAGGAGGGACTTAGCTCCTGGCATATCTTGAAAATTTCTAGGAGCCAGTAATTTTTTTTTCCCTGCTAACATTGCTAATCAGTGGGTCTACTTAAAGACAATACTGCATTTATTAACTCACCAATAGCTCTATGATTATCATCATATCAAGTCTGTCCTTAATTTTTGATTATGTTTATAACAACATTAGTAGACATAGCAAATATACTAAGCAAGCAAGCAAACAAAATCTCCTTAAATAAGAATGGAGTAAATTCTTACCATTAAACAACCAACATCATTTGAAGTTTTCAGAAAGGGAAGGCAGCCCACAATAAAAAGGCAGGAAAATGTACAGAATACCAGTTTTCTTTGGTTGAAGGATGAGTATTTGAAAAATTTTTGTTGATGTCTTAAGCATATGGCAGATTTTAGAGTACTTTGAAAAATAGTGCACACAGTGCATGGTATATTCACAAGTTTCCATTAAAATTATCATTATTTTGTTGGGACGTACTACAGATGAGTAGAAATGATTTGCAAGTCTTTTACCCTCTCAGCAATAACTTCCACATGCTGGCACTCTTCCACACAAATTTCTATGGCACAGACATAATGTCTAAAAAAATAAATTTAGGGCGCCTGGGTGGCTCAGATGGTTAAGCATCTGCCTTCGGCTCAGGTCATGATCCCAGGGTCCTGGGATCGAGTCCCGCATCGGGCTCCCTGCTCCTTGGGAGCCTGCTTCTCCTTCTGCTTCTCTCTCTCTCTCTCCCTCTGTCTCTCATGAATAAATAAAGAAAATCTTTAAAAAAAATAAATAAATTTAATCAAAATTTAACTTTACAAAAATGTGTACATTATATGCCAGGCACTCATTGTCTAGACAGTGCTAATCTACCAATGACCATGGAAAGACAAAGTTTTTTCTCCTGTGACATAAATTATGTTAAATTCTATAGAAAACTACACATGAATAAGCAAAATAAAATTTTAAAGTACTAAATGCAAAGGAACAAAATAATGTGGGAAGGAAGGTAGGCATAACCAGGCATAAGAGAAAAACACGATGCCTAGAGAATGCTTTATGGATGAGTGACAACTTGAAAGAATTATGTGGTCAAGCCATGCTAATATCTAGGGAAAGAAAATTATACTCAAGTATATTCAAGGAAAATAGAAAGTGCCAAGCTCTGAGGTGGGAATTTGTCTGGCATGTTTACAAACCAGTAAGCAGACCACTATGACTTGCTCAGAACTAGAAGAGAGAATAATAGAAGATGAGGTCAAAAAATAACAGAGCTTAGAAGAAATACTTGCTTATTGATCATTTTAAGGATATTGCTTTTACTCTTAGAGATATGGAAAGCCATTGAACGTTTTTGAGACAAGAAATCTCAGAATCTGACATTGTTTAGCAGACTCACTTTGGCTGCTATACTGCGCATAGGCTATAGGGATGGTAAATAAAGGCAATTTAGAACTCTATTAGAATAACTCAGGAGAGAGGCTTTACAAGCTTGGACTAGAGGGATTGCAGGAAGACAAAAACCAAGAGAATATCCTGACTTTAAAGCTGAAGTGAAGGAAATACTTCCAGCAACAGTTGTGACAAATCATCTCAAATACTGTTGAGAAGTCAAAGATGAAGATGGAGTATTGACTGTTAGGTGTATCGTCGTATAAATCAACTGTGACCTTGCCAAGGACAAAAGGTCATACAGAGTCAATATTTCCAGAAGTCAAATGAGTAGTTTAAAAATCATACAATTAGCCACTGCTTTCTTTGTGCATTATGTTTCATCAAAATTTTTAGAATCAGGTTTTTCATTAAAATGATCTCAAAGTAATTTCTAAAACCATAATCCTAAAGCAGATTTTATATCAAAATAGCTCAGAAATCTGATTTAATCATCTAAATTAGCTCATACACTTTAGCTTTTTGAAAATGATTTTTTGTCCTTGATTTTTCACCAAAATGTTCAGAACCTTCTTTTTTTTTCCATTAAAATCATCTCAAATATAGTATTTTTTTAATGTAAGACTTATAAATAATTTTTATTCAAGAACAGCTCAGGACAGTAACTCAAGTCATAAAATTTGGTTTATGTCTTGTTTTTGATTTCCACCTTAGTACTCAGGCACACAATTTGCATTTTCATGGATTGACATGCATGGAGTCATTTAATATACTTTTGTGGTTTTGCCACAGGGGTACTTAAATTCACTGGCATACTGACATAATCTAGAGTGGCAAAATTTGGACTTGATAGCAACTAAAGGTAAATTAGTGCATCTATTGACAGTATCATCATAACTGTCTTCTCAAAGAAAGAACCAGAAAAGTAGTTAAAGAGTATGGCCACCTATGTAATGGAAAGAGGTTAGCTAATAAATTTAGCCAGGATTGGCTCAGTGTAAAAATTTTGGAGTTAAGGGGGCCAGAGAAACAGGGAATATCCTGTAGACTGGGAAAATAAATAATTTCTCATTTACGTTATTACTAAAAAGGATGCCCAGAAGCTTGTGGGACTCATTAATTTTGATAGAATCAATTCCCTGTTTAAGAGAAAGGCTGGTTCCTGTTACCGATTCATCAACACTTACTTTTTAATGGTGCACTAAGGAAAAATTAGCCTTAAAAGACTACCAGGGTTTATGGCCTCTGCTGCATCCCAGTCCCTCAGATTATTTTAGGTAGCGTGTAGGATCGAGTCATTAGCAAAACTAAAATGCTGCTGCTTGGAGAAGACTTCTGGAGTTTGGTATAGAAGTGCTGCCTTACAGATCACTCACTACGTGTTACTGAATTTTGGTTGAATAAGTTTCATTATGGGAAGACATCAAATATTCTTTTTTTTTTAAGATTTTATTTATTCGTTTGTCAGAGAGAGAGAGAGAGAGAGCAGGAGTAGCGGGGAGAGGAATAGGGAGAAGCAGGCTCCCCACGGAGCAGGGAGCCCGATGAGGGGCTCGATTCCAGGACCCTGGGATCATGACTTGAGCTGAAGGTGGACGTTAACTGACTGAGACACCCAGGCCTCCCAAGACATCATATATTCTTAAAACCAGGAATACCTATCATGTCTTGAGTAACAGAAATTTTTGAGGAGAAAAAGAAACTCAGCAGAGGTCCTCGACAAATAAGACATGGCATGTTCACTAGCATGCGGCAGAGGGAAACTCTGGAAAAAGGTCTGTACAGTGGCAATTGAGCCCTCCAGGACTTTCCTGCTTAGTTGTTATATATCTAAACCCTATCAATTTTCCCCATCCAAGATAAAGCACACTGCTGAATTCACTGCTAAGGGTTCCTGGATTGAGCATGATGTTTGGAAAATATATGATACACCATGATGGAACAAGGTAAAAGAAAATCTGCACAAAGGGCAGATCTGAGCAGTCTTTATGTAGTGGTGGAGGAGGGCTTAGTAACACCTACTTGGGAGTCATTAGATAGTTTTTGACTCTTGGGTCTTAGCCAATGGCCTTGTAGTAAAGTGAGGCAAAAAGGGCCCTATATAATCAGAGACTAGAAAACACCCCTCTATAAACTACTCAGAAAGCCTCTATGAGAATTTAGAGAAATCATTGAAATGAGTTGTGCAGATGCCCACTAAAAGACCCAGTTGCTAGCTCAGAAGAGGACTTGAATGCTAAAGTAAATTCCTTAATCAGATTCTTAGAAGTAGCCACCCACGTGTATGAAGTGAGTGGATCTGTGAGATTCCTGGCCAGGCATAGATGTACTGAATGATAGCATATTCCCACCACACACAATAAAATCACAAATGTAGGATGAAAGTGTACCCAGGGCCAATAGAAAATAAGTTACCTGACTTGTGCCAACACTTCATCAAAGGAGATAGACGGTTTGCAAATAAGCATATGAAACCATGTTCAATATTAGTCCTTAAGTAAATGCAAATTAAAACCAACAAGATACTGCTATACAACTATCAGAATGGGTAAAATGAAAAATGCTGACAATATAAGGTACTGACAAGGATACTGAGCAACAGAAATGTCACAATTGGTAGGAGGATTGCAAAATGGCACAACCACTCACAAAAACAGACTGGAACTTTCTTATAAAGTTAAACCTAAATGTACTACTGTATGACCCAGGAATCTTACTTCTGGGTATTTATCCAGTAGAAATGAAAACTTCTGTTTATACAAACACCAGTACACAAATATTTATAGCAGCTCTATTCATAAGTACCAAAGATTGGGAATGATCCAGATGTAATCCAGGGGTAAATGGATAAACAAACAGTAAAATATCCATACAATGGAATCAATTCTCATAAATAGAAAGGAACAAACTATTCATACAAGCAACAACTTGGATGAATTTCAAAAGGTACTAGGCTGAGAGAGTGAAGTCTCAAAAGGTTATATACTTTATGATTTCATTAATATGATATTCTGGAAAAGACAAAACATACCATTACCAGTTGTTGGGGTAAGAGTGGGAGTAGTTTGACTAAAAGGGACAGCAGGAGGCAGTTTTTTGGAGTAATAACTGTGCTGTAGCCCGAGGGGGCTGGTGGTTACACACATCAATATTTACATTAAAATCCACAGAGCTATACACCAAAAAAAGATTAAATTTTAATTTATGTTTTATTAAAAGCAATAATAATCCCAGTAGTCTTTTGAGCATTATTAGTCTTATTATTTTGTATAAAATATTGTGTTTAAATGCTTTAAAGTAAATTATTAAAAGATCATCTGTTGCAAGGAGAAACTGGTTCGTCAGAAGGTGAACCAGTGAAAAAGGTGAACTAGCAAGCATGCTTCTCTCTGCCTAGAGACTTCCTTGAAAACATGCCCGCAAACAAAAGTCTTGGGGAACCCATAAGTGATTTATCAACTGAAAAATAATAAGGAATCTTTTACCTAAGAAATACCTTTGGGGGGATTCATCTGATCTGACTAAGCTGAACAGAATACATAAAGCTGAAATTTATTGACTTGTGGGCATGTTTTTTAGAAATTTTCATGTAAGCTGAGCATTAATAAGAAAATGATAGGGAGATATTCCAAAACCGAAGCATCTCTCTGTGAAAACAATATTTTCCATGTATCGCTTAAATATCGTATGTTAAATCAGATCCAGAATGCGTTCGAATGCAAAACAGAGAGACTTTAGAGTGCTTTGTTGACAGTCTTGGCCCTCTTTCCCAAGAAAAGAGGGCTTTCAAGTCCCAAGATGGCCTGTATACTTTGAAATACTAATAAAGTTTGGTACTGGCTAATATTTATGAATCATGTAATTCTGGCTCAGCAATTCAATGCTTATTGTTTTCTCAAACTAGGAAAAACTCTTCACCAAATGTCTTTGCCTTCTTGTTTTGTCCTCTCTGTTTTTAATTGAGGTTTAATTATACAGAATAAAATGCACAAATGTACCTTTGAAATGTATCCAGCCACACCAAAATGATAGAACATTTTTATCTGCCTAAAAAGTTTGCTTCTAACTATATAGTGTTAATTTGCATTTCTCCGAGAATGACCAATATTAAACACCTTGTAATAATTGCAAGCAATTTGCATTTACTTTGAATTGTTGATCCATCTCTTTTGTTCCTTTTCCCTCTTGTGTTATTATTTTTGCATCCCAAATTTTAGGAGATCTTTATTATTTAGGCTTTTTATTACTTTATTTTTCCCAGCGTTTTATCATGTTTTGTTTTTGTTTATGAAATTATTTTTTCATGAAACTTTTCTTTTTATTACATAGTAAACTTATTTATTAAACTTATTTCTATCATTGACTTGGGTGCAGTGTGGTAATTTTCCACTCTTGTCTTTTAGCTTTTGTAATTTTCCATTTAAATATTTGATCAATTTGCATTCCACATATGTTAGTTATTTTATATATTTACACTAGAATGTAACATTGTTGTATAGAAGGTAACACATATATTTTGTATTTTCCATGAAAACTCAATTTTCCACTCCAGAGCAAGAAAAGGTTATTACACCCTGATTTTTATAATGAAAATGAGTGATAGAAGAAAATTTTTTTGCTTACAATTAAAATTGACTCCAGAATAAATCATGGGGCCTTAGAGATTATATATAATATAATCTTTTCAAACAAAACCACCCACACCAACATTGACTGAAGACGATAAGCCTCAGTGAACATTTCTAATGATGTGGAAATACAATTTCAAAAGGATCATATTCCACTGTTAGAAATACTACACAATTCTTCCTTTAATGAACCAAACTTTTTTCCCCTGGAGTTCTCATTTTTTGATCCTGGTTTTTGTATTTTCCCATAATGTCATAAGAATAATTCTATCATTTAAGTGAAAAACTAACAAAAATTTCAAGTCAGCTGGTAAATATCCAATAACATTCTCTTCTTTCAAAGGAAATCTTTCTCAATTAATTCAGTGACTTGTCATGGATATTATTTCTAGTCCCTCACTGTCCTGATTATTCTAACCTTGGACATTCTAGTTTTCCAATGTGCCTTTTTAAATATGTTGCTATATCTAAGCCTAGTTAAATGTAACAATTACTTTAATGTACTTCAATTGATTAACATTGCCTAAAAGTTCATTTGCATTTCTCATACTGTGGCCTTTTTGTTGTAGCTAATTTACTGTCTTTTCTTTATGGATTGTAGCTTATTCAGAACTTCTACATTATGCATTTTAAAAAACACACATGACTTTTAGTTATCGGACAAACTCATTTAAACAATTTCTTGATTTATGTGTGCTAGAGTATGGTCCCCTATGGTCTATGCCCTAATCTCAGGGCTTTAACTCTTTTTTGTAAAAAATATTAGCAGCTTGAATAAATCAGTGTGCCCCTTCTCTTGAATCAGATGTGATTTCTTTCAAGTGCTTATTTCAATATCTGCCTTTGGAACAATACAGAATAATTTTACTAATTTTCCATCCTACTATCCATTAAGTATTTAAAATTAGTTTTCCAGATATAGTTTGCATTTAAGCATTAAAGTTAGATAAAATACTAGGCTAAAACCTACCAAAATAAGGATCTTAGCTTTTCTACTTCTTTCAGAAAATCCATGCTTGTCATGGCATTATAGTCAGGTTCCATACCATATTTTGTTATATTCATATGTTTATTTATATTTGACTGAATAATTTAACTGACTTAATAATAACTGATTAGAAGTTAATGTCACATTTATGACATCTTGCTTAAGACAGCTAGAAATAACTCTTGTTATTTTCTATCTACAGTCTTCTAAACATTAGCCTATTTCTGTTCATTATTCTCTTTAATTTCCCTGATAAAACAATATCCTAAATATACAAAGAGCACTGATCACCGGTATAGTGGGCATAGTTTTTCTTTGACTCTTGGCTACATAGAGTACATTTGTAGATCTTAAAGATCAATAAATAATACATCTATAAATATGAGCTGCAGGTGAATGACATGTCATCAGAAACTTGTGTTCAAGAAATAACCATGCATGAACAATTCCATGTTAGATAGTCAACCTTAATTAAAATGAGTCCTCTATCTAGCTAATTTGTGTCTTGTTTGTTATGTAAATGGCAGCATCTTTAGCTATAATTTGGATTACTAATTAGTTGATATGATTCTCTTCTATGATAGAGGTTTGAGTTATCCAGTAACTGGTACCTACATAAATAAAGAGTCTTAATTTCATAAAGGGGTTTAGGAAGGAAGTTGTATTATATTAGCTGGTAGGGGGATTTAGATGAATTATGACAGCTTTAGAAAATTAAAAGAAGGTAAAATCTCCATGTAAGAGAGTTAAGAAGAAAGAATTGAAAAAAATATTTAAAAAGCATAAAAACTTTGCCTACTCTCGTAGGAACAAATTTTACAGTCCAGCAGAATATCTGATTCTGCTGGAACAACAGAAACACAATGGTTGATTAGTTCCTCTAAGAAAGTGTACTAGTCTAGACAATCATTCATTTTCCTTGTCCGTCACCACTTCTGATTCTTGAAATTTAAGAACATCTCAGAATAATCATGGTTTAAGATTACACCAAGAGTACGTACAGAAATGGAAATTGATACCCTACTCAGATATAGCCATTCAATCCAGATTACTAAAAGCCCCTGACATGTAAGTGAACCGCTATCATCTAAATCTTCATGTCCTCCCCAAAATTCATATGTTGAAATCCTAACCACAAAAGATAATGGTATTAGGAGGTGGGACCTTTGGGTGATGCTTAGGTAATGAGGGTGGGGTGTTCATGATTGGGACAAGTGTTCTTATAAAGATTCCCTAACCTTTTCTACCAAATGAGCACACAGTGAGAAGGCATCTATTATGAACCAGGAAGCAAAGTCTAATTTCTATAAATTGGGTACAGAACATATCCTTATTAAAGTATTTTTTGTAAGTATGGTATTTTTGGCTAAAAAATACTAAATTTTAACAGGAGAAGAAATAGTCCTTTCTTTTAGGTAAGTCAGTTATTTACCTTCTTGTTACTGAACAGTGCAGTAATTACATGTTTGTTGTACCATCTGTATAATATTGAGCCAGAATATTCTCCCCTTCCAAATTGTGACTTTTATTGAAAAAGTATAACATCTTTGCTCCCTGGACTGCAGATGGTTAAAATTTTCAAAACAGATTTTAGTATTCAATAATGAATGCTCTTTTCTCTGCCTCCTGATACCTGTGATCTATGGATGAGTTATTGAACATTTTTTAATTCAATTTTCTCACATGTAAAATAAAGATAGCTTTTTTTACCAAAATGAATATTAAAATGTATAACAAAGAATATATAAGATACATAATAAAAATGTAAGGTATTTATATAATCTCCATCATTTTCATGATCATAATTCATGTTGAAGTTAATTAACTTTCTTTAAATCCCTGGCCCTTTTTAATCAATTAGACAGTATGTTCAAAAACTGAAATGAATTTGAAGAATTGCTATTTGTTTTTTCTATGCTATTCTTTTTCTGAATACAGTTGATATTAAGGCTGTTGATCGAATAATTTGGAAAATACTATTTATCTTATTCAACATGCTTGGAAATATCAATCAATTTCTTTACATTATGATTCTTATTTTTATTAGCAAGTTAGCAGTACTATAAAATATGAAATAATCAAAATATATTAAATATTAAATATTTTAGCTCTTGTCCTGTATCTTTTGATTATCAGAGAAAAGAAGAAAATTTCAGTAACTAATTTTTTGAAAAAGCATTTAAATGAAGCCATATACAATGCACTATTTTTATACTTTGTTCTCTTTATTTTTAATAAATATTTTATTGATATGTTTAAGTATTATTCTGCTTTCCCTTTCTTTCCTCTGATCAATGTTGTTTACATCATCTGCTTTAGCATATTAGAGTAGATTTGACAGTTGTTTATCATCTGTCAAATGTTATAAAGAAAGGAAGAGTGACTTGAGATTTCCTTTGCTTTGTTAAATATTTTTACTGACACTTTTATCTATCTTAACAATATCCATCTCTCCTTCATCCTTGAAAATAGAATCTTGATTTAGTTTAGTGTGGCAAAATGCAAAGCAGTCACAGTAATCACACCCTGATTTTTCACTTTCTCCATTAAAGGGTGGATTTGAGGCATGAATTTGCCCAGTGAGAACAAATGAAAGCTGTGGTACTTGTCAGAATCTTTTACTTTTCTTAGAAAAAAGATAAAACACACTAGCATCATTCTCTGTATGTATTTCTTCCTTTGGGTATGAATGCTTCTGTAGTGACTGGGGCTGCAGCAGACATCTCGCATTTGGTGGGAAATGCCAAGTTAATCATAGACACATTGGCCCTACAAATGCTAGCAGCCTCCTGCTTGTGTAAGAAACATGTATCTTGTTCTTTGTTTTACTTTGTTCTTGATAATGTGAGCCATGAGATGTTCTTTTTTTTTTTTAAGATTTTATTTATTTGTCAGAGAGAGAGAGAGAGAGAGAGAGAGTACACACAAGCAAGGGGAGTGGCGGGCAGAAGGAGAAGCAGACTCCCTGATGATCAGGGAGCCGGGCATAGGGATCAATCCCAGGGTCCTGGGATCATGATCTAAGCCGAAGGCAGACACTTAACCACCTGGGCCACTCAGATGTCCCATAGTATTTTACTGTTCTTCCACATAGCCAACCTGCCAATATTAGAGGGATAGCCTTCTCATGCTTCATACCCCACAGTTGCAAAACTTTCCTTTAGTTTCCAACATCATGTCTATTTTTAAAGCAGGAAGAAGGGAGGCAGGTATTGACACCAGTTGTCACCTACCCTTTAATAAAAGAAGAAAGAATTCCACATAATGACTTTTTCATATTCCTTATTGGATTGAAGTTGGTTACATAGACAATTGTAGCTCAAAGGATGTCCTAGAAAGTGGTTATTTAGTTGGAAAGTTTGCACTGCTGAACATAAGCAAGGTTTTGGAAAGAGGGGGGTGATTTATACTGAGCACCAGATTAACAGCTTCTTTACCAGAAGTATTTTTTGCCCTTTTGATTGATCTTCTATCCAAATATTCATTATAGACCTGATTTTATGACATTCAACTGTTAATTCCTCTTTTCTATTACACAGTCCTCTTTAACTATTTCTCAATTTTCCTCTCCTGTGAGAACAGAAGTATTAGCCTAAAGGTCTTAATTTAATTTTTGTTATTTTCTTTATCTCATCTTATGTCTCACTTGAAAAATCTCTATTTTATATTATTTCTTACCTCCATTTCCAGCCTTCAATCCCACTTCTCCTTTTTTTTTGTAATAATCTCGAAGGAATTGACTTTTGCCATATCCATATGAAAATTTTCTTGCCTCCCCCCACCAAAAAAATACTAGAGTGTATTTGAATATACTAGAAAACTATGAAGCCTAGTAGAGGCAAATATTAAAGTGAGATGTGTGCTTTAAAAAAAATCCTAACAAGAAACTGTAAATTTTATCATACTGAATGAAATGTTGGGATTAGGCAGAAAATACTGTTTCTGAATACATAAACACAAAAGGAACAGAAAATAATTACTTTTACAATTTCTACAAAAAAGACTTCATCTTCTTAGGGAGAGAATATCATTCAGAGTCTAAATAGGAAAACAGAAATAACTTGAAGTGTTTAAAACAGAGAAAAGTGAACATGGGAATTGGTGGCATGAGTGATGGAAGACCTGAGTGCCCAATAGGGAGCAGGGAATTGACCCAGAAATTAGTACCAGAAGGAACCATACCTAGCTGATATGGAGGGACAGAGGATCCCAGGAGCTAGATCACTAGATGGAAGGCAGAACCAATGTGGGCCTGTCCAGAGAAGGGAATCGCAGAGCGGAATGGAGCTATGCCAGAGATGCTGCCCTAGACAGCCCTTTAATCTCCAATTAAATACCTACTTTCTTTTCTTCTCCTCCTTTCCCTTCCCCAGTCTTCTACAATGTTCCCCATTTACCAAAACCACCCAAAAGCAGTTGCTACCAGAGTCTCGGAAACAGCCTAAAGGGATCTGCACCCCTGAAAAACATGGCAGATGGTAAGGAAGAAGAAAGATCTGCTCGATAACAACCTTAGGCTCAGCTTGAATAAATTAGCCATTTCCTGCCAGATTCTGAGATTAAGCTTTTGCAGTTAAATGGGGTAAAAGAACACAATAAACAAACTGAAATAATAATTTGGAGATTTTAAAAATATACTTAGATTTTTGGAAAAATACATATTTAAACTCTCAAAGTTTAACAAATATTTCTTAATTAGATATTTAATAGCATTTTGATTCTCTGACTCTTCAAAACCCCAGGCAACACCAAGAATGTATTTTCAAAAATACATTTTATTTTTTCTATCCAGAGGACACTCTAAAATGAATGAATTAGTAGTATTTTATTTCCTTTCGCTTAAATCTTTTACTCAGTAAAGAAAGAAAATTAATATAAGCCCAGACCAATTTATATAGTCAATTAGCCAATGATGTTAAATCATTATATTTACATACTAAGCATTTAAAAAGATATCTGTTTGTGGGGAATAGTAAGGGCCAAGATACTGGAGGCTACTCAAGAAGTGAATTAAAATTTCTTTCATTGATGAATGAGCAAACATTAGCCTATTTTTCACCCTTGGGTTGCATAATATCATTAAGCTACTGTACCGTGGAATTATCCATGTTCTTCAAACTCTATTAACAGAAATTAAGTCAGTGAAGGAAAGTAACATTTTCTCCCAAAGTCTGTTATATATGAACATGGCTCATAATAGTGATCCATCTCCTAACAACTTATTCATCCAAACATCTTGTATTAACATGTTCTGAATTTACACTAAAAAGCAAGAATAAATTGTTGAAAAATATAGTAACATTAGCATATTTATAAACCAAGATCTTAAGAATGTAATGTAGTGTTTTTTTTTTTTTTTTTTAAAGGAATATAATGCAGTGTTTCAAGGTTTTCATACTTAGGAGAGAAGTGACAAAGACATCAGTAATTCAAAATGGTAATAATATAGTAAATCATGAAAATATTTTAATCTTTTACTGAAATTGTGATTAAATGAGTCTGGAAGCTAAACATCATATATATTCTGAGTTACTTTTATCTTTACAGTGAGACTTACAGGTCCCAGAGCTAACCCTCAACTCAACCAAAATAATTGCATGAATTTGAAGAAATTATGTCCCATGAACCATATCTCACAATTCTTTTTTTTTTTTTTGGTAAGATTTATCTATTTATGAGAGAGTGAGAATGGGAGAGGGGCAGGAGGTGAGGGAGAGAGAGAATCTCAAGCAGACTCCCTGCTGAGCATGGAGCCAATACAGGGCTCAGTCTCATGTCCCTGAGATTGTGACCTGAGCCAAAATCAAGAGTTGGAAGCTTAACCAACAGCCACCCAAGCACCTCTATTTCCCAGTTCTTACTAAAAGAAGTGAACAATGTGTATTTGACAGAATGATTATATTATGGGCTGAACTGTCTTCCCCTAAACTTGGTATTTTGAAGTTCTTGCCTGCAGTATCTCAGAATGTGATTATATTTGGAGACAGTCTTTAAAGAGATGATAATGTTACCATGAGGTCATTAGGGTGGGTCCTAATCCAAGATGACTGGTGTCCTCAGAAGAGGAAATTAGGACAGAGATTTGTATAGAGGGAAGACCATGTAAATATGCAGGGAAGACCATGTGAATATGCAGAGAAGACAGCCATCTCCAGGCTGAGGAGAATGGTCTCAGAAGAAATCAATACTTTTGACATCTTAACTTAAAACTTCTACCATCCAGAATTGTGAGAAAAAATATTTTTGTTGCTCATGCCAACCAGTCTCCTGTAATTTTTTGTTATGGCAACCCAAGAAAACTAATACAGAATCACAAAAACAAGACATTTTAATAACTCAAGTAAAAAGATAATTATCATGTTCATAATATATTCTTTTGCCCTAAATTATTTCTGTCCTCAACCTGAATCTGCTAAAATGATATTGCCAGCCAGGAGAACTTGATTCTAGACCCAATTTTGTCCTAACATTCAACTGTGCATTAGCTAAATGCTGTTTGTCAAAAGACCATATATATAAAATATGGAGGAATTATGTAAGACGTGAACATTCTTTGTCCTTTAGTTTCAATTTTAAGACTATAAGTTACTGAACATTTCCTTCCTATCTTTATATTATCATTTTGGTTTTATTTTTTTCAAGGTCTATCTATATTTTCATGCAGTGAATATCTTATTTAAAGTGGCTTTATATATCATCTGTGGAACAAAATATGTTCATTATTTCTAAAAATTCATACTTTGACTTGTTTATAAAAGAAAAATACCATTTTTCCTTTTTAAACTTCATGTATTTATAAGTATAATGCATTTTAAATTCTTTTTTAACAGCAAGGCAAGATGAGGAATTTAAAAGCCAATGACATACAAATTATAATAAGATTGAAGATGATAGCAACACTAGTTATTATACAGAAAGGAAAACCACAGAAGCATAGAATCATTAAATCACCTAAATTTCAAAGTCTGTAACCTTGCAAACTTCTTGAACCCCATTTGATGTTATTTTACCCTCTAGCTCAGGAGATATGGATGAAATGAACCAGGTGTAAAAGCCTGGGGTTCTGAAATCATGTTGCTGAAGCACAGGTTATATATATGCATTAGATTTATTTATTTTATTTTATCATTTCCCATAAATAAATGTTCTGCCCCAGGCCAACTAGTCAGTTCACTATCTCTACAGAATTCTATGCATATTGCCAACAGCCCTGTCTAAATCAGGGTCTTAAATCACCCCCATCCTCTATCATCTGTCTGAATACTATTCAACCTTCAAGGATTTGCTAAAGCCTTGTTTTCTCCAGAAGCCACCCCAGATCATATTGAGGTCATGCAGATTTTTAACTCCTCTGACCACTGAGCCCTCAAAGTCTCTGTGGCATAAAGTATTGCAGGATGCCCTCATTTGGCACTGGAACTTCACCCATGAGATTTTAACTAGACCTGGAATATACAAAAAATGTCATTTTTAAAATACATTTGGTAATGTCTCAGAGTAATGTCAGCACCATGGTGGTGTAGGCACTCTAAGTGCCTATTCATTCACAGAATCATCAAAAAACAAGCATAAACTGTTAAAACCAGTTTTGTCAAAACTCTGGAAAATAGTCCAAGGTTTACATCAACTATTCAGTGAAACTGAATCAAGAAAAAAGCAACTTGAAATTGTCAAGAAACCTTTGGGCTGGTTTTACTTGCCCTTACCATACCACCTCCCTGGTTCAGCAGCAGTCTTAAAGTGGTAGGAGCCTGTATTCCCAGTGTGGGACCTTGGTCTCCAGTTCCAGATGAAACAGAGCAGATCATATTCACAAGTTTTTGTGTAAGTCAGTTCTGACGCTTCTGGGGGATACTTGAAGGACTGACATGAGGTGTTTGTATTGTTTAACTTAGAACTCAGACTGAAAAAGTCGCAGGCATTGCTCAAAAATACTATTAGGTGAACTAACAAACAACAGATTCATGGGACAAAAGATACAAATATTACATTATAACACTCACATGTAGAATCTAAAAAAGCCAAACTCATAGTAATAGAAAGTATAATGGTGGTTAGCAAGGGCTAGGGGTGGAGGAAATGGGAGATGTTGGTCAAAGAGTACAAATTTCCAGGTATAAGATGGATAAATTCTGGGGATCTAATGAACAGCATAATAATTATAGTTAGCAATATTGTATAATATACCTGAAAGATACTATGAGAGTAGATCTTAAATGTTTTCACCATAAAAAAGAAATTTTAATTGTGTGAGGTGATGGAGGTATAAGCTAACACTATGGTGGAATTATTTTACAATATGTAAGTGTATCAAATCAACATGTTGTACACCTTAAACTTATATGTGATTTCTAATGTGAATTATATCTCAATAAAGGTGGGGGAGAAAAAGGAAACAACTTCACGCACACACACACACACACACACACACACACGAAACAGAGAACTGAACAACACTGTAATCTGACCAGACTTAACAGATATATATAAAACAGTCCACCAAAATAACCCCAGAATACACTTTCTTTTCAAATGCACATAGAATATTCTCCAGGATAAAGCATATACTACACCAAAAAACAAATTCTATTAAGTTTATTTATTTTTTAAAAGATTTTATTTATTTATTTGTCAGAGAGAGAGAGCACAAGCAGGGGGAGCAGCAGGCAGAGGGAGAAGCAGGTTCCGCACTGAGCACAGAGCCCAATGTGGGGGCTCGGTCCCAGGACCCTGGGATCATGACCTGAGCCGAAGGCAGACACTTGACCGACTGAGCCACCCAGGCATCCCAATCTATATTAAGTTTAAAGAGTGTAAAGTCATATAATGTATATTCTCTGACCACAATGGAATGAAGCTAGAAATCAGTAACAAAAGGAAGCTGGAAAATTTACATACACAGGTGGATATTGAACAATATTCTTACACAACCTATGGGTTAATGAAGATGATAAGAGAAATTAGAAAATACTTAGAGATGAATAAAAATGAAGCATTACATAAAAACTTTTTGGGTGTAACATTGGTAGTGCTTAGTAGGAAAATTATAACTGCAGAAATATCTGTATAAAAGGTAAGAAAGACCTCAAATTACTAACCTTACTATACAGCTGAGAAGACTAGAAAAAGGAAATTTACACTGTGAATCACTACTAAACAAACAAACAAAAGCCAAACTAGGAACTAGAAAGGAAACTAAATACAAAGCTATCAAAAAGAAAATAATAAAGGTCATAGTGTTAACAAATACAATGGAGAATATAAAAACAACACAATAAATGAAACTAACAGTTGGTTCTTTGAAAAGATGAGCAAAATTGTCAAAATTTTTTCTGGCAAAAAAAAGGAAGGAGGCACTAATAACTAAATTCTGAAATGAATGTGGTGAAACATTTATACTAACCTTATAGAAATGGAAAGGATATTAAGAGAATAATATGAACAATTGAATACCAGCAAATAAATAATTTAGAGGCAATTTACAAATTCTTAAAAATACACAAATTACCTAAACTGACTTAAAAAGAAATCGAAGATAGAAAATCTCAATAGACCTATAATAAGTAAACCTTTAATAAGTAAAGAGATTGAATAAGTAGCCAAAAACTGCCTAACAGAAAAAAGTCCAGGATCAGATGTGTTCACTGGTGAATTCTACCAAATATCTAAAGAAGAATTAATAACAATCTTTCTCAAACTTTTCAAAAAACAGAAGATGGACAGATACTTTGAAACTCATTCTATGAAGTTAGCAGTACTCTGACACCAGAGCCAGATAAAAATTACAAAAAAAAAGGAAAAGAAAATCACCGTATAATATCCCTTATGAATATAGATACAGAATCCTCAGCAAGATATTAGAAAACCGATCTAAAAGCATATTAAAAAGATTATACAACATGATCAAGTGGGATTTAGCTCAGGAAAGCAAGGGTAGTTTTATACAAGAAGGTAATACCGGTGTAATACATCACATGAATAGAACAAAGAAAAAGTGGTCATCTCACCTGATGCAGAAAAAGAACAACTGATGAAAGCTGATATGCTCTCATGATAAAAAAACACTCAGAAAACTAGCAATGGAAAGAAATTTCCTAAACATGATAAAGGACATTTATGAAAAACCCACAGTTAGCATCATACTCAGTGGAGATAAACTTTCTTCCAAAGATCAGGAGCCTGTCAAAGATGCTGCTTTCATCACTACTATTAGATGCTCTACTGAAAGTTCTAGACAAAGGAACTAGACAAGAAAAGGAAAAAAAATCATAAAAGAAGAAGTAAACTGTATTCAAAGATAATATCATCTTATGTATAGAAAATTTCCAAAAGGAAAGTGCTTGAACTTATAAAGAAATTTAGCAAAGTTTCATGGTAAATATCAACACACAAAATCAGTTGTGTTTTTATAATATAGCAATGACAACTTGAAAAATAAATTAGGAAAGCAATTATATTTACAATATCATCTAAAATAATACAATACAAAAATACCTAGGAATATATTTAACCAAGAAAGTAAAAGACTTGTACACTAAAAACTACAGAGCATAGCTGAAAAAAAGTTAAAGAAGACCTAAATAAATGGAAATATACCCCATATTCAAGAATGGGAAAACAATTTTATTAAGATATCAATACTACTCAAAACAACTCCCCATCACACTCACTCTGTCACTCAGATTCACCACATTGTCAAATTTCAACAGCCTTTTTTGCTGAAATGGAAAAGCTAATGCTCAAATTATTTAGGATTGCAAGGAGTACCAAATAGCCAAAAATGTCTTGAAAAACAAGGACAAAGTTTGGAGACTCATACTTAGTAATTTCAAAACTTACAAAACTACTATAATAAAAACAGTGTGGTACTGACATAAGGATGAATATATAAGCCAATGGAATAGAATTGAAAGCTTAGAAATAAGTCCATACATCTATACCATACTGATTTTTGACGAGGGTTCCAAGTCCATTCAATGGAGAAAGAATAGTTTCCCATAAAGACAGAAAGTGGATTAGAGGTTAACATGGGCTAGAAAAGGTGGGAATCCTTTAGGTAATAGAAATTATGTATATATATATATATATATATATATATATATATATGTATGTATGTATACACAATAAAATACATAATAAAGTATAATATATAAATAATTATATATAATAAAATATATTACAAAATAAAATAATAATATGTACATGTAAAATACAATAATTGAGTGCATATATAATTCCTAATTTCCTGACCTTCTGTGACACTAATTTGCAAAGTCAATTGCCTTTGTGGCTCCATTTTTTATTTTCTAGAATTAGTTTTAAAACTAGGCAACAAATATTATTTGTTGGTTATTCTGGTTATTTTCTTTTGCAAGATATATTTATACACAATTACACATGAAACACTCACGATTCAATGTATTATATGATTTAAAGACAGTCCTAACAAGAAAGAAGAAATGTTACCATACTGAAAAATGTTGGTTAACAGGTGGAAATGATTGATCATTTCTGAATACAGAAATGAAAGAGAACAGAAGAGTTACTTTTGCTCATGCCACTTCAAGTATGATGTGGCTTTCCTTTCCATCTCTCTAATTTCTAGCCATGCCCTCTGTGTTGTTTGAGGATCCCCTTCCTTACCTCATCCCACAAATGAATCCCCTTCTCTTTTAAGAAGCTTGTCTCACAACTTGGCTGTTAATTTATAGAGCACATTATCTATATGTACATAATGACAAGAAGTTATGAGGTCTCTCTACAACCATTCTCTTTCCTTAGTGCTTTACATATATGAATTCATGTAATCTCCAAGCATCCTTAAGGGGGTAGATAAAATTATTAGCTGCATTTTACAGTTAAGGATAGTAAGTCTCAGAAAGTTTAAGCGTCTTGCTCAAGGTCATACAGCTATATCAGGATCCGTGTAACTGTATATTTTTAAACATTTTCTCAAGCCACTCTATGTCTTTAAGAATAAATATACTATACTATGCTATACTGTACTTACCCATTAATATCTGTTGATGTCCCTTTTAAAAAATCTGTTGAAAGGGTGTCTATGTGGCTCAGTCAGTTAAGTGTCTGCCTTCTCCTTAGGTCATGATCCCAGGGTCCAGGGATGGAGCCCCATTTCTGGCTCCCTGCTCAGCGGGGAGCCTGCATCTCCCTCTATCTCCTCTGCCTGCCACTCCCCCTGCTTATGCTCGCTCTCTCTCTAACAAATAAATGAATAAAAATCTTAAAAAAATAAAAATAAAAAAATTTGTTGAAGTCCTAACTCCGCGAGACCTGTGAATGTGATCTTATTGGGAAACAGGATCTTTGCAGGTACAGTCAAGTTGAGATGAGATTATATTGGATTAGGATGAACCTTAACTCAAACCTACTGATGTCTTTATGAAGAAGAATTGAAGATACACAGAAAGAGAGAGGAATGAATGCCACATGAAGATCAAGGCAGAGACTGGATTGATGCCTACACAAGCCAACGAGCTCCACAGATTACTAGCAAACACCAGAAGCCAGGAAGAGGCATGGAAGGATTCTTCTCTAGATTCTTCAAAGGCATCATAGGCCTGAGGATATCTTAATTTCATACATCTGTCCTCCAAACTGTGAGAGAATAATTTTCTGTTGTTTTAAGCCACCCAGTTTGTGGTACTTTTTCATGGTCACCCTAAAAGACGAATAAACTATCTTTAGAGTCTTTCTTATTAATTTAGAACTGTAAGATTCTTTTAGATCACGTAATTTTTAATTTTAATTTTTTTAATTAACAATATTATCTTAAAATGAACAGGAACCCTAATATTAAACAAATACATAACAAGGAAGCGGCTCTGGGATCTTCCTGCTGACTTCTCTGGTGCCACTCTCTGTCCTAGGGCTTCCGAGAGCACAATCATGAAAAATAACTGATCCAATTTAATGCTGTTATTTGATTAAGGTGGAAACTGAAGCTTAGAGGAATTGTTTTTTTCAAATAGAAGTTCATCCCAGCTGATAGTGGTTAAACACCCCACTCCAATATAGTTGTCTTTTTCATTCCTTTACAATCTTCTACACTCTACTGGGCTTCAAATTAAAGACTGACTTCTAAAAATAGATCTTATTGATTTGGTCATCATAAACATAATACATTTTATCACATGAAAATTTGTCAAATCAAAACAATAAAAAAGAAGAAATTTAAAGCCTAACTAACACTTTATAAAAGTGCCCTGAACATTTGGTGGATTTCCATATGAGCATTTCCCTCCCAAATTAATCCCTGAGGCCCCTGTTGACTAGTCAGAAAGTGGTCTCACAGTCAAAGGAATACAATCAATCCAGCAGCCAGCAGGCATTTACACAGAAATAATGCTTCCTTTTCTCTTCTTCTTCCATAATCTACGGCACTAGGAAAATTCCCTTTCCATAGTTCTTCTCAGATCGCATCCTCTTATGATCTGTAACCACCAAACACCTTAATTCTCATCCTTCACCCTCCACCATTCACACACTTGCCCTCACACACACCATACCTGTTTTCTCCACCTCCCTCAGCCTCCAGACTCTTTATTACAAAATCGAGGAAATGTTCTTAGAGGAACGAATCTACACAGAATGTGGAAATAGCCTCAGCAGATATGTTTTATCTGATCTTGTCATTTATACACACACACATTTACTACTTTGAATCGTATTTCTTTTTTTCTTTTTTTAAAGATTTTATTTATTTATTTATTTGACAGAGAGACAGCAAGAACAGGAATACAAGCAGGGCGAGTGGGAGAGGGAGAAGCAGGCTTCCTGCCCTGGGATCATGACCTGAGCCGAAGGCAGATGCTCAACGACTGAGCCACCCAGGCGCCCCTGAATCGTATTTCAATCAGAAACATTTCTACTATCATGATGTTTTCTCCTAAAAGTGGGTTTTTAAACTACTTTTTCTCATTACAAAATCAAGAAATATTATTGTCTATTACACCTTAATTTACACAAAGAATTAAGCATATACATTTATGCTAGATATGTTTAAAAATATATATCATATATCATAACACATCAAGTATATTTTAAGTACATAAATGCAATACACACTAGTGTAAAAATCTAAACCATGCAAAAGTGAATAAATAAAACTTCTATTGTCTTTTATTGGATGCATAGAGCTTGAAGGTGCTTCACTCTCATATCAACAATGAAAAAACAACAAACAAACTAAATTATGACTGATTTCGAACCTATTACAGAGCTAAGTTCACTGAGAAATCACTGTTCTAAAATCTAGTAAGAGACAGCAACCTGAAGGGAGAGAGGAGAGGTGAGCACTGGCTCACTTGTACATATAAATGGGTACTTGCTACAGGAGCTCAGTGTAAATGACGAATTGTTGAAAGCTGCATCTGGACCCATAGGGTGTTGTGACGCCCCTGGAGTTCACAGATATTGGAGGACTCCACATCCATTGAAGGAAATTATCAATAAACCTCAATGGGTGTTCACAAAAAAGATAAGAATGAACCGTAAGAAAATTTCCATTGCACTACAGTGGAGGAGGGAAACAGCAGTTATATGGGATGGACAAGAACCTCCACTTGGACTCTTCTTCTCCATGTCCACTATGGAAAAAAAAGCTTTAATCTGTGGGAGGTGGGCAAAATATACTACCATTTTTAGGGCACTGGAGACATTTTATTACATCCAGGGAGAGGAAACATGGGAAAAATTCTACTCCTGGGGAAGTGGAAGATTATGCATTGGTCTGAGAAATAAACTAAGGGAGGGAAGGAGAAATAAGAAGACAGCATTCCCCAAATCCAGGATACTATGACTAACACTAAAGTTTAATCAAGCTGACAGAATGCTCCCCAAGTCTCCATAGTCAAGCTATGAATAACTTTGAATAACAAGTAACAGTTGAAAGTCAAAGAATGAAGGACAGGTGAGCATGCAAAGACCCTTTCTGAGGCACAGAGCAAAAAGACCAAAGCTCAGGGCCATGCAAACATTGTTTTGGCAAACCAGTCGACACTCCACGGACATGGTTTATTGGGATATAAATCCATCATAAGTTTAAGATTCTATGCATTATTTTTGCAACTCTTCTGTAAATCTAAAATTATCTCAAAATTACATTTGAACTGAACTACAAAAAGAAAGAATCAATAGACAAAAAATCTACATCTCCTTACCATTCTATGTTTAACATATTATAAGGAAAAATATATGAGTATATATACATAATTTCAAAGGACATTAATTATATCATATAAATATTGTGAATTTGTGAACATCAGAATACATCCAGGTACAACAGAAGCTTAATTACAGGGGCGCCTGGGTGGCTCAGTCGGTTAAGCGTTTGACCTCAGCTCAGGTCATGATCTTGGAGTTCTGGGATGGCCCGTGTTGAGCCCCGTGTCAAGCCCCGTGTCAGGCTCCATGCTCAGTGGGGAGTCTGCTTGTCCCTCTGCCACACTCGTGCTCATTCTCTCTCTCTCAGATAAATAAATAAAAACTTAAAAAAAAGAACTAATTGTATTCCATTATGTTATGCTGATGAATTTCTGTTTTTTTTTTCTCAATTCCATTCCTTTTCTTTTTTCTCTCATCTGTATATCACAGAAGGGCTGAAATTCAGCAAGCTACATTTCCTAGACTCCATGTAATTTGGTTTCAAGATATATTTGATCTATGGAAAATTTTCCATACTCCTGAATGGACACTAACTGATACGTATGGTTGACTTATCATTTGCTCAATGAGTTCTTTTTAGAATGATAATAAGGGGATTTTCTTGTCCTTTTATCTTCTATAAATAATGCTGGAATGCACATACATACTTATCTGGTAATTTCTTTAGAATAAATTCTTAAAAAAGAATAATTAGATTATTGAGAATGATCACTTTAGTTTTTAAAAATATATACACCCCATTTTCTTATAGAAATGTGGAATACATTTTTACTCTCTTAAGCAGTATATGACTGCATGCTATTTTATCATTATGAATAAGATAGACTAAAATAATGGTGGACTGATCTTCAATTAGTGAAAATCGGGGTGCTTTGAAATGCATGACTAAAAGATCTGAAATTTTATTTATTTATTTTAAAGATTTTATTTATTTATTTGACAGAGAGAGAGAGAGAGTACACACAGGAGCTCACAAGTGGGGAAGAGGGTCAGAGGGAGAGGGAGCAGCAGACTCCCCGCTGAGCAGGGACTGAGAAGGGACTCCCTGCTGTGGGACTTGATCCCAGGACTCCGGGATCATGACTTGAGCCGAAGGCAGATGCTCACCTGACTGAGCCAGGCACCCCAAAGATCTGAAATTTTAAAGAAAGTTTTTATAAAGACAGTTTTTAAAATATAAAATACAAATTCTGGGGAAATAATTCCCATGTTTTGACTTCTCTCTCTTATTGGATCATTAATCATACTTTAGGTGATTAGGCTGGTAAGAGGCAGACTAGCTATAGAAGTACAACTCATTACCTTTAAAAGTTTAGAGTTTCACACAATTCACAGAATTGTGTAAGACTGTTGAATCACAGACCTGTACCTCTGAAACAAATTATACATTATATGTTAAAAAAATGAATAGTAGGAAGGGAAAAATGAAGGGGGGGAAATCGGAGGGGAAGACGAATCATGAGAAACTATGGACTCTGAGACACAAACTGAGGGTTCTAGTGGGGAGTGGGGTGGGGGGATGGGTTAGCCTGGTGATGGGGATTAAAGAGGGCACTACTGCATGGAGCACTGGGTGTTACACGCAAACAATGAATCGTGGAACGCTACATCAAAAACTAATGATGTAATGTATGGTGATTAACATAACAGTAAAATAAAAAAATGCAAAAAAAAAAAGTTTAGAGTTTCAGTGTACAGATGTATGACTCTTCTCAGTGAGGTGCAAGATGTGAGAGCAAAGAAGCCTTTAAGAGGACTGTAGGCACATCTGACTGCAACCATGTGTGTTAACCAAGGAGAATTGCCCAGCCGAGCCTAGACAACTTCACATTCACAAGCAAAATAAGTGATGGTTTGTGGTCTAAGTCACTGTTTTGGGGGTAGTTTGTTATGCAGCCATAAATAACTGAAAGAGTGAATTTATTTAGAATCATCCCTAGGATTATTATTGTATTCGGACACTTGATCTTTTGTTCCAACTAAATTAAAAGACTTGAATCTTAAACTCCTCAAAGTGATGTTTGTGTGGTCTTCTCTCTGTGTTTTATTGAGATGATCTTTCTGTATCTCAGAGCCTTTAGCTTTACTGACAACTAAATTTGTCAAAACTCTTATCTTTCCTCCTGAATTCAATTGAGTTGCTTAAAGTAATGGAAAACAGTTCTGCATGAATCATCTTTCTGAAGCATTTATTTTAGTTTTCTGGTAATCTCCTTCATTTGCTTGGGTGTTTTTTCACATAAGAAATTTGAGCTGTGATGTTCAAATCAATAGTGCTTTCCATATCTGAAACAGCACGAAAAGCTCTAATCAAATGCTTACATAACTACAGGCTATTATCTCTACTTCTTGGTCACCTTTTCCTTCCAAAACCTTAGACAAAGTTTGCAGTATCTAACTATACCAAACCATAGGACATTCAAGCCCGTTATTATCGAGTTCTATTTTCAGTCTTAGTACTGATTCACTGTAAGACACTGGAAAAACTGCTTAAACTTGCAAAGATATGAAATAATACATTAGAAATGTCCTTCATTTATGCTGTATGTTTATCCCTCCAATCTTAGTCTGAGTGCAATGAAAAATGTTTTTTGAAATGCCTACATATTAATGTATAGCAACTTCTAAATGTAACATCACCTCAAATATCAAAAGCTGAAACACAAAAAAGCACTAAGCAAGAAGTTCAGGATTTTTTTTTAAAGACTGTCAATTGCATATAGAAGGAATTGAGAGGTGTCATAAAAAAGAAGGAGGTAAACTTAGCTCTCTTCCTTTCACCTCTGTAGTGACTTGATCTTCAAAATAATCTGTCTTTACAAGATGTTTTTCCTGGCTCTTTCCTCCCTTCTGACATCACAAATTATAGGCAAAAAGGGAGAAATAATACTTAAGTAACAGTGTCAGGAAATGGTAGTAAATTGTCCTTTAACAACTGTGTGTCACTTACTTAGTCAAGTAAAAACTGAATTAAAATTGCAAACATATTTCATAATACTTGTCATTATTCTCATCCTCTAAATTGATGTTAATAATGTAAGATACATTAAGACTTTAAACATTCCTTGATCAACTCATTTAGTTATTTATCAACCCATTCCTTAGCCAATTTATTAATTTTGCCAATTTTTAACAATGGGCCATCTGAAGACCCAAGGAAATGGAAATAGGATGCAAATTGTTACATCCATCAAATTGTGCTTCCAAAATTGTAAATAAGCACAAAATAATTAAATACCTATAAAATCATGTCAATTACTAATTCATTCACAATAGATGATGGCAAATATAAAATTCTTTAAAATTCTGGAAAATCATAAATAATGTAGACATCAACCTATTGTGAATTGGTAATTAAATTTTAGTACGCAGACCCAAAGAGCCATCTTTAAAATGTGATTAAATAAATGAGTATACATTCACATAAAAGAATATTCATTACATATTAAATGAAAAAAATTTTCAACTATAATAAATTATACATCTCCCTATGACAACGATGGAATAACAGCAACTAGATTTACCCTCCATCACTAAAATAATACTAGAAAGCAGTATAAAATATATGAAAGAGCAGTTTCCAGATATTGGACAACATGCAACAAAAGAATGTGATATCTGAGAGGAAGGCTTAAGGCAACCTAGAAACTATTAAAGTGATAAAAATATGTATATAAATGCATGCCAGGACAGTTGATCAGACTAATGAAAAGCATACAATAAACTCCTGGACCCAACAATGCAAAATTCACAATGTACATTATCCAATCAAAAGTCACCGTGCATGTAAAAAAGCAGAAAAGTAGGGCCCCTGGGTGGCCCAGTGGGTTTGGCATCTGCCTTCGGCTTGGGTCATTATCTCAGGGGCCTGAATTGAGTCCTGCATCAGGCTCTCTGCTCAGAGGGGAGTCTGCTTCTCCCTCTCACTCTCCCTTTGTGCTCTCCCTCCCCCCTCCAAATAAATGAATAAAATCTTAAAAAAAAAAAAAGCAGAAAAGTAAGACTTAAGCAGGACAAAAACCAATTACTAGAAATAGGACCAAAAATGATAAATATAATAGAATTATCAAGCAGAGAGTGGGATAAAAAGCATTTATAAATATGTTCCACACATAGAAGAAAGTAGAGAAAAGGTGCATATGAGCATGAGACGTACTGAAGATATATGGGAGAAACTCAAATAAACTTCCATAGATTTAGAATCTATGTAATAAAAAAAACACTGAATTGGATTAACAACTGTTGGCTACCACAAAAGAGACTAGTGATATTGAAGAAAAAACAACAGAAAATATCCAAAAGAAAACACACAGAGAAAATAAGAGTTAAAAAATAATGAACAAAGCCTTGTGGTAAGTGGGACAATGTCATGACATTCAGCATCTGTTTAGTGGTCTCAGAACAGAGATAGGAGGACACCAAATAATTGAAGAAATATAGGCTTTAGTGAAGTTCTCTTCATTTGTCGATGATTTAATGGTCTACATAAAAAAACTTAAGGAATCTAGAAAAAAAAAACTACTTGTGGGGTGCCTGGGTGGCTCAGTCGGTTAAGTGTCTGCCTTCAGCTCAGGTCATGGCCTCGGGGTCCTGGGATTGAGTCCCAAGTCTGGCTCCCCACTCAGCAGGGAGCCTGCTTCTCTCTCTGCCACCCACACCAGCCCCCTGCTTTGCTTACTCTCTCTCTCTCTCTCTCTCTCTCTCGTGTTCTCTCTCAAATAAATGAATAAAATCTTAAAAAAAATCTACAAGAACTATTAAATGTTTTCATTAGTCTGTAGGATGCAAACATCAAACAAATAAAAATTTAAATTAACAAAAATCAGCACCCAAAACAGTAGCATTTAAAACATATGAGAGAAGCCCTTAAAGAGGAAATAACCTGTGGAATCTGCTGAAAAATGTTCAAATGCAAAGATTATCATAAGCAGAGTTTTTCATGTTATATAAACTCTTAAAATAATCAATTGCTTAAAGCAATATAATAATAATCTATTGTGGAATTTAAACATAGGTAGAATACAAAAATCGAGTATATTTCTATATACTAGTAATGAACAACTGGAAATTGAAATTTCAAAAAAAAAACCCATAAATACTATTGACAGCAGCAACCATCAAAACCCAAAATATTTAGGGATAAAGCTGACAAAAGATGTGAAAGTCCTGTACATTAAAAACAGACTCCTGGAGGGGGCGGAGCAAGATGGCGGAGGAGTAGGAGACCTGGATTTCGTCTGGTCTCAGGAATTCAGCTAAATAGGGATCAAACCATTCTGAACACCTACGAACTCAACAGGAGATCAAAGAGGAGAGTAGCAACAACTATCTGAACAGAGAAGCGACCACTTTCTGGAAGGTAGGACGTGCGGAGAAGTGAATCCGAGACGATATTCGGGAGGATAGACGGCGGGGGAGGGGCCTCCGCCGGCCGCTTCTGGCAAGTGATAGAGCCGCGGAGCACAAAATCGGAACTTTTAGAATTCGGCTCCGCTGAGGGACGTCGCTGCAGTGGCTAAGCAGGGGGTGGAATCCTCCCGGGGCAGTGTGGTCTCAGGACCCTTGGGGTCACAGAAAGACCGGGGGAGCCTGAGTGCACCAGAGCTCCCAGGTATCGGAGCGGGGAAGCCAGCTGCAGAGACGGAGCCGAGGCGCAGGCTCTCAGCTCGGGGTTGCCATAAACTGTGATCCGCGGCACAGTCGGGCCACTGCTCCTCCAGCAGGGACCCAACAGGCGGCAGATCCGGGGAGACTCCCCTTCCTCCCCAGGGAGGAGTGGCGCGGGAACGCACCGCAGGGATCTGCTGGGTTTGGAGACTCCACACGGGGTCGGGTGCCACAGATACAAACGCTCGGTCACAGGCCGGGTGAGCACGGAGTGCGGCCAGAGACCAGGGACAAGGGAGTGACTGCTTTTCTCTGGGGGTGCACTGAGGAGCGGGGCCCCGAGTTCTCAGCTCCTCCGGGTGGAGATTGGGAGGCCACCATTTTTGCCCTGGTCCTCCAAAGCTGTACGGAGAGCTTGCAGGGAACAAAACTCCTGAGATCAAACCCGAGCAGTTTGCTTAGCCCAGACTGACAAGGGCGGGGCAATTCAACCTCCGGCAAAGACCTTTGGAAACCACAGCAACAGGCCCCTCCCCCAGAAGATCAGCACGAACAGCCAGCAAGCCAAGACCAAGTTTACCGATCAATGAGAACGGGAGAACTCCAGCGCTAGGGGAATACTGCACATAGAATTCATGGCTTTTTTTTACCATGATTCATTAGTTCATCAAAGTTAATTTTTGTTAACTGTTTTTTTTTCTTTTTCTTTTTCTCTTTTTCAACCAACATCTTATCAATCCCTTTTAAAAAAAAAAAAAACATTTTTTTATTTTTCATTTTTAGAGTCATATTTTATCCCTTCATAGTAGTTACCCTTATTTTTGGCATATATATATAAGTTGTTCTCTCTTTAAAATTTTGAGATACAGTTTCTTCTAACAGATCAAAATATACCCTAAATCACTAGTGTATGGCTCTGTTCTAGTCTCCTGCCTGATCACATTCTCTCCCTTTTTTCTTTCTTTTTTTTTTTAAATCTTCTTTATTTTTTCAAACAACTTCTTATCTTATCAAGTCCTTTTATAAAATCTATTATAATTTTCATCTTTACAGTCATCTTCTATCCCTTCATTGTATCAACGCTTATTTTGTACATATATGTCTTTCTTCCTTTAAAATTTTAGGAGGCACTTTTTTCTAACAGAGCAAAATACGCCCAAAATCTAGTGTGTGGCACTGATCTATGCACTAGCCTGATCATATTTGATCACATTCTGCTTTTTTTGTATTGTTCTGTTTTTGTTTTTATCTTTTTTTTTCTTTTTTCTTTTTTTTTTCTCTTTCTTTTTTCTTTCTTTCCCTTTCTTTTCCCCTGGTTTCAGGTCTTTTCGGATTTGTATACAGTATATTTGCTGGGGACGTTGTAAACCTGTTAGCATTTTGTTCTCTCATTCATCTATTCTCCTCTGGACAAAATGACAAGACGAAAAAAATCACCTCAGCAAAAAGAACAAGAGGTAGTACCGTCAGCCAGGGACCTACTCAATACGGACATTAGTACGATGTCGGACCTAGAGTTCAGAATCATGACTTTAAAGATACTAGCTGGGCTTGAAAAAAGCGTGGAAGTTATTAGAGAAACCCGTTCTGGAGAAATAAAAGAACTAAAATCTAACCAAGTCGAAATCAAAAAGGCTATTGATGAGGTGCAATCAAAAATGGGGGAACTAACTGCTAGGATAAATGAGGCAGAAGAGAGAATCAGTGATATAGAAGACCAAATGATGGAAAGTAAAGAGGCTGAGAAAAAGAGGGAGAAACAACTACAGGATCACGAGGGCAGAATTTGAGAGATAAGTGATTCGATAAGACGAAACAACATTAGAATAATTGGGATCCCAGAAGAAGAAGAAAGAGAGGGAGGGGCAGAAGGTATATTGGAGCAAATAATAGCAGAGAACTTCCATAATGTGAGGAAGGAAACAGGCATCAAAATCCAGGAGGCACAGAGAACCCCTCTCAAAATCAATAAAAATAGGTCAACACCCCAACATCTAATAGTAAAACTTACGAGTCTCAGAGACAAAGAGAAAATCCTGAAAGCAGCTCGGGAGAAGAGATATGTAACCTACAATGGTAAAAATATTAGATTGGCAACAGACCTATCCACAGAGACGTGGCAGGCCAGAAAGGACTGGCAAGATATCTTCAGAGCACTAAACGAGAAAAATATGCAGCCAAGAATACTATATCCAGCTAGGCTGTCATTGAAAATAGAAGGAGAGATAAAAAGCTTCCAGAACAAACAAAAACTAAAGGAATTTGCAAACATGAAACCAGCCCTCCAAGAAATATTGAAAGGCGTCCTCTAAGCAAAGAGAGAGCCTAAAAGCAGCAAAGATCAGAAAGGGACACAGACAACATAAAGTAACAATCACCTTACAGGCAATACATTGGCACTAAATTCATACCTTTCAATAGTTACCCTGAATGTAAATGGGCTCAATGCCCCAATCAAAAGACACAGGCTATCAGATTGGATTAAAAAACAAGACCCATCCATATGCTGTCTGCAAGAGACTCATTTTAGACCCAAAGACACCCCCAGATTGAAAGTGAGGGGGTGGAAAACCATTTACCATGCTAATGGACACCAAAAGAAAGCTGGGGTGGCAATCCTTATATCAGACAAACTAGATTTTAAAACAAAGACTGTAATAAGAGTTGAGGAAGGACACTATATCCTACTTAAAGGTTCTATCCAACAAGAAGATCTAACAATTGTAAATATCTATGTCCCGAACATGGGAGCAGCCAATTATATAAGGCAATTAATAACAAAAGCAAAGAAACACATTGACAACAATACAATAATAGTGGGGGACTTTAACACCCCCCTAACTGAAATGGACAGATCATCTAAGCAAAAGATCAACAAGGAAATAAAGACTTTAAATGACACTCTGGACCAAATGGACTTCACAGACATATTCAGAACATTCCATCCCAAAGCAACGGAATACACATTCTTCTCTAGTGCCCATGGAACATTCTCCAGAATTGATCACATCCTAGGTCACAAATCAGGTCTCAACCGGTACCAAAAGATTGGGATCATTCCCTGCATATTTTCAGACCACAATGCTTTGAAACTAGAACTCAATCACAAGAGGAAAGTCAGAAAGAACTCAAATACATGGAGGCTAAAGAGCATCCTACTAAAGAATGAATGGGTCAACCAGGAAATTAAAGAAGAATTAAAAAAATCATGGAAACCAATGAAAATGAAAACACAACTGTCCAAAATCTTTGGGATACAGCAAAGGCAGTCCTGAGAGGAAAGTATATAGCAATACAAGCCTTTCTCAAGAAACAAGAAAGGTCTCAAATACACAATCTAACCCTACACCTAAAGGAGCTGGAGAAAGAACAGCAAATAAAGCCTAAACCCAGCAGGAGAAGAGAAATAATAAAGATCAGAGCAGAAATCAATGAAATAGAAACCAAAAGAACAGTAGAACAGATCAACGAAACTAGGAGCTGGTTCTTTGAAAGAATTAAGAAGATTGATAAACCCCTGGCCAGACTGATCAAAAAGAAAAGAGAAATGACCCAAATCAACAAAATCATGAATGAAAGAGGAGAGATCACAACCAACACCAAAGAAATACAAACAATTATAAGAACATATTATGAGCAACTCTATGCCAGCAAATTAGATAACCTGGAAGAAATGGGTGCATTCCTAGAGATGTATCAACTACCAAAACTGAACCAGGAAGAAATAGAAAACCTGAACAGACCTATAACCACTAATGAAATTGAAGCAGTCATCAAAAATCTCCCAAGAAACAAAAGCCCAGGGCCAGATGGCTTCCCAGGGGAATTCTATCAGACATTTAAAGAAGAATTAATACCTATTCTCCTGAAACTGTTCCAAAATATAAAAATGGAAGGAAAACTTCCAAATTCATTTTATGAGGCCACCATTACCTTGATCCCAAAACCAGACAAAGACCCCATCAAAAAGGAGAGTTACAGACCAATATCCTTGATGAACATGGATGCAAAAATCCTCACCAAAATACTAGCCAATAGGATCCAACAGTACATTAAAAGGATTATTCACCACGACCAAGTGGGATTTATCCCTGGGCTGCAAGGCTGGTTCAACTTCCGCAAATCAATCAACGTGATACAATACATTAACAAAAGAAAGAACAAGAATCATATGATCCTCTCAATAGATGCAGAAAAAGCATTTGACAATGTACAGCATCCTTTCTTGATCAAAACTCTTCAGAGTATAGGGATAGAAGGTACATACCTCAATATCATAAAAGCCATCTACGAAAAGCCTACAGCGAATATCATTCTCAATGGGGAAAAGCTGAGAGCTTTTCCCCTAAGGTCAGGAACGCGGCAGGGATGTCCACTCTCACCACTGCTATTCAACATAGTATTAGAAGTCCTAGCCACAGCAATCAGACAACCAAAAGAAATCAAGGCATCCAAATCGGCAAAGAGGAAGTCAAACTCTCACTCTTTGCAGATGATATGATACTTTATGTGGAAAACCCAAAAGACTCCACCCTAAAACTGCTAGAACTCATACAGGAATTCAGTCAAGTAGCAGGCTATAAAATCAATGCACAGAAATCAGTGGCATTCCTATACACCAACAACAAGACAGAAGAGAGACAAATCAAGGAGTCGGTCCCATTCACAATTGCACCCAAAACCATAAGATACCTAGGAATAAATTTAACCAAAGAGGCAAAGGATCTATACTCAGAAAACTATAAAATACTCAGGAAAGAAATTGAAGAAGACACAAAGAAATGGAAAAACGTTCCATGCTCATGGATTGGAAGAACTAACATTGTGAAGATGTCAATGCTACCTAGAGCAATCTACACATTCAATGCAATCCCCATCAAAATACCATCCACTTTTTTCAAAGAAATGGAACAAATAATCCTAAAATTTGTATGGAACCAGAAGAGACCCCGAATAGCCAGAGGAATATTGAAAAAGAAAAGCAAACTGGCGGCATCACAATTCCGGACTTCCAGCTCTATTACAAAGCTGTCATCATCAAGACAGTATGGTACTGGCACAAAAACAGACACATAGATCAATGGAACAGAATCAAGAGCCCAGAAATGGACCCTCAACTTTATGGTCAACTTATCTTTGACAAAGCAGGAAAGAATGTCCAGTGGAAAAATGACAGTCTCTTCAACAAATGGTGTTGGGAAAATTGGACAGCCCCATGTAGAAGAATGAAACTGGACAATTTCCTTACACCACACACAAAAATAGACTCCAAATGGTTGAAAGACCTAAACGTGAGACAGGAGTCCATCCAAATCCTAAAGGAGAACACAGGTAGCAACCTCTTCGACCTCAGCCGCAGCAACTTCTTCCTAGAAACATCACCAAAGGCACAGGAAGCCAGGGCAAAAATGAACTATTGGGATTTCATCAAGATAAAAAGCTTTTGCACAGCAAAAGAAACAGTCCATAAAACCAAAAGACAACCGACAGAATGGGAGAAAATATTTGCAAATGACCTATCAGATAAAGGGCTAGTATCCAAAATCTATAAAGAACTTATCAAACTCAACACCCAAAGAACAAATAATCCAATCAAGAAATGGGCAGAAGACATGAACAGACATTTTTCCAAAGAAGACATCCAAATGGCCAACAGGCATATGAAAAAGTGCTCAACATCGCTCGGCATCAGGGAAATCCAAATCCAAACCTCAATGAGATACCACCTCACACCCGTCAGAATGGCTAAAATTAAGAAGTCAGGGAACGACAGATGTTGGCGGGGATGTGGAGAAAGGGGAACCCTCCTACACTGTTGGTGGGAATGCAAGCTGGTGCAACCCCTCTGAAAAACAGTATGGAGGTTCCTCAAACAGTTGAAATTAGAGCTACCATTCGATCTAGCAATTGCAATTCTGGGTATTTACCCCAAAGATACAAATGTAGGGACCCGAAGGGGTACGTGCACCCCAATGTTTATAGCAGCAATGTCCACAATAGCCAAACTGTGGAAAGAGCCAAGATGTCCATCGACAGATGACTGGATAAAGAAGATGTGGTATATATACACAATGGAATATTATGCAGCCATCAAAAGGAATGAGATCTTGCCATTTGCAATGACGTGGATGGAACTGGAGGGTGTTATGCTGAGTGAAATAAGTCAATCAGAGAAAGACATGTATCATATTACCTCACTGATATGAGGAATTCTTAATCTCAGGAACAAACTGAGGGTTTCTGGAGTGGTCGGGGGTGGGAGGGATGGGGTGGCTGGGTGATGGACATTGGGGAAGATATGTGCTACGGTGAGCACTGTGAATTGTGTAAGACTGTTGAATCACAGATCTGTACTTCTGAAACAAATAATGCAACATATTTTAAGAAAAAAGAAAAAGAAGAAGATAGCAGGAGAGGAAGAATGAAGGGGAGTAAGTCAGAGGGGGAGACGAACCAGGAGAGATGATGGACTCTGAAAAACAAACTGAGGTTTCTGGAGGGGAGGAGGGTGGGGGGATGGGTTAGCCTGGTGATGGGTATTGAGGAGGGCACATTCTGCATGGAGCACTGGGTGTTATGAACAAACAATGAATCATGGAACAGTACACCAAAACAAATTATGTAATATATGGTGATTAACATAACAATAAAAATTAAAAAAAAAAAACCTTTATGAGCTAAAAAAAAAAAAAAAAAAAACAGACTCCTGGGTGGCTCAGTTGGTTAAGCAGCTGCCTTCGGCTCAGGTCATGATCCCAGTGTCCTGGGATGAAGTCCCACACCTGGGCTCCCCCTGCTCAGCGGGGAGCCTGCTTCTCCCTCTGCCTCTGCCTGCCACTCCCCCTGCTTGTGCTCTCTGTCTGTCAAATAAATAAATAAAATCTTTAAACAACAATAACAACAAAACTACAAAATAGCAAAATTTAAGGAAAAATGAAAGGAGACATATATTGTGTTTAAGGGTTGCAAGACTACATATTACTTAGATGTCAATTATGTCTAAATTGATCTACAAATTAAATGGACTTCTAATCTGCATCCTGTTATGTATTTGAAAAATTAAATCTGAGAGAAAAATTTTGTGGAAATGAAAAGGGAATCAAATAGAGCAACTTTAGAAAAGGAAAGCAAACTTGAAGGAATTACACTGCCAATTTGAGTACTTATTGCAAAACTACTCTAAAAAAAAAAAAAAAGAGGATTGTATTGGTGTCTAATTGAGCAAATAAGCCGAAGGAACAAGATAGAATGTCTGCAAATAGACACAACCATGTCAGTTGATTTTTTACTAAGTTGCAAATGTAATTTAGTGGAGTAAAGATAGTTTAAAAAAGTTGTTACCAGGTGATGTTTAATAAAAAAATTAGTAGGTCCCCAAAATTGCAACATACACAAAAATTAATTCAACATGTATTGCAGACTTAAATGCAAAAAATAAATCTGCACCACTTCTAGAATAAAATATAGGAGAAAATTTGTGACCTTCGGCTCTGTATAGACACCTTTGATATGACATTATAAACTCAATTCCATAACTGATTTTAAACTGAATACATTTCTATCGTACAAATCAAAGGAATTGAATAGAAGAAAAATGGATTCATTGGATCCCATCAAAGCAAAGAATTCTGCTTGTCAAAGGCACTGTTGAGAAAAAAGACAAGTGCTATAGACCATATGTTAACGTCCCCCCAGATTTCATGTGTTGAAATCTAGTCCCCATTGTGATCTTATTGGAGGTGGACCCCTTGGGAAGGGATTAGCTCATGAGGAATGAACCCTCGTGAATGGGATTTGTGTCTTTACAAGAGACTCCAGAGAGCTCCCTTCCTTCCACCATGTGAAGACCTGGTGAAAAGGTGGATATCTATGAAAAAGGAAGTGAGCCCTCATTGGTCACTGAATCTGCAGGCGCCTTGATGTCGGACTTTCTAGCTTTCAGAATTCTGACAAATAAACTTCTGCTGTTCACAAGTCATTTGGTCTATGGTATTTTGTTATACTATCCTGAACAGACTGAGACAAAAAGTTATAGACTAGAAGAAAATATTTGCAAATCACATATCTTATTAAGAACTTATATCAAAATAAAAGATCTTCAAATTTCTATAAAAAAAATCCAAATATAGATAGGCAAGTAAAAATGGGAAATAAAGCAAAACTCAGCACCCATTCCAATAATAGCAAAACTTAGAGAATTAAATTACTCCTAACACAAAAATCTTCAAGAAAAAAAATGAATCAAAACGATTATGTGTTTGTGTGTGTGTATACATAAGGACACAATATACGGAAGCACACACATGAATCGTCTGCATGAAAGATAACGCCTCTGGGGACGCCTGGGTGGCTCAGTCTGCTAAGCATCTGCCTTTGGCTCAGGTCATGGTCTCATGGTCCTGGAATTGAGCCCTGATGATGCAGGATCCCTGCTCAGTGGGGAGTCTGCTTGTCTCTTTCTCCTTCTGCCCCTTCCTCCCGCTCCCTGCTTGTGCCCCGTGCTCTCTCTTTCTCAAATAAATAAAGAAAATCTTAAAAAAATAATAATAATAAAGATAAGGCCTCTGGTCAGAGGGAATCAGATTGTAGAAATCTTATTTCTTTGCCTTTCCATATTCTACTAATTCTTTGTTTTTCTCATATCTCCCTTTCCCTTTGGTAAAGTCAGCAAGATTTTGAAAGTGATCACAAAGAATTTTACTGGATATTTAAAGGCAAAATAAAAAAAACAGTTATAGAAAATCATAAGGTATGTATAGAATGAATATTCCTTTAAATTTTTAACAGAATGAGTTTAAGGTCTCCCACAGATATGGAGTCTTACTTTTATTTCACGGCATTTTTTTCTGAGTTATTTTATTGCATATCTATTGGCCAGTTTTTCTAACTGGTTTTAATGAAGCCAATCTTCTCTAAATTGACTAAATTGGTACATATTAGCATTTAGATTTCACCTTTCTAGTGACCATGAGATTTAAAGGTGGCAACCACCATTCCTAGAAATAAGTAATTAACATGAGCTTGCTCTAATACCCAACAGGGAACATTATTTTTAGAGTTTTTTAATGTGTTTTCCCTCCCTTCCAAAATTTGTTATTAATAGTAGTAATTATTATTATTATTATTATTATTATTATTATTATTTTGTTTCTCTGAGAAGGCCATTTTAATTTCTGTGCTCCTTTGCAGAGCTGACCTCAGCAGTACAGTGATGATTAGATGTGCTGCTAGACCCACGAGTACTCCAATCCCTTCCTCACCCGTGTTTAGCTCTCTCTTCCTCCTCGGTGGAGCAGTACACCATCAACATGTCATGTAACACTCATACTCGATATCGAGTGAGAATAACGCATGTTTAAACTAAGGTTGAGTAAACAAGTGAACCGGACTGTCCCTGTAGTATAAGTCTTCATGGGTTGTGATGCATTTTTCTAGGTCGCTGGGGGCCCCGGGGGGCAGTGTGAGAGCACCGAATTCCTGAGAGGAGGTGCTACCAAGGGGACTCAGAGGGGAAAAGGTGTAGGCTCTGAAGAAAAGCTCCATTGAACGCCAAAGTTCCGGATCCTTTTTCCCACCTTCAGATCTTTCTGTCCTATTCAAATATCCGAAGGAACTCAGCAGCGAAGGACTTAGCAGAATCACAAAGAGACCACTTTAAGACCCATATTATGAGACAGTGAATTCCTTAGGTGGTGATGAGATACAGACCCATGCATAGCATTCTAACGAAGCTTTGACAGCAGCTAATGATAATTTGAATCACAGAAAGTTTTTTGTTAGTAAATTAATTTGCAGCAAGTCCAGCAACAGGCTCATATATACATGGAATGTAGTATAGGATGAAGGTAGAGTTTCAAAACCGATTTAAAAATGGGCTAGTCAACAAATTATGTGGAGGAAAGTGAATATTTGTTTTTTTCAGAAAGTTACAAATTTTTCTTATACCATCTTAAAGAAAGCATAATTTCTTGCATTTATATAAGAAAAAAACGAGAAAAATGATGTGAATACAAGAAAATGATGTCATAAATACAAGAAAAATGATATTTTCAAGGAATTAGAAAAAATAAAAACAATATTTTTATAATTATGGGATTAAGAAAGATTTTTTAAATTAAAAAAAAACTTGAAGCCAAACTAAATGTCATCAAAAGGAGAGTGGTTGAACAAAACAAAGTCTACATGTACTGCAAGATGTGAGATACAAGGTACTGTTTAATATTTAAGAAGAAAGAAGTGAATTTACTGACATGAAAAGACTTCCAAATTATATTGCCATCAAATGCAATTCACAAAAAATTACATATGCTCTAACTCCTGTATTAAAAAAAACTGTATTAAGTACAAAACTACAAAAACTGTATGTTCGCTATGTGTGTTTGTAAATGAATAGACTAAGGTTGGTGCATGTATAAAGTATGCTCTGTCAGTGGCAATTTCTGAAAAGAATATGACTGTATGAGGGTTCATGGGGTTTTCACTTTATCAAAAGGCTTGATGTTTTTACTAGAACATTGTGTTTGTATATTATTTGATACACAAAATAATATATAATAATAAAATAATATGTATTGTGTATTATAATTATAAATACATTTGAAGTAAAATCACATTTTATAAATACCATTTTTTCTTATCATAACTGCATTTATTTGGGACTGCAGTTGTTTAGCAAAGATAGGGCGAGGTTTTATATTAATTTGACAGTGGAAAAGGAAAAATACTAATGCCAAAGAAATTGGGTACTATTACTGGAGGTATTTAACATGTTGGGTTATTTTTCTCTTATTCTGTAAGTTGCAGTTAGCCTGTCACGGTGGTTTCTTGAGTAGATCTTAAAGGCACTGTGCAAAATTGTATGAGAAGATTGCACGTTGCGGTCATATTGCATGAATATTTGACCAATTGGAATTCTTGAGACCTCCATCAATGTATTAGTAACATATTGCAAGTGTACTTGATATAAAAAGGGAATGGGAGAGTCGGGAAAGGTAGACTCATCCTCTAATCACACACACAAAAAATTACTTTAAAGGAATGCGAGTTTCAACTTCCACTTTGTGCTAACCTCAGTTCTGCTGAGTTTTGAGTAGAGAAAATACTTTCAACTCCGTTTGACTTGAAAGTATGACAAATATTTGATTTTGCTACTTATCTTCTTATATAATAACTATGCCTGAAAGCCATAAAATGGATCCTATTTTGGAGTCTGGAATATTAGTCATATGCTCAGGTTATTAAAACTCAAAGAGATAAAAGTTTCTATATACATTGTTATAACAAAAAAAGGCAATGATGCGAGAGCCTGGATGGAAGAGAAGGCCTATGTTTGGGACCAGGCTTAAAGTGTGGCGTGGCCTTGATGCATTTCCTCCTCACACAGGACCAGCTGCCATCAGAAGCCTCAGGAAAGTCCGTGAGACATCCTGTACCTGTGCCGTTCAGAAAATGTCTAATTTAAAAGTTTTTAAAAGGTGTTCATTTTAATTAATAAAGAAACAGAGGTTGTAGATATTCTTTTTATTTTCTTTTATGATCACAGCCTGTTTCCTAGGGGAAGCAAAGCTTCGTGAGATATTATCACCTTAGGGAAAAAATTATCAGAGGTTCATAGACTACATGATTCAGAAGGAATCTTAGAGCTAAGTTTTCTCATCTCCATATTTTATAGATTGGAAATTTTTTAAGATCTTTTCTTCAAAAGGCAGTAGTAATTCCCTTTTTCTACCTAACCATTATGCAGAAAGTCTTGGCTAACTTCAAAGGATTGCATCATTTTCTTGGTGACTTGGGCAGGTGACTCATGACTCAGTCATGATCACAGGCAAGCATCAGCTCGAGGATTTTAGGAGTTAGTAAACGTGCGGATCATAACTCAATGCAGAATATGTCTTTCGTCCTTTTTCTTCTGGGAACAGGCTACAGAGGATCCAGAAGAACAAAAACAAAGTCAATGAAAAATACACAGAGGAAAAAAAAAAAAAAGAAAAAGAAAAGGAGCACTGTCCCCACAAATAATCCTCTATCATCAGTACTCTATTGTTCACTAAGAAAGAAAAATATATATTACGGAGGAACCTCGTATTCTATGTGGTTTTGAATGCCAGAACCATTTTTCATTCGAAATTTTTGACTTAGGTAGTTTTAATGTTGTTTCACTATATATTCTGAGAGCGTCTATCGTAATGGGTATTTATGTTTCAAAAATGGCACTTGAAAAAAATCAATATTATAATTAAAGATGCTGTCAGGTGATGCTGGGATTTGTGAACTACTACGCAGAGCTGGATGAAGCATTGAGCCACTCTACTGATAAGCCACCTGAGCAGCAGTGAGATCCTCCAAAAGTCGTCTTTGTTAGGACAAAGCCATGTTGTGCTAATCCTGACACGATGAAAAAGGGAAAAGTGAAAGGTACTCAATTGCTACCAACCTCCCACACACGGTACAATCACAATTGGTGAGGTAATATTAATATAAAGCAGAAACAGCCTCACATAAAGTGTGAAGGGAAATTCGTTTCTAGAAGAGAACATAATGGAACTGTGCGTTGTCGTCAAGGTAGAAACCCCATGGCAGTATGCAATAGAAAAGATCTAATTAGAAAGTGCAGTCTAACCTCTTACTAACTTAAGATGCAGTTCCCAGGGAGGGGACTTAATCTCTAATTTTAGTCAAAGGGCAAATGTACAATTAAGCCAACACAAATGCCTTAGCCAATCATTTAGGAGAATTCTGTTAGCTTTGGACTCCCCGACCTGCCACAGCTTAATAAGGAGTTCCAACTGCAACAAATTGCTGTTTGTCAGGCTGAAAGGAGCATAGCCCACTGCAGCTCTATGGACACTTTGGTCTGAACAGGATGCGAGTATAAAATGAAGTGCGGCACACAGAGTTGTCGAGATGAAAACAAACTTTTCTCCATGTGTGGAAAATATCTCATTTATTTCCAACATAAAAATCCCTCTGCAGCCACTGTTGAAGCAACAGGGGATGTTCCCTTCCCTCTCTTATGTCAGACCACCTTGAGGCTTTGGCCACCAAGTAAATTTGAAAATAAATAAATGTATGCAATCACAGCTTTACTGAAAAAGCTTCTAGGGTAAGGAAGGTGATAATTATGGGAATGAGAATGCCTGTGCCCAGAGCACCAGTGTCCTCAGTCTCCTTAAATGTTAATGGACAAAGGTATTTCTAGTGTACAGGTGGGTGATGGGTTCACATAGCTTTACCCTGTGAATAAGCAGCATAATCCTTCTTGACGATGAAGCTTGTCTTTTCACTGATGAGGGTCTGTCAGCTCTTCTCCACTTGCAAAGGCTCTTTAGGAAAAGGAAATAATGGGGGAGCTTTGGAAATGAATTCAATCTAAGAAAACGGTCTGGCCCTAGCTACATATGATGCGCTGTTTTCTCTACCAATTTGAATTTCAGTTCAAACATACTCAATTATGTTTATCCAATACTTTTTTTTACTCCTAAAATGTTATAGTTTGTGTCACCAAGTTTTCACAGAATGCAGAAGAAAGTAAAACAGATTCTACACTCAAACTTGAGTTCGAGTTAAGTTAAAAGTTCACAAATAAGATTATCTCAAAGAATATATAAAGTGACGAAATACTACAAACAAAATGTTAAGAGGGATAAAATATAAAAACATCAAACTCATTCAATCATGCAGATCTGCCCCAAATAAATGGACTTATTAGGGAAACTGGGATAGATATGCTCTTTGACTAAAATCCACATGAAACATATTTGTGTGCATGTGAGCACACAGGTATACTCGTGCGTGGGCAATGGTCATTAAAAATAGCCCATGTCATACATTTTCTAATCAGGAACCGAAGGAACTAATCACAAGGGAATGCATTTCTTCCCTATTTTAAATTATTCTTGAAGGACTGATAAACTGAGATTTTTTTTTTTTTGTATTTTTTGTATGAGTGGCAACATTCTGTAAATCAAATTCATTTTCTAAATTTTTTAAGTTTGGGACTTTACAAGGACATCACAATGATTAATATAAAATTATGAGCCTTCTAATATAATAATAAGATAAGCATAATTATATCACATACTTTAAGTATTCCTCAGTTGTTTTCACATTAATTTCTAATTTTGTATTTCTAAGCATTTAACCAGATATAGTTAAGAGTATTATCTCTCTGGTCTAGATTTCTCTTCTTATTCCATTCAGGCCATACTTGCTCTGTATTTTCTTTAAGTTCTGAGTTCTTGTTACAAACAAGTCTATACAAAATGTTTTTTTTTTGTGTGATCATTATTATTAATTATAGCGTTATTTTAGAAACCTTGTATGCATTCAGACTTCATATTCTTGTATTTTTTGTTGCTTGTATTTTTAAGAGGGCTTTGCTTCTCTTAATTACCTTGTTGAACATTTGCCACTTTATCTGTTGTGAGAGAAATATTTTGTTTGATTTGTGGTTAACCTTTAGCTCTCTATTTCTCTTTCACCAGTTTTTTTTTATTAAGATTTCTTTTTATTTATTTTAGAGAGAGAGAGAGAGCATGAGCAAGTGGGGGAGGGGCAGAGGGAAAAGGAGAGGAGAGGGAGAGAATCCTCACGCAGACTCCCAGCTGAGCTTGGACTCGACACAGGGCTAGATCTCAGGACCCCGAAATCATGACCCGAGGCAAAATCAAGAGTTGGCCAGCCAATCAACTGAGCCACCCAGGCACTCCTCTTTGTCATCAGTCCTATCTTCTAGCTGCTTCTGAGTTTTGTCTCTCTATTCCATTCCTATAGTATGTTTGTACACATGTGAGGAGCAACATACCACATATGTGATATGTGAGAAAAAGTGTTTTATCATGGACTTAGTCTGGTTTATCATCGTTTCTAGAAGAAAGTAGAATTAGATCTAGAATATATCCACACTAAATATAAATCCCTGATCTGGCCAGAAATAAAGACGCTATTATACTTCAAATGTCACATTACTATACTTAATCACAGGCTGCATTGGCTCAGGAATTTACTGTTACAAATCATGGTAATTAGGAAAGTTTGGCGGTTTAGGAATGCTGACAACACTGACTATATTTGGCCCTCCATCTTGTTCTCACCTTTGGCACACAGATGGCACCACTTTAGGTAACTACTCTGTGACCTCACCACCATGTCTCTCACTTTATAAAAGCTGTGAGTTGAGATCCGGGCTTGGCCAGGGCAACTGGGAATGAGCATTGAGAATGGCTACATACCTCTTGGATTGTTGGTACACTCAGTTATTCCTGTAAGTAAAACTCTGAATAGACCCTGAATAAAACTCTGTGTAAACACTATGGAATGGCTTGCTTTGCCTTCTCAGTTTGGAGGATACATTACTGACCCTCCTTCCCATTCCAACAGTTGGTTTAGTCAGCATGTTACCAAAAATGAAAGAAGCATGAGTAAAGGGGCCTTGTCAGGAGAAAGCCCAGTGTCTGTGGAATTGGTAGAGCTAATGAGCTGCTTTAAGCTAAGGGTGGTAGCTTGGGTGTTAGGACTATGGGATACTGGGGGGACATAGCACTATGTTAAGTGGGTTTGAGATGTCAAAAATAGCCTCGGTCACTGATCAACCTGCCTTGCGACAAAGATTATATACCACAGGAATGGGTGAGAATTGCAGGCACTTAGCTAATTTGATTGATTGAATAAATGCTAGCATTGAGATAACTTGGCCTAAGGAAGGGGATGTTCCCTTCCCTCTCTTATGTCAGACCACTGTAGAAGAACTACAAGACATTATTCATGGAACTAGGAATGAAACCTGGTATTTATGTTCAGCATTTCAGAGGCCCTGGTGAAGAATGGCTTTCATCTGGTATGGAAGACCTCTTATGGTCAGCCCCTAGAGACTTTAGTATCAACACATTGCTAGAGTAGCCCCTGTGGTGGCTGACAAGTGAAACCAAAAGAATCTGTCCTAAAGGAAATAGGGTGAAAAACACAGAAAAAACAAAGGACCATGTCAATGATAAAATGGTGGAAAGGGGGCCCATTAAGGTCTCTCATAAACAGTTGTGGCAAGATTTAATATCATCTGGGACCTTGAGAGAAAATAGAAACAACCAAATCCAGTCTTGCTAAGCCAGTAGAAGGTGTTGCCTAAGGGAAACCAGTTTACTCCCTTGAAGGAAGACTCAAAAACCCAGGTGGGTTGCCAAGTGCACCTCCACTAATGGAGGAAATTCAAGGGTGAATACCCTGTACCCCTGGAGAGTTAGGGGTTAGGACAACATTGCCCTCTAGTGTGTGCAATAGGGGGCGATCAGAGGCACCATGTTGAATTAATCATTTCTTGGTTTTGTACTAACTGACTCTACTAGCTTTAACAGACACTGGAGCTGAATACACACATCTATGGAAACCCCTCAAAATTTTGGGAAGAGATCAATAGCCTTATTGATCATTATGGGGGACAAATTATCAAGGTCAAACAGACTAGTCTGTACCTACAGATAGGCAGGACTCATCTCCACTATTTTCTAGTGAATTCAGGTTGTGTAACTTGTGATGATATATCCTTCCTGTCTCAAACAGCTGAGTCATTACAGGCATACTAAAAGTCCCCAGAATGGAAGGGAAAGATGAACAAGATCCAAGGGCCAGATCAGTCAGTAAAATTCCTGAGTGTCATCTGGTTGGGTGAGACAAAGTTGATGCCAGAGACAGTCATTGATAAAATACAAGCTTTCTCAATCGTAAAACAGTAAAGGAATTACAGGCTTTTGCTGGTTTGTTGTGTTACTCGAAAACTTTTACTTCCCATCTAGTGAAAGCTATTAAGGCCTCTATATGCTTTGGTTAAGAGAAGCCAATGAGGTTGGGGTGCTAATCAATAAGAGGCTTTTTTTAAAAATAGAAATGATAGTAAAACAAGTACAGGCTCTGGGGCAAGGTATTAATGCCAGAAGTGAGTTGTGAATTAGAGTAGATGTAAATTGATATCTAGAAAGGTTTAACTGGGGCGTGTGGCAATGACACAATCTGAAATCAATTATAGTTATTTGCATAAGTTCAATAAAAATCTGTTCCCCTTGTAAATGACAACATTGGAAACATCAGGTATATTATCAAGGCTTTGAGTGGAATGTCCTATTTGAGAAAGACATGCATAGGGTTTGATATGACCAGACAGCTTTAAGCAACCTCAGGATAGTTTGAGGACCTCAGGAAAAGAGGCAGTAACCCAAATAGGTAGGTATTGCTTGTGAGTCTGATGGCAAATATTTGGCTTGGCTCTTAGCCTTGAAAGGCTATTAAGGGCTCAATCTAAAACTCCTTAAGAGAGGCAGACAACTTGTCCAGGTTCTTCCTTGGGCTGACCCACAATCCTGGTTTTGTGTCTGTCTGATACCCCACTACGAGAGTCCTCTGGGTTACATAGGGGTGTGTCTTTGGGTTCATCAACACGGAGAAGGCCCAGGTCACCAAAGCTGACCATTACTTAGAGGGTTCTGAATTGTGAGAAAGGAGCCCAACAGAGGCCCCAGTTCCAGCTGTATGCCTACTGCTTTATTGGCTTAGGAAATCACTGGACCACTTCTGACCCCAGCTTCTTTATCAGTAAGACAAGCTCAACTGATGATCTCTGAGGCATAGTTTCCACAAGTGCCTGGAATGATGTGATGGTGAATAGTTAATATTTATTTTTTTCCTTTTTTTCTTCTAAAGTCATGCTTATTGAGGTATAATTTAGACACAATAAAAATGCACAAATCTTGGGGTGTCTGGCTGACTCAGTTGGTAGAGCGTGCAACTCTTGATCTCGGGATTGTGAGTTCAAGCTCCAAGTTGGGTATAGAGATTACTTAAAATCTGGGGAAAAAAAACTGAACAAAACAAACAAACAAAAAATCCCCAGCAAAGTAGATTTAAAAGAACCTAAATGGCCATTCACTATTCTTGCTGTACTTACGTAAATAACGAGGCCAAGTTTGTTAAAACTGAACTTATACAAACAACTTAGTTTTAATTTGGTTACCTTTGCTAGTAATGAGGTTGATTTTAGGAAAAAGAAATTATCAGTAACACATCTTTATGGATGGTAGATTCTGGTTCTGATAGCCCTTGAATGTTTACTGTTTACCTATAAAAGTAGGCTGGATCTGAATTGTTGTGGTTTCCTTGCATACCTGATTAATTTTCTATTTGATTGCTTGCTCACTCTAGACCTGATTGTGAAAGCGCACCTGCAAGACTGTTAGGATTGAGGAAAGGACCCCTTTACCAGGTCACTGGCATATCTCATATCGATATTTAACTGCTGTGGCATAGGGATATAAGTCACATCCCAATATCTGCTTCTAGACTCCTCACAGAAGAATGCTGTGCAAATATTGTACAGGTCATAGAGATACTGTGGTTGGAATGCAGGAGTGCTGACAACACTGATTCCATCTTGTTCTCACCTCTGGTGCATAGGTAGCACCACTTTAGATAACTAGTAGAGATGACTGGTGCACAGAAGGCTCCACTTGAGATAACTAGAGGAGATCATCTGGTGCACAGATGGCTTTACTTTAGATAACTACCCTGTGACCACACCACCAGCCCCCTCACTCAATAAAAACTGTGGGTTGAGTTCTGCGGTGGATGAGGTGGTCGTTGTATAGCGCTCTGGGTTGCTGCCCAACCAATTGCCCCTGTCAGTAAGTTACCCTGAATAAAACTGTGTAAACACTGTGGAGTGGCTTACTTTGTTTTTGGGGGGGTATTAAACTGCCTTCTCAGTCCAGAGGATACATTCCTGACCCTCCTTCACCTTCTAACAGGAGGATTGAATAATTTACCAATTCCCTTTTCGGACTTAGGTCGACAACAAGCTAGAAAAGGGTCAAAGAACAAAAGAATGGTATTGATTTTATTAACGGTCATGCCATGTTTATTAACTTGCAAATACGATGATTTTGATATGTTCTGTTAGGAGTAATGGCTAGGACTTGAGGGCAAAATGAAATTGTCTACTGCTTATTCTCAAATTTAAACTTTAAGAAGTTCTGTTGAATTTGCAGAATCCAGTTTTTGGAATTTACCCACCTAGCCGTTTGGAAAATCTTGTCTTGCCTCACAAACCTGGCATCAGCTTTATTAAAACTTCCTCGGGCCCTAGATGCTTTTGTATTGATGACATCACATGACTGCACTGATAAAAATATCACTACACTATATTGTAGATTAAAACATTTTCTTGGGAAGCCTGGGTAGCTCAGTCAGTTAAGTGGCTGCCTTCAGCCCGGGTCATGATCCCAGGGTCCTGAGATCGAGTCCCACATCGGGCTCCTTGCTCAGCAGGGAACCTGCTTCTCCCTTCTCTCTCCCTCTGCTTGTGCTCTCTGTCAAATAAATAAAATCTTAAGAAAAATTTTTTCTTAAACTTAAAATTTTATTCTGATTTTAAAAGTACTGAAAATATTTTTTGTGGGCCTCTAGAAGTATTGTATACCCTACACAATTCATCTGTAGTGCCTAATGGATAATTCAGTCCTAACTAGAACAGAGACTAGCAGAGTTACTATTGTGTGTGTATTTGGTTGTTGAAGTTGTATGTGTTTAGGACATCTTTTATTGATTAACATGGTCTAATAGATGCCTGGTTCTCATTCATTTCTCCCCTGAGAAAATTATGGTTTCTTTTACAGAGAGGAGGAAGCAAGAGGATGGAGAGGGAAGAAAAATGATCGTTTCCATACTGAACTGTCCTGGGAAACAAAGTGAAGATCACTTTTCTCCATGGAAAACTTTGCAGCAACAGGTAAGCTCCCCTCAAAGGCAGAGTAATCTATATTTGGCTCTCTTCATTTCTACAGTGCTTCAGACACAGTTGGTAACATATATGGTTATCATTTATGTGAGAAATGTATGCAAATCACATTTGATAATTGAAGACAAAAGTGGGTTTTCTGTTTTTCTTCTAATAGTGCCTTCCTTCAAATTATTGAATGGTGATTCCTTACATTAGATTTGATACTTTTCAGTACTTCAGCTCCCATGTCCAATTAGTGGTCACATTCTAAAAGCTTTTTCTTGAACCATATCTTATACCTTCATCTTTATTTTTAAGCCCTTTAGAATGTATTTTTATCCTAATATGCTTATTCTGGATTGTGGATGCAAGATCAAGTATTCTAATAAAATCTGTCAAAGGTGTGAGTGTCACTACAGGAGTGACACTTCATTGTCCTGAGAGCAGATACTCCAGATTACGTATCCAAAGTTAGACGTGAACCTATCTTCTGGGAGAAAGGATCAGTTAAGACTGCGGAATTTTTAGTTAAGAAGTGTGTGGGGGGGTGATAATTCATTGTGGTTTGGATTTGCATTTCCCAGATGAATGATATTGAATATCTTTTCATGTGTCTGTTGGCCATCTTTATATCTTTCTATAAAAGTGTCTATTTGGGGCCTCTGCCCATTTTTAATCAGACTATTTTGGGAGGGGGGTTGAGTTGTATAAGCTTTTTTATATTTTAGTTATTAACCCCTTATTGGATATGTCATTTGTAAGTATCTTCTCCCATTCAGGGGTTGCCATTTCATTTTGTTGATGGTTTTCTTCACTGTGCAAAAGCTTTTTATTTTGGTACAGTCCCAATAGTTTGTTTTTATTCTGGTTTCTCTTGTCTGAAGAGACATATCTAGAAAAATGTTGCTATGGCCAGTGTCAGAGAAATTACTGTGTGTGTTTTCTTATAGCACTTTATGATATAAAGTCTCACATTTAGGTCTTTCATCCATCTTGAACTTATTTTTGTGTATGGTATATAAAAAAGTGGTCCAATTTCATTTTTTGGCATTTATCTGTCCATTTTTCCCAGCACCATTCATTGAAGAGCTGGTCTTTTCCCCCATTCTATAGTCTTGGCTCTTTTCTTGTAAATCAATTGGCCATAAAAGTGTGAATTTATTTCTGGGCTCTCCTTTCTGTTCCACTGATCTAAGGGTCTGTTTTTGTGCCAGTACCACACATGTTTTGATTACTACAGGTTTGTAATGTATCTTGAAATCTGGAATTGTGGTACCTCCAGCTTTGTTCTTCCTGAAGATTGCTTTGGTTATTTGGGTCTTCTGTGCTTCCATACAAATTTTACTGTTATCTGTTTTACTTCTGTGAAACATGCTTTGGATATTTTGATAGAATTGCATTATATCTGTAGATTGCTTTGGGTAGTATGGAAAGATGGGTGAAATAAAAGGAACTAAGAGATACAAACTTCCAGTCATAAAACAAGTCACAGACATGAAAAGTACGGCATAGGAATTTAATCATTAAGGTCGTAATAATGTTTGACAGATGATGACTACACTTACCGGTGTGAGAAATGAGTAATGTATAGAATTATTGAATCATTATGTTGTACACTTGAAACTAATAAAACACTGTTAACTATACCTCAGTGAAGAGTGGAAGAAATGGAATGTGAGCCCAGAATAAAGATAACCCAGGTAACGCATGTCGAAAGAGCAGGCCATTGACAGACAGCTTACAGCTTTGTATAGATAATGATTTTCAGTTACATTTTGATGCAATTCCTCAAATAAGAATCAAGTCTCAAAATGGGAAATGGAATTCAGATCACAAGAGACTTTTAAAGAAAACGTACACATCCTTCTTTGATTATATGCATTGTGTATAGTCTTGAAAAAAAAAATCCTGTTTGTACCTTACTGACCCATTCTCCCTGTAACAAAGTTCTCTTCTTATTATCATGAGACCATCTTCTTTTTTTTTTTTTAAAGATTTTATTTATTTATTTGAGAGAGAGAATGAGAGACAGAGAGCATGAGAGGGAGGAGGGTGAGAAGGAGAAGCAGACTCCCTGCTGAGCAGGGAGCCCGATGTGGGACTCGATCCCGGGACTCCAGGATCATGACCTGAGCCGAAGGCAGTCGCTTAACCAACTGAGCCACCCAGGCGCCCATGAGACCATCTTCTTGATATATTTGTCCTCTTGCATCTATCATCTCTATTATTATTCCTCCAATAGTCAAATCTGTAAATGGGATTTATTAAAAAAATGAGGCAATGTGGTCAAATCAGGACTGATTTCAAGTTTATAAGGCAATCTAGGGCTGCTCAGATGGCATTTGCCTAAGTTTAAACCTGATCTCACACCCTAGTAAGGAGACAGATCTTCTGATGGAGCTTAATTAGTCGCATTATGAAGGCTAAAGTGACATAGGGTGGGAAGTTCCCATCTTTTCAGTATCTATTTCTGTTAGACTATAAAACAAACAAGCCTTGGTAGTTACTCCTTTTTTTATTCATTCTGTGGGCCAACATATTTTTTTTCCCTTAACTGTGAATAATTGTGCTTAAGGAGAAGTTTCCACCTGAAAGTATATCTCAGTGTATCAGGACTCAATATTGTCTCCTGCTTAATACACATTCCATCATAGTGATTTTATGCTTGGAGTATATTTTTAGATTATTTACTCATCTATTCAACAAATATTTATTGAGCACATGATCCTCATGGATACCATAATAAACAAGACTGAGGATCCCTTCGTTCATGAAATAAACAATAATGGAAATAACCAAATGAAAATAATCACATGTTCTGAGAGATGGGTGCAAGACCACATTCATTTTAGTCAATTTAGCTACAGAAAATATAATTCTAATAAGTCACCTTATATAGTTTATAATTTTCCAGGTGCAGTCTTATTTAATTATTTACAACAACCACGTAACAGATAAGAAATCTAAAATTCTGAGAGGCCAAGTGACTGGCCCAAACACAGCATTAGAAATCTGCAATGCTGGACTCAGACCCAGGCTTCCCGAGGCCAGATCTTAATGAGTGTCATATACTTGGTCTATTTATTTTTACATATAGATATTTGGACAGTATGAAGTCTCCTTTATATATAAAGATTGTGGTGATGAAATCCTCAAAGAACACATTTCATGAAATGTGGCTCTAAACCAATCCATTACCATTGAGGGTAGCCCACTTTCCATGAAATTACAACATGTTAGGGATCATAGAAAAAAAAAAGGTAAAGAAATGAATGACAAATACGATGTTTTTGGAGAATTAAATGGTAATTTACCTCAAGTGATTTATATATTCAAAATCACATTTCTCATTATGAAGAACAATATGCAAAAGATTCATTTTATGAAACTCAATGAATCCTAAAAGTCAAATAGGGTCATTTTACTACTAAGATCTCGTACACATTTTCTTTATTGCTCTGATAGCACAGAAAAATTGCGATCTTTCTTTATATGAAAATTATTGTCTTTATTAAGTCCCTTTTATCTTTGGCAAATCTCAAAATTCAGCTTTTTACCTGTAAAAAATAACAATCCAGTTCTCAGTGTCTACTCTCAAATCAGCAGAACAAATAATGTGCAAAACTACTACCAAAATAACTTTTTCCTGCAAGCATTGCAAAATAAAAATAAAAACCTCAATTCCAAAGGATAAAATTCTTCACATTTTAGATGTTGAAAATGCGATTCTATATACCCTAAACCACCATTTACCCTCTGTACTATTGCTGCTGAACATTTAATTGTGACCCAAATGGATGTTCTAACATTTTAAAACCATTTTCCTTTGAACAATAACAGCAATAAGATTCAGGTGGCTGGAGAATACTCACAATAGATGGCATCCAATTACATGGTGGTGCCCTTGAAGTCTTTGTGTTTAGGCAGCAGGGTGGGAGTTATTTATTAGTGAAATACTATCCATTCTAAAAACAGTTCAGACCATTGCACAGTACACTCACTGTTCTATTTCTGCTTTTTGGAAATAGGTATGTTGAGGATCAGGAGAGTGACAAAGAAAAGCATTTATAAGTAGGCTTTAGGAACCTGGCACCAATGGACATGAAATAGATATATTGCATCTACAGAACGTTATCCCTTATTTCCAACACAGCGATCAATTTTGGAACCTCTATGAATGTTGTATGATTGTTGCTTTTCACACAGTTCGAGAAGACAATCATGTGGCACCACTAAGACGTTTGTGTTTAAAAAAATTTTTTTTTTTTTTTGAAAAGAATTCACAGAGGTGAGCATTGATAAAAGGGCTGGGTGAGAATGGGTGTTTGAGGAGGACCTGTCAAGAAAAGCTAGGTCAAGTCACCTATGGTCATGTGGTTAGAAAAAGAATACAGTGTGCAAACCAAGAAGCTTTTCAAAGTCTTCCTTTACCAATCTTCATTCTCAATAATTTTTTTTTCATGTACACATTTAGATCCTCAGGAATAAATTGAAAAAGTCTGATATTCTCACCTGGCTTCTCATTCAGAGTAATGAAAAAAAGCCATACTGTTCTCATTGTTTGTCCAGTCTGATTCATATCTTAGGAAATTCCATGGGAGTAGGTACATAGGTAAATTCTTCTTAGTCATAGTTACTTTAAAATACATAACATGGGGCGCCTGGGTGGCTCAGTTGTTAAGTGTCTGCCTTCAGCTCAGGTCATGATCCCAGGGTCCTGGGATCGAGCCCCGCATCAGGCTCTCTGCTCAGTGGGAAGCCTGCTTCTCCTTCTCCCACTCCCTCTGCTTGTGTTCCTTCTCTTGCTATCTCTCTCTCTGTCAAATAAATATAATCTTTAAAAAAAAAACATAATATATGGCAACTTTTTGTAGTGCAAGTATACATAACCATAATTCAAGGTGGGATAATTTTTCACTTGATAATATAAAAAAATTCTTATGGGTAATTTTGATAAGTTACTTTAAAATGTCTTATAAAACAAGCATTTTTAGAGTAGTATAATTTTGAGTTACTAATTATTGGCCATATCGGAGAAATGACATCTCCCGTCATCTGAATGCTGATATTTTTTTCAAACGTATATTTAGCTCCTTTAACAACATTGTTATATAGGAAATATGGGAAATCCTGGAAGAGTTGAGATACTCAGAGTAGTTGCCAACATTTTTCCTATGGTCAGTAATTTAAGATGAACTTAAATTAATATAGTTTTTTATTTGATAGACAGTGAGAATAGCAATTAAGGATGTATTAAACGTAGAAATCAGTGATAGTACAAAATAGATACTCTTCCTTCTTGAAAGGAACATACAGTTCCTTAAGGAGATTACCCACAGATTCATACAATTACAACTAAATATTTATGTGAAATTCAAGTTATAGACAAGAGCAGAGAAAGCAGAGGGAGAGAGCCATGGAAGGTGTGAGGGGAGGGTGATGGTGGCCGTGGCAATCTATTAAATTCTAAGGAGTAAGTTGAGATACATGCAAGTGGAGAACTGAGGTATCATATTGCCAGGGGATCCATGTTGCAAGCAAGTGCTAAGAGGTAAAAGTGAATTTGGCATATAAAAAAACAAAAAAAATAAATGCTATTGTGTATAATGATTACTTTTCCAAAGTAAAATTTGGAAAATTAAGGAACAAGTTCAAAGTGATCTTGATTATTAAGTGGGGTAGCACAATCCTTCCTATCAAAATATCAGGTTGTATTGATGGAAGGGGGAATATAGGAGAAAGACATGAGGGAAGTGATGTTTTGCTATGTTTTAATCTGGCTCAAAATGTAGGATGGATTTGGATGAATGAAGAAACCACTGTGGTGGTTAGGATATAAGTGATAGAGCCTATACCACAGTGGTTTCCCTGTGGATAAAAAAGATATTTTAGACAGAGATTAAGAAGAACATAAAAGAAAAAAGTAGATATAGAAGTATAATATGTAAACATTCTAAGACTCCATGACTTGATGTGGTAGAGCTTGTCTTGGTTTAAAGATGATGAATTCGGCTTTATTTTGAGTTTGAAGTAGACAGAAAATCAAAGTAGATGGTTCTACTAACCATGTATAGGATGAATTTTTTTTTGCAACCATGTTTGTTGCTCATTGTTTACTTTTGAATGACCTATTACAGAGCATGGGTCCCTAAGGCAGCCGTTGTTTGTCTAGATTCACCATTTTTTTTCTTACCAAGAAATGATAAAGGTCAGTGTATATAAATGTCAGTTTCTTGGGTGAGGGGGGTATTAATCGTAAAATAATACTAGCTATTAATCATGATCTAAGAAAATGATGGCTTCTATTAAGACACAATTTCAAATGTTCAATTTAAACGGTTTAGGTCTAAAACACGGCAGGGTCACCATTCATTCTCTAAAGCACTTGGGCCATCACTTGGGGAGGATTTACAAATATGAAATACTGAGTCATTCTATAGCACTTGGGGAAAATTTAGGGGTTATGCCACAATGTGGTTGCAAATGTTAGGATTGTTACTTGATCTCATAGTAAGGCTTTTATGCGTCAGGAGTCTACAACAAATACTACTTTATTTTTCTTACATGTTTTCCTATAAAAACTATAAACCACTTAAAATTAAAAGAACCTAAGCATATGTCTTAGTTATATGAATGATTGTGGGTTGGGAAAAACTGTTACATGTCTCAGGCAAAAGAAAACATGAAATGAGAGAAATTAACAAGTAAAGAAAAAAAATCTGAAGTTTCTGGCATCTATGGTGAAGAGAAATAGATACGGAGAAAGGGCCCAGGGAATCAGCAATAGAAAAGGTCAAGCGTAGCTCCAAGAAGATGACAGAGCCCCCCTTTATCTTGTTCTTGCCAACAATACTTTTAAGAATCTTTAGGTAGCTCAGTGATATAGACCATGAAGTTAGGGCATAACTAAGAAACCTGTCTGGATTGGAGAAAGTGGAACTTGAACTCTGTCTAAAATATGAATATAATTAAAAGATGCATGAGAGACTAAAGCTCATCCAGGGAAATGCAGGAAGTAAAACAGAGGCATAGAAGGACAAAACATGAGTTAGGGCTAATATAGAGAAATATTTGAATAAAATCCACAGTCAAAGAAAATGAGGTTCAGTAGGGAAGTACAAGGTGGCCAGATGATGTGCATGCTTTAAAATCCAGTGGAAGGATTTGTGCTGTGGGAGATGGAATAAGAGTGGCACAAATGTTTGAGACTTAACTTTGTGTTTAAGTGTTTTTATAAGATTAAGTTGTATTTAAGATTATTCTGTTGGTAATAAGTGGGGTATTTGGGAGAATAAGAAGCCAGAGCTAGGATGTGTGGTCTGGAGCATCATGAAATAATCCGGGAGTAAATCACAAAGACTTGAATGTCTCAATATTATGTACTTGAAGGGTTATTTTTGCTATTTAAATTTCCAGACAGAAGATGATAAAGTGGAGACATCATGAGCTCTGGAACCAGAGACATCTGAGTTATATGACTTTCTCCAATAATTACTAGCTTTGAGACCTTAAGCAAGTTACTTACTTAACCCGTGTTTAGAGATAATGTCGTACATTGACAGACTTGTTGAGAAATAAAATATCAGGGTGCCTGGGTAGCTCAGTTGGATGAGCTTCTGACTCTTGATTTCAGCTAACATCGTGATCTCAGGGCCCTGGGATCAAACCCCACCTCCAGGGGGAGTTTGCCTGAGATTCTCCCTCTCCCTCTGCCCCTCCCCCCCGGCTTATGTGCTCATGTGCATGCATGTTCTCTCTCTCTCAATTAATAAATAAATAAATTAATTAATTAACATAAAATAATTGTAATATAGAGCCAGAAATACAAGTATATATGTACACATATGATGATAATAGTGCCTCACACATAATTCTCAATAAAAATGTTGGTGTGTGCCTTTGCATCTTTTATAACCTTTATTTGGCTTTTATATGCATGTTTTATCTTATTATCCTCCTCAATATTCTTTCCTTTGGCAAAGTGCTTAAAGTCCATAAACTGCTTGAACAAGAGAGTAATTTGAAACTATATAAATACTATAAAATAATGATGACAGCAAAAGGGACACATTGAGGAAGCAGGCCATATATATAACTGGTCAAAATTTTCTCAAGTAAAAAATGTATTTACCTCTGCCACTGAAGATTCTAAATTTCTTCTGAAAGTTACTTGGTCAACAACAATACTTTTTATGTCCTCTCTTAAGAAAGTACTACCTCGGGACGCCTGGGTGGCTCAGTCGGTTAAGTGCCTGCCTTCGGCTCAGGTCAAGATCCCAGGGTCCTGGGATCAAGCCCCGCATTGGACTCCCTGCTCAGTGGAGAGCCTGCTTCTCCCTCTCCCTCTGCTGCTCCCCCTGCTTGTGCTCTCTCTCTCTCTGTCAAATAAATAAATAAAATCTTTAAAAAAAAAAAACCTACCTAAAGTGCATAATGAAATGTTTGACATGTTGCATGCAGCTTTGATCTAGACCTTTTATGGATTTTTTAAACTATCCTTTATGCGAAGACATTTAGCAGAATAAATCTGTCCTTCATAGATGGCAAAATGCATCCCTTTATCTCTCCATCATTTGTGACCTATAGAACCTTAACTTCTCTCTGTGTTTCCTATATACTAGGGAAACAGCAAGTCCAGAGAGAGTCAAGATAAATTTATTTCCTCAAAATGATAAACTTCCCATATACTTACAAGATGATCCCTGGGCTCAAAGGTTCAACTGCAGTATGTTAGAAAAAGGCGTTGTAATACATGGTTATATAAGTTTTTGGTTCTATGTGACTATCAATTAGAACAATTCTTAGACTCACAACACAACCCCTCCCAACCTCCTTTCTTAGTGTCATTGATAGTCATCTTTGTTGAGAACTTAGTCTCTCCCTGACAGTCAAACTTCTAAGGTATCTTCCAATCTACCAGCTGTATGACTCAAGCCAAATTAAACTCATCTAGAATACTGAGTACTAATGCGAACTTAAATTTTGTACGTGTAAAAATCCTTCCAAAATAATTTTCTTTAAACGAGACACGAATGAATTGATCTCCCATAACCAAAATGTGAAATGATTTTTAGATATCGACGAGCTTCCTTGTTCACAGTAGTTTTAATGGATAGTAAGAATAATTTCTAATACCAATTATATTTCAGTGTTTTACCTGCAGAATTTAATTCAATTGTGACCACAGATTTGGGTAAATGAGAAGTTTGGGTATTATTGATTTATATTCACAAAAAGGAAATTAGGACCTAAAAGTTGAGAGCTATTTAACGTTAGGCTTAGTAGCTTCATTGATGACTTTATCTGCATAGCTAGTATTGAGTGTGACCTCAGCGTCTCTATTATGCTATCTAAACCTTAGCATTAGCCCTAATTTTGAAGAGAAAAGCTCATTCTATACAGCATAGCTCTTTTTAGGCAGAGAAGAGCATGATGTAAGGGTAGGGTATAAAGGATAGCAAAGGAGGAGCTGGAGTCCACCATAGATCCAGTGATCGTCTGCAGTGCCCATATAGCATGTTTTCAGATCTAAGTGTTGTGCATCTTGGCCATACTTCAATATGTACAAAGTATCTAGCCTGCATTGGGCTTGCCCTTCATCTGTGGATAAGCTTTAGAGAGAATTCTTACATATGAAGTATCTGGTAGTGCTTGGGCTTACTCTGTTTGCTGGGTTCTAGTTTCTGTCCATTAAGGACAGACATCTCATTTTAGTTTAGTCTGCCTACAACTTTGTCCCTATTAGCCAAATTACCTAAATTATATCATTATGAATGATAATTGTCATCAAGTCTTATGTTATGACTTCAAATTTCCATCCACATTACCTTGGAAGTACCATAGTAAACCCTAATTAAAGTGTGCATTTTTCTTGAAGGGAATATCTGAAATATATCTGTCCCTTCTCTCTGACTCTTTTAATTAAGAGACTCTTACATCAGATCTCAATTCCTCAAGCCATCTTCTTAAAATTGGGATATAAATAATGATATGCTCAGATGATGTACACTGGCTCCTTGATCCTGTGATATTTTATCAAAGTGGCCATGAAAATGTAGGTGTGATATGGAAGATGAGAAAGTTGAGGCTCAATGAAGAATAGCAATGGATTTTGCTTTTCTAATTTATGAGCTATGTATTCATGAAAACCAATGAAAAGCTTCCTTTATTTCACCCAGACCATACTTGCCCTTAACATGTCAGACTTCCACATCCACTAAATTAATTGAAAAAATAAATAAACCAGACACCTGTAAGATATTAAGTGATAAAAGCAATCTATCATAACATCTTGCATAAATCATTTGAAGGTTCCAAAATCTTTCAATCACAGTTATACACATTTCTTTTTGTTGGAAAATGGCTGGTCTCCTTATGCTACTACACTGTTGGAATTAAGTAGGATCATTTCAGCTAACTTCTCTAGGTAAGCATCTAAGTTCTGTGAGGCATCTCTCATAATTTCATGGTATGCAATTGCTTTGATCAGCCCCTCCTCTCCTCTGAAGGGTTTCATTATGTTCACGCCACTTGACGTTTGCTTCATCTTAATTGTAATCATTTTAACTTCTTCAAAATACTTTATTTATATTATACTTAATATTAAGCCTGAGTAGAGAAACCCCTCCTCAGAACTGCATAGAACAAACTAACTTCCATATGGAATTTTCCCCATTCTAGAATGTAATAAATTGGAGTTACTGGTCATGGAAGTTGATAGCACATAGTTTGGGGTCAAGTAATCTGAATTTAAATCCCACCTCAAACTTAAGTTACCTAATTTTTTGAGGCCCAAGTGTTTCACCTATAATGGACATAATGGCCTTAAGTCTAAGATTTATTCAAGGTAGCAAATGTAGGAACATATGTGAGGAAGTCGGCATACCTGACATTGGAGTTAATAAATAATAGTCATTACATTTATATATTCCTTAAGAGCATATATAGATTCAAATTTCTATTGTCACTCACTGATTTCATGATTTCTGTAAGTTAACTTATCCTGGTTTACTAATACACACTTATAAGGATATTAATTTGTTCTAATACTGTAGTTTTTATGAAGTAATAAAGCAATTATAGAATATGGTAAATACTTAAAATTTTTTCTTATTTATAACTTTTATCTTTTTTTAATTTTTTTTAAAGATTTTATTTATTTATTTGACAGAGATACAGTGAGAGAGGGAACACAGCAGGGGGAATGGGAGAGGGAGAAGCAGGCTTCCCACTGAGCAGGGAGCCCGATGTGGGGCCCAATCCCAGGACCCTGGGATCATGACCTGAGCTGAAGGCAGACGCTTAAGGACTGAGCCACCCAGGCACCCCTATAATCTTTATCTTTTATAGCACTTTGGAAATTACACATAGTAGGGCTTTAGTAATGGAAAACTGAAAAAGATGACTATTTGGTTGAATAATCATTTAAGGAATATTATAATTCAGAATTTGCAAATTATTTCAATGACATCCTTGGGGAAATGCAGTATTTGTCTCATAAAGAATCTTTTCTGTAAACATCAATTCATGTTTAATATGTATATGATTCAGAGATAAAATGATTCTACCATAAATCATTTTTTGTCGTCCTCAGCACTCTTACGACCAGTGTATTGTTAACATTGGTGGGAATTCCTAAGGCAATTTGAAAATACACTCTTACATAGTAACTTGCTTCCTTTAAGCATGATGGGATAAGCAAAAATAATATCTGTTGTCTTTAAAGACATGTTTGAAGTTTCTATATCATTAAAATGGTACAATATTCCTTATTAGGTCTACTACTCCTTGAAAAAATAGCAATTCTCCAGGTATTTTGGATTTATTTGATCATAATTTGGAGAAATCTGTATGAGATGGAATTCTTTGTTGCTTTATTTGTTTGATATATATAGAAGGGCAATAAGGAAAATGTTAAAAATTATGTAAAATATAAAAGAATACAATGAAGGGTAAACAAAAGTATTAATTTTCAGTATTGATGAAATGTTAAACAATCCAGAACTTATACTACTATTACAATTACATGTTGGAAATAATTGCAATTATGTGAGCCAGTTAATTTAATTTTTCTCCTATTCTGTATATTTAAATACAAAGGATGTAGTATAAAAAAAATAACCGTTATAGCAGAAAGCAAAGACAGATGGGCACACAATGACAGTGTATCTGGTAGGCAAAGTGGAAAACAGCACATCTCTTTGTGAAGTGTATTCTAAAATATTTTATATATTAAAATGCACATAAAATGATTTTTCCTAATAAAAATATACACAAATATGTAATATATATTCAGATTAAAAGATTTCCTTTTGGAGGTATGGCTATATATAATAGCACACACAATACTATGATATATAGACTGTCAAAGCAATAAATTTGATATGACCAATGCAGATTTATAATCTTGGTGAAGACAACAGTGTGGTAGGAAGAGTCCTCATTTGTACTAAGCTAATACATTTATATGTTTGTATTAGTTATGTGCTAATAGGCATAAAAATCACTTAAATTTATTAATGAAAAGACTGGAAAAATAGAGCTTTGAAAGTTCAAAGGAGAAATCAAGGTGACTATCAATATAAGCAGTTCACTTTTAACACATAAGTTCAATGATATTCAGAAAGAATTAGAAAGAAAAGAAATTCAAAGGTCTCATAAGCATAAAAAAGTCAAAGAAGGTCAATCTTGAAACAGCTGCTGGAGGGGATCAGAGAGAAAATTTAAATCTCATAATTATGGTTAGAAAATTAAGGGAATAAAAATGGCCAACACCAAATCAATAACTTTCAAAGGGGCAGAGGAGATTATTGAGAAATAGCAATAAAATCCATCCAGACATAGCAACCAGAATTCATATTCAAAAATGCTTAAAAGGAAAAAGAGCATTGACCAATATACTATCAGTAAAGTCCCTAGAAATCATTCAGAGTAAGTAGTCAATGAGTATAAGCAGGGAAAATTATTTTCTCCTGAGTCGTGGAGAAGTAAAAAACTTGAGAAAAATAATAAAATTCTAAATTTGAAATCCCTCAAGACTTAGGCTAAAGAGGAGTTCCTGAATGATAGTTAACAGATTCAATTGAGGCCATCTCTGATTCTGTGGACAAATAGTCCATTGACCAAATCAGTCTGAGAAATTTTAATTTATGTGGTTCCTGGAGATAGCAATTTGCATTTACTCTAGACAGTCAAATATAGAATCTATGGATCAGTGAGTTTTTTCTACTTTGAGACTAAATTCCTCCAGAAAATAATCATTTCCATAGGACCTTATTTATAATTAGTAAAAACCCTTAAGCTGTGTGAATCCATTCTGATAGAAATTATTAAGTAAATGAGAGATCGGTAATCAAGGAGATAGAGCATAACTCCCCATCCTTGGAGTATGGACTGTGCCTAGTGACATCCTTCCCAAAGAATGCCGTGTGGAATGGGGAAAAGAAGAGTAATTTTACAGTGTAGAAACCTTACAAACATTAACTCAGATAATCTAGGTCAACATCATCATTGGTAAGTTATGTTGATAGTGTGTAACCTTGATAAAATGTGATAAGAATGGTACTTCTTCATGTTCTTGCTCCAAAAAGCCCATAATCATATTTTAATCATGAGGAAAACATCAGGCAAATTCCAAACGAGGGGCATTCTATAAAATACCTGATCAGTGCTCTTCCTTAAGCTGTCAAGATCATCCGAAACAAAAGTATGAGGAAGTGTCACAACCAGGAGGAGCCTAAGGACACATGACAACTAAATGTAATGTGCTATCCTGGATGAGGTCCTGGAACAGAAAAAGGATGTGAGGTAAAAACTAAGGAAATCTGAAAAGAGTATGGACATCAGTTATTTAATTAAAAACAAAAAAACTCGTCAGGATGATATTTCAAATTACATAAAAGACCTTAAACATTTTTAAAAACTATTCACATACAGGGAATTGCCATTTACGAGTCTTAAAATTAGGCTATTGTCAAAAGGTGACATTGTGGTAGATTGCACAGCTATTTCTGACTCCATAATTATTCATACATTTGAGGTTATTTGCTACTATAATAATAAAGCATATTCAGTATAATCTTAACTCCGTGGAAACAGATTCAAAAATTGAGAGGTCAAGTATGGTAAATTATAAGCATGAAAATTTTATCATTTGGAATTTCGGAACAATTTAAACAATGTCAAACATTAATTCACAAATATAGCAGCAGATGTATAAATTTATTAATATTCTTAAGACTGAACAAGAAAATGTTATATTTTTACATATAATGTGTTTAACAGAATTACTTCCAGAAAATAATTCAAGCTACACACACATACAAATAGGTACTATATTTACATATGTTCACATACAAGTATTTTAATCAATTTTATAAAGATGATGTCATTAACTATCAGCCACTTAAAGCAAAACTGTGCTACTATGGGAATGATGTTTTATCCTTAGCTTTGAGGGTGGGCTTCTGGTGATAAATACACTATTAGAGTTTACTGTCCCATATTGATGGTATTAACTAAGGTGTTAGTATGGATCACTAATGGTATTTAAAATGATAGAAGACAATCAGAATTAGAATGTCTTTCCTAAAAGAAAAGTTGATTAAAGATCAAGGGTTTTTCCTTTATAAAATTAACTAGTAAAAAAATTACTGCATAAGAGAAAGTAGAATCTTAGGAAATATGCTAGGACAAACACATATAAATAAACTCTTTAAAACTGAAAATCAGAAATGCTCTTCAGGTACAAAAAATAGAAAATGTATCAATGAAAAATTTAGTTTTGAAAGAAAACTCCATTCAATTGCAAAAGCAACTGATCACCAACAACTTTAAAATTATTTATGAGCATGACAGATTAGATATATTGTATACTATAGTTGGCTAAAAAATAATAATTCTAATGCTACTTCCCTGTCAAGCCACAATCACCCTTCAAATGATTTACTGTAATAGCCTTCTAAATGGTCTCCCTACTTGTGTGTCCGCCTTCCTAGAATCTATTTCAATACAGTAGCCAGAGTAACCTTATTAAAATATTAGGTCATTTCATATCTCTACTTAAAAACCATCTGATATCTACTTGATTGTCTCAGAATGGAGGCTAAAATCCTTACAAAAGCCTAGAAGGCCTAAAGGGCACTGGCCCTTAATTAGCTCTGTGAAGATTACCCTCTCTCTTAACATTACTGTCCACTCTCTCCTTTGGCTTTCATACTGAATGTCACACTTGAATTCCCTCAGCGTGCTCCTAACTGAGGCACATTTTGCAGCTACTTTTTTCTGCTTAGAACAAACTCTATCCATATGTCTAAATCACCTTTTTCACCTCTTTCAAGTCCTCAAATACTACCTTCAGAATGAGATCTATGCTCATCTCATTATTTTGCAACGCCAAATCACACCTTGTATTCCTTTTTTTTAATTTATTTTATTTAAATTCAATTAACATAAGAGGTATTATTGATTTCAGAGGCAGAGGTCAGCAATTCATCAGTCTTATATAACACCCAGTGCTCATTACATCACGAGCCCTTCTTAATATCCATCACCCAGTTACCCCTTCTCCCCCATCGCCCTCCCCTCTAGTAACCCTCAGTTTGTTTCCTGTGATTAAGAGTATCTTATGGTTTGTCTCCTTCTCTGGTTTTGTTTTGTTTTATTTTTTCCTCTCTTCCCCTCTGGTCTTCTGTTTTGTTTCTTAAATTCCACATATCAGTGAGATCATATAATTGTCTTCCTCTGATTGACTTATTTTGCTTAGCATAACAGCCTCTAGTTCCATCCACATCATTGCAAATGGCAAGATTTCATTTTTGGATGGACGCATAAATATTCCATTGTATATATATACACCACATCTTCTTTATCCATTCATCTGTTGATGGACATCTGGGCTCTTTCCATAGTTTGGCTATTGTGGACATTGCTGCTGTAAACATTGGAGTGCAGGTGCCCCTTGGATCACTACATTTGTATCTTTGGGGTAAATACTCAGTAGTGTAATTGCTGGGTTGTAGGGTAGCTCTATTTTCAACCTTTTTTTTTTTTAAAGATTTTATTTATTCGACAGAGAGACACAGTGAGAGAGGGAACACAAGCAGGGGGAGTGGGAGAGAGAGAAGTGGGCTTCCCATGGAGCAGGGAGCCCGATGCGGGGCTCGATCCCAGGGCCCTGAAATCATGACCTGACCTGAAGGCAGACACTTAACAACTGAGCCACCCAGGCACCCCTATTTTCAGCCTTCTGCGGAACCTCCATTCTGTTTTCCAGAGTGGCTGCACCAGCTTGTATTCCCACCAAAAGTGGAAGAGGGTTCCCCTTTCTCTGAATCCTCACCACTATCTGTCATTTCCTGACTGGTTAATTTTAGCCATTCTGACAGATGTGAGGTGGTATCTCCTTGTGGTTTTGATTTGTATTTCCCTGATGCTGAGTGATGTTGAGCATGTTTTCAAGTATCTGTTGGCTCATCTCCTGTATTCCTATTCTTCTTTACACAGATCTGTGTTTTCCATGGCACTTAACATCTTTTACCATATTATTCATTTTGTTATCCTAATATTTCTTATTTGTATTCTACCTCTAGAATATAAACTTTATGAGAACAGACATGTTGGTGTTTTTGGTCCATTGAAACAATTCCAGAATCTCACACAGACTAGATGTTCAGTAAATACTTGTTGAATGAACAAATGACAGTATTTTTGTTCTCTGTGGTTCTTTTTAGTTATTTTGTTAAGAGATCTAAAATAAGAGTCATTGAACCTTTGAAGGAAAATGAAAGGAAGTGAACAACGAGGTAAAAGATGTATTAAAGAAATGAATCATGGAATACTACGTCAAAAACTAATGATGTAATGTATGGTGATTAACATAATAAAAAAAAGATGTATTAAAGAAAATGTATCTGAGATCTTACTGAAATGAACAGCAACCCAGCAATGCAAGAAGAACCAAGGAAACTTTATAATAAGGATAAGTTTGTTATTTGTGGCACTCAGACAGGAATATTCCAGGTTTTTCATTCCACCCATCTGAATTGAGAGTACGGAGAGAAAATTAAAGGGATTGTTTCTGTAGTCATACTTCCTGGTTTGGAATTCCTGCTTCTTTGTTTAATATCTATGTGAACAAGATATTTTACTTAACATTTTGCTTCAATTCCTTCAGGTGAAGAACGAAATTGAATAAAGTTCATCTCATATGCTTTTGGGGGCCTTATGAAATTTGTATAATGATTCCAACAGTGTCTGTCTTTGTCAGATTTTGCAATCATTCTAGAATTCATAAAAAGGAGTGGAATATTTTCCCACCATTTGCCGTGGTTATGCCATCATCTTTTGACTTATTGAAGTTCATCCTACATAGTTTTCTTGATTGCGGATTAGAAAAAGTATTCTCTTTATTCTATTAAGTTCAAGACTGTTTTCTATAGTCATTCTTCTTTAAAGTTAGGTTAGCTGAATATAAATACAATTCTTGCTTTGTCCTTTCTTTTCTTGAAGGAATTTGAAGGTATGCTTAAAAAATTGAATGCTTTTATTGAGAATTCTGAGACCCAACCTGATATTTTTCCTTTTGCAGGCAAATTAATTTTGTTTTACTATTTACATTTGAAGTTCTAAAACATAATAGGTTATGCCACAGTGTTGACTTTTTACTGAGAGTCCATACAATTTTTCCTGTCACACAGCATAACTTTCTACTAAGTCTAAAGTGGTCTTTCTATTGAAGCGAAGGTCTCCAAAAATAAATCTTTAATATTTGGTCACTTCAGTGTTGGGGTTTTCTTTTTTGGGGCTCAGTAATTATGTGTACATACTAAATTTCCTTTAGAGTCATTGGATTTTTAAATATTTTTAACCTATAATTGATTTGTATTTCATTCTATTTGATTCCCTACTATGTTCTCTCTGGTTGAGCAACAATATAGAATAGAAATCTCAATCAGTCAGTAAAAGTAAACATTAGAAACAGACCTACAAGTGATCCCAGTATGGATGTTTACTAATTTTTTAAATAACAAAAATCAGTATTTTATAAATAATGTTGGATCAACATATTTAAAGCAAAACTGGACAGAACTGAAAGAAGGAAAAAAGAAAAATACAGGGACTTTTAGCCTTTTTTTCAATAAGTAATAAACAGGAAAAAAGCAGTAAGAATATAGAAGATAATAAAAATGTAACAGATTTGAAGTAATTACCATACCTGCAATTGGCAGATTATACATTTTTTCAAGCACACATAAAATATTTTACAAATAGTGTATTTTGGGCTAAACAACAGAATTTTAAAATTAGAAATGAATAGGAATCAATGACAAGAAAATCAAATACTAAAAAGTTAAGTATCCAAACACTTGAATGTAATGCAGTATACTTCTGGAACATAATTCAAGGAGGAACTCTCAAAGGAAATTAGAAAATTTATTGTACTGATAGATAACACATGACAAAAACATGTGGGACACAACTAAAACAATTAGGGGGATGTTTGGCTTTAAGTACATACTAGATAAGAAGAAAGGCTAGAGATAAGCATGAAAGTAAAGTATACAAATATACAGGAAATCAATCAAAAAAGTAGAATAATAACAAATCACTAAAATGCAAAACATACATGCAATAGATAAAACTCATCAAAGGTTAACGTTAATTCTTTGCAGATATTAATAAAGTTGCTAAACTCCTAGCAAGACTGACGAGTAAGAGAACACAAATTTCCAATGTTAGTAATGAAAAAAGTGGACTTCACTACAAATCATACATGTCTTAAAACAATAATAGAATAATACAATCACAACTTTGTGCCAGTGAATTTGCTAACTTAAAGGAAATGGGGAAATTCCTTGAAAAGAAGAATTTATCAAAACAATAGAAAAATCTGAAGGTTATAGTCATTAAAAAATTAAGTGCTGTTTCCATTTTTTAAATTATTTTTTCAGTGTTATTGTTGTATAATTTACGTACAAGAAGCTACAACCCTTTAAAGTTTACAATTGAGTGAGCTCTGAGAGGAATATATACCCGTGGATCTCTTGCCAGAATCAAAATAAGAACAGCTCCAGCACCGACAAAGTTTTACCCGTGCCCCTGTGCAGCCCATCATTTCCTCTCCTCCTGACCCCAAGCGAGCAATGATCTCATTTTCATCACAATAGATGAATTTTATTTTCTAGAAGTTATATAAATGGAATCCTATTTTATGTATTTTTCTTGTCTGGGTTATTTCACTGAGCATAATGAGTTTGAGACTCATCCATATTCTATCAGTAGTCTGTTCCTTTCTTGCTGAATTCTTGCAGTATTCAACTGTGGTATACATCAGTCTTTTTCTATCTATTGTTAGTCATTTGGTTGTTTACAGTTTGGGGCTATTATGAACAAAGCTGCTAACAGCAATTGTATATGAATCATTTTCTGAAATATGTCCCTTTTTCGGTTACAAGTACCTAAGAAAGGAATGGCTGGTATGGTAGATGTAAGTTTCTTTTCAAAATTCTGCCTAGTTTTCAAAGTGTTCGACATTTGCCTCAACGCTAGCAGCGTCTGAGGATTCTACTTGCATTATATCACCAACTGTTGATACTTTAGCCTATTAAATTTTATTTATTTTTTAAAGATTTTGTTTATTTATTTGACAGAGAGAGACACAGTGAGAGAGGGAACACAAGCAGGGGGAATGGGAGAGGGAGAAGCAGGCTTCCCCCAGAGCAGGAAGCCCGATGTGGGGCTCAATCCCAGGACCCTGGGATCCTGACCTGAGCCAAAAGCAGATGCTCAGCGACTGAGCCACCCAGGCACCCCTAGCCTATTAACTTTTAGTCATTTTAATGAGTTTGTAGTGTTATCTCACCATCGTTTTAATTTTCATTTCCCTGATGACAACTGATGATGAAGGTCTTTGTATGTGCTTATTGGCCAGTTGTACATCTTATTTGGTAAGTTTTTGTTCAAATCTTTTGTACGTTTTAAAATCAGGCTATTTCTCTTAGTAAGTTGTGAGAGTTCTTATATATTCTGGACCCTAGTCTTCTGACAGAAGATTTCTCTTGCAGTATTTTTCCTATTCTTTCACTTGCCTTTTCATTTTATTAAATTTTTAAAAACCAAGTCCATAGATTATCATAAGTAACATAAGTCCGTATCAATGATAATCAAGAACGATAGTGTAGTTAAAATATAGTATAATAAGAAACATTTAAAATAGGCATCTCTACTTGTCAAGACCAAATGTTATTTTAATCAAACATTACTATCATCTGGAAGTTGAGCGTCCCAGGAAAATTTCAGTTGCTGAGTTGTTTTTCCAAAACAAAATAAACGTTTGAGAACAGTACCCTTGTTTTGTATTTTGCCTGACTTATTAGAGGACAGTAGTACTCTCATAACATTTTAAATTTGATCTGTTGCAATATATCATTCCAGCTGAAATATACAATGAAAATCCAGCCTGACTCAGATATGTATGTGGAAAAAAAAAGTGTTTTAATAAATTTTTCAAGTAACTGTGGATAATCTTGTTGGTACTACACTGGCATTTTAGGTGCAATGTGGTGCTTGTTGTAGTAATAATTAACTCTGACAAAAGAATGGAGGGAAAACTGAGAGTCATAGAATGGAGAAATAGATTCAAGGAGGACCTTGCGTTTATCTGTAACTTATCTGTATCTGCATATTTTACTTTAAAAATCTGGAGGATACTTGAAAACAAGGCTTACAGATAACACTTTGATGTCTCAAATATTCTCTATTTTAAATTTTCTCAAAATAATGTTTTAAAGTATTGAACTGGTAAAAGGAAGGTAAAGTAATAATTACCATTTTGGACAGAAGTTCCTTTAAGTTGAAAACAATCAAAACTTGTGTTTTGACATTTTGCCTAAGAAACTTACTCTGTTTTATATTTTTTTTATGTAACAACTAGGGAGATTGATTAAAGTGAATTAAAACAAAAGTAAACTGAATTCTAATGTAACAAAAACCCAGATAAGTATGATAGCATTAACAAAAGAAGTTTAAGTTCTAAATATGAAGACACGGAGACATAGAGATGAATATCAAATACTTAAAAATTATATATACGGAAAAGCTAAAAACGAGGCTTTTCTTGGGATGATATACTCAAGAGCAACTGATGAAATTAAATTTTAACACCACCTGGAAAGTTAGCCTGCAGGAAGAACTTGACTGCTGCAGTGACATGTCTAATTCTCCTACTTTGGCACTAATTAGATGTGTGAACTTGGATTGACCCATCGAGTGTTTCTAATAGGTTGTATAGTGATGGGGAAAAGTTATTATGATTATGAGTCCTTACCTTTACTGGAATAAGTCGATCACTGCCAGAGCTAAGTAACAAATTAATCTTACAATGCTGTATCAATAACTAATGTACCCCAGAACTACAGTTTTTTTTCTTTCCCATTTAACAAAACAGAGTAACAAGTTTGTAGCCTAGGTTGTTAAAGTTCACATATGCTCTTCAATAGACCAGAGCCAGATCCACAACGTACAAGTGAGCGCTGCTTTCACAAGCTCCTCCTCGCTGCCATTTGTTCTTTATCCCCATGAGTTGCATCTGTCTCTTCCATGAAACTGCTCTACCGGGTCGCCAGGAGAACACTCACCAATCCATAGGCAAGACACCTTTTGAAATTGTTAGTTTTGGTATCCCTCTTGTTACTTGACAAGCGGAAGGATTTGAGACATTGACCTAATTTGGTGGAGTTTTAAGTGACCACAATGGAATCTCACTTTTGTTAGTATTATATGCTTTGCAAGTGCTTTTACCCACATTTTTTGTTTGCTTTTTATCACATCTCAGGGGAATGGGGAGGGGAATTTATTTTCAAGTTGAACTGTAAGACATTTAGAGATGTGGAGAGACTCTCAAGGAAATATAACAAAGGTAGAGCTTGAATCCAGTTCTTTTCACTCCTTTCTAAATACTCTTCCAGTATTAATACCTTGTTTCTCATAACAAGCATTACTGAGGCACCTGAAATAATACTTCTTGAAAATAAGCTCAGTAGAATGTTGTTCTAAACCATCATTTGCAAATGAACATATTACTTAAGAATTTGTCTTTTAATAGTCACATACTTGTTAAATCATAAGTAATAAATGTTTATATGAAACTTTCCCTGGTTAGCCTACTGTGTGTTTTTCGTTTCTTGATTAGACCCAGACTGCTAGAGCTCTCAATTCACACAATATGTTTGAGTTAAACTTAAAGGAGAGCAATCCCAGGCATTTGTTTAAATTGAAAAATATAGGATTTTTTTTTCCCTCATAAATTGATAGCTTTCTGTCTCCTTTGCCCTAGGGATATCATCTACATGCATAGGCATATTAATGGATTCTCATAACTTTGGAGTAAATATCTTATTTGATATTAGCATCTGTTTAAATTAGGGCATCAGTTTAATTATATGCTTTCAAGAAACGATAAATTCCTCTATGTCTGTCTCCCTGGGAAACACTCAACAAGTATTTGTAGGAAGCATACATAGTGGGCCATGGAACTCTGTTGTGTATGCTTGAACCCATCTTCTAATACCCATGAGAAAAAGATCAAAATTGAAGGAAAACCATTGTAGATTCGCATTAATTACTTAAAGAATTTTCCTAACAATTGAATATATTAATGGATTCAAAAGAGTAGAGATTCTGTTTATTCTTATTCATCTCTCATGGTACTGTACATTTTTTTGAAAGAATAACTCTTTTTTTATTTAAAGAAAGGACTTTTTTTTTTTCCAAGTCCCCAAACTACATGCACATACTGAAAGTGCTGAGGAGAAACCTGCTGCTACATTACCACTGTTTATTTCACAAATGTATATGTTTAGTTATCTCCTGTGACTTTATGAGCTTATTGACTACTTTAAATCAAACCACTTCAGTCATTTAGCAAATAGCCACCTGCCTCACTTACCTGGAATATGTACTATTTGTGTACCAAGAATAAAAAAGTTACTGGATTAACTGAGTTATTTAAATTTTTTTTGAGGCTTAGAGGGCATCAAAACAATTTGAAATTAGTATATATTTTTGTTACTTATTTACAACGTCGACTTAATAAATTGTCACAGATATGTCCCTTTAAAATACTCTTTTATTAACTAAAAATTTTAAGTGAGGGGCGTCTGGGTCGCTCAGTCGTTAAGTGTCTGCCTTTGACTCAGGTCATGATCCCAGGGTTCTGGGATCAAGCCCGGTATTCCCCATATCAGGCTCCCTGCTCAGAGGAAAGCCTGCGTCTCCCTCTCCCACTCCCCCTGCTTGTGTTCCCTCTCTCACTGTCTCTCTCTCTCTGTCAAATAAATAAATAAATAAATAAAATCTTTAAAAAAAATTCAAGTGATAAAAACTTCATAATTTCCTAATTGTTACCCAGGATCACAATATTATTTTGTCAAGATGATATAATCAGACCTGCATGCCTAAGATTCGTGTCTGGCAACCACAAGAAAGGATCATATCTAAATCTGTCCTTGAACTACTACTCCCATAATGTGTATTCTCAAGATGGGAATCACTAATAGAAATTACTAGCTTGGTGCTTGGAATAGGTCCAATCATATTAAAACTGTACGTAGGAAGTTAAAAATATTTCAGGATTTCATTAAATAGTTTAATTTTTTTAAGGATTTATTTATTTATTTATTTGAAAGAGAGAGAATGAGAGAGACAGCACAGGAGAGTGAGGAGGGTCAGAGGGAGAAGCAGACTCCCCGCCGAGCAGGGAGCCCGATGCGGGACTCGATCCCGGGACTCCAGGATCATGACCTGAGCCGAAGGCAGTCGCTTAACCAACTGAGCCACCCAGGCACCCAATAGTTTAATATTTATGGTAAATAACTTTTATTCTCTGTATATTCATGAAAGGAATAGGATATTTTTAGAAGACTGCATATAATTTACATAGTTTATCAAAGTTATATATGTCTGTAATATGTAAACTAATTTTCTTGTTTAGAAGGTTCCATATGAAAAAATCATAGTGGAAAATTGCTACATCAATACATTAACATCACTAAAACAAAGATAAAATTTCAGTGATCTAATTAGCTAAATTCTACAGGAAGTAAGTTAAAGCTTAGAATAAGTCACTTAAGGCAGTCCACTAGTTTTAGGTCATTACAGGATCTGTTTCTGTGCAATAGTGTTATTTATAAGGATTAGTATATTTCTTTTATGAGTATATCCTCGCTGTCTATGCCTCTTCTACTAGGGTAGAATCTCCTTGCTATGTTTTGTTTCTTGTTCTCTATTTGGCCATGGACTGTGGAGGTCATGGAAGACTCTCCGATAATACTCTATTAAGATATTATGTATTGAGTTTTTGATTCTGGATTTCAGATCTTTATAATATGTCACCAGGTAATTATAAATTTCATTTCTCATTATATAAATCATGTACTGTGCTGGTGGTGCACAGTACATTCTAGTGGGAGGCCTAATTTTCCCATGAAGACATTTGCTACATTCAATTAGAATTTTGTTTTGTTTTTGTTTTTAAATGGGCACTCAAGCTTATATCAATTGGTGTACTCAGGGTTTATTTTTTTGTGTCACTGAAAATGGCAGATGTTCTTGATACAAGAAGATTCTTGAAATGGAGAAAGGAAAACATAGTAATAAAGTGTGTAGTGTCATAAAGCCATTCCTGCTTTAAGGTAGGGTAAAGAGTTACTGTGTAATATAAGTGTGCTATGGAAAATTTTAATTGTTTTTGGAAGTAGAGAATTTATAGATATGATTTACCTGTTGATCTTCATAATAACTTTTTAGAACATTAAATGGTATATACAGATTTGACACTAAAACCTGATGAATATAGGCTAGCCACATGAATTGTTTGTTCATTGGTTCTTTCCCTACATAAACCATCATGTATATTTCCTGATAGCAACATGGCTTGCATCTAGCTCTTAGAAAGTTTGATGAAACAAGTGGACTTGTATCTGAATATATATCTATCAACAGTCATGCTTGAGAAGTCTAGCAAAAAAACACTTGAGTCCCAAGTGGTAGTTGTTATTCCTGTAACCTGATTATCATGTTGCTTTCCGTCACTCATCTTCACGTAAACTGATACTGTCCTGGCTTAGTCTTTTGCAGTTGTCATTTCCTCTGCCTAGAAAGCTCTTTCTAGACCTATCTTGGCTTGCTCTACCATTTCCTTCAGATCTTTGCTCAAATATTACTTTCTCAATAAAGAAGTCCCTAACTACCTTTTTAAACATCTCCCTGATATTTCCTATTCTGATTCCCTGATATATTTTTCTCCATAACATTTGACATGGTCCAATATAGCAATATAGTTTGTGTGTATGTGTGTGTTCAGGTCACCAGATTAAAAAAAAAAATCTTTTCTGTTAAATCTGAGTTTCAAATATAAGTATTTCCAAATACTGCCTTTCCAAATGCTTAGAATATCACATTTAATGGTGCATTTTAATACAAAATATAGGAACATACATATAATTAAAATATGTGGTACCATCCTTTAACCATGCAATATTTGGAACATTCTTACACTAAAATTTATTTGTTGTTTATCTGAAATTAGAATTTTGACTGGCTTTTTTGTATTTTTAATCTGGCAACCTGTGCGTGTGTGTGTGTGTGTGTTTGTGTGTGTGTGTGTGTGTGTGTGTGTGTGTGTGTGTGTGTGTGTGTGTGTGTGTGTTTGTGTCCCCAACCAGAATGTAATCTCTATTATGGAATTTGTGCTGTTCAGTTCACTGCTGTAGAGGTGAACACGTAAATACAGGTGATGAACAGTACATATTTAAGAGCAAATTAAGTTGCTTGACTGTTTATAGTCTAAGTTTTATTATCTGTTAAATTAGGACAACAATATCTACCTACAGGGATTTGATGAAGTTTAAAAGAAAGAATTTATGTAAATAGCTTTGCACAATACCTAGCAAGGTAGTATTTTTTTTTTAATACAGATTTGCTTTTATTTCCACATTCTACTTGTTAAGAGAATTGTAATAATCGTTTTATGATTTTTCATTCTTTTGCATTCGTTATCATTATTACTATTCTTAACCACAATAAGGGCCGCCAAATGTTCAAGGTGAAGAATTCGCAAAATCTTAGTTTTTTATTTTTTTATTTAAATTCAATTTAATTAACATATACTGTATTATTAGTTTCAAAGATAGAATTTAGTGATTCATCAGTTGCATATAACACCCAGTGCTCATTAGTTCAAGTGCCCTCCTTAATGTCCATCACCCAAATACCCCATCCCCCCAACCCACTTCCCCTCCAGCAACTTTTTGTTTCCTATAGTTAAGAGCCTCTTATGATTTGTTAAAGTTTTTGATATAAGAAATGTCATTAACTGTTTTCCCTAGGGTTGAACTCAAGAGGGATTTGCTTTGCTTCTGAAAGACCTATTCAGTGTCTATTAAGTCCAGTTGGAGTTCGACGTGATTTTTCTATTTTTTGATGATGTAAAAATAACAGATTTTTTTCCCCTTTCCTTACTTGGGAAGGCACAAAAGAAGGTGAACCAAAGAAATCCATAAAGGTTTACAATGAACCTATAAAATGACACTTTCAAATGTTACATCTCATTTTTAAATAGAAATCTTTTACAGACAGGAAGAGGGCATAGGTAGTGGGAAGTGCTTGAAAAGCAATTTTAAAACTGTTTAAATAGCACTATTTCAAAACTTGCAATTTTCTTGTTTTGGGAAATAAGCCTGATAATAGGTGAACACATCAAATTCCCTTTAATGCATTTAGTCATGCTTCTGTTCTACAAGGAGACTAGTCTAAGAAGTTGAGTGCTGTGATGGGCAGGGTTGGGTCCTCTGGAAAACAGAGTACCATCTCTTCTTCCACTAACAATATAGAGCAACAGCCTTTTTAAATCTAACACAATGTGTCGAGGTTGGTACATTTTTTCAGGCTAGCATCGTGACTTCTTTAGAAATAAGGTTTACATAAATTTAACCAATAGATACATGCTTGAAAAGATGGTTGGAAACTGATTTTCTATAACTCATAGTGGATTTCAAATTTTTCTTAGAAAACTGAACATTTACAGAGACACTTGAGTGAATATTCTTATGAAATGAGAAATACTTTGAAATTTCACATAATCACACCCTAACTTGGCTGTTTTATAAATTTGGACATTCACAATGTTATTTTGTTTTATACAGTTGGAGAACAACTAGAACACATGAGATAGACTTAAAGTCAGATATTAGATTTTTGTTGTGATTACATCACTAATAACATTAGATATTTAATGTCTCATATGGTGACACCCACTGTTAATAGTATTCTATTGAGCAAAAGTAAAAAGGGGTATGCTATTACTAAGATTTATATTTTTATTTTTACAAGTACACTTACCTATCAGCATCCTCATAGATCTAATTGGGCATCAGAATAAGGATACTTTTGAATTTTCACAAAAATAACTTTAATAATAGATATGCACAAAGAAGTTATATTTCTGAATTATTCAGTTACTGTTCTCTGTGGTAGAAAAAAAGCACAGAGATGATGAGTGGAGACTTTTATTACTATCTCTTTTTTTTTTTAAGTAAGCTGTCCACCCAACATGGGGCTTGAACTCACAACCTTGAGATCAAGAGTTAAATGCTCTACCAACTCAGCCAGCCAGGTACTCGATGAACATAGACTGTAAAGTCAGACTCCTGCTTAGCCCTTTACTACTCATGTAATCATATAAAAGTTACTTATTTCCAAAGCCAAACTTCACTAATTTGATTCATGGGGGACCATAATAGCACCAGACTCAAAGACCTTTAGTGAATATATAGTGACATAATTCATATAGGGTGCTTAGCACCAAACCTGGTATATTTATAATATATAAATTGTAATTCTTACTATCATTTTATACCATATCATGAAGAAATAATTATAACCACTTTGAATTTGAAGAAGTCATGACTCTGCAGTTACTACTGTTAACATCATCATTTTAGTAATTAAAGATATTAAGTTTTAATGTTACAGAAAATCCTTTATTTACATTACATAGATACACTTAGATATTTTTCATTCTACACATAAATACATTTTACATGCCATGCTTGCATTTTTGAGAAAAGAACTGTCATAAAATTTAATTACATTTTCATATTTTAAAGTAAGAAGGACAAGTAGGCTATTTAAAAATTACTTCTATCCATACAGTTTGCAGGATGGTAATTTCTAATCTTTATTTGGTAGAAGTCTTTATATTTTGAGTAACTCTACTGTGATTATAAGAGCTGGTGATTTAAGTAACATGTAAATGAACTTAAGTGATATTTGCATACTAAGACTCATTTAATCATAATATTCATAATCAAGTGAAAATCATTTTAGGTAAGTGTAGCTTTAATGAATGTAGGGAATTACCTTTAATTTGCAAATGAGTACTTTTAAATAATGCTTTTAAAATTTGACTTAATATAGAAAAAAACACTGATCATTCTCTTATTTTAAAGAAAATAGTGGAGGGGCATCTGGGTGGCTCAGTCCTTAAGCATCTGCCTTTGGCTCAGGTCATGATCCCAGGGTCCTGGGATCGAGCCCTGCACCAGGCCCCCCTGCTTGGTGGGAAGCCTGCTTCTCCCTCTCCCATTCCCCCTGCTTGTGTTCCCTCTCTCTCTCTGTGTCTCTCTCTGTCAAATAAATAAATAAAATCTTTAAAAAATAAAAAGAAAATAGTGGAAGCTGACAAGTTTTATTCAACCATTTTTGTTTCTGAATGGGAAGTTTTAAAAATATCTTATTAACCTATTGTATAATAAGTAACAGTGTAATAAATCATAGCAGTAGAGTCAGTTAGTCACATGACTAAGCCCTTTAAAATGATAAAATTCTAACTTCCAGTTAGTCATCATCTCATCTATAAAAGCATATTCAGCTGAAAAATAAATGATGAGTTACTGTACAACTTAAATTTCCTGGAAAATGGATCAAGTATCCATGAATATAATACTTATGGGTTTCTTATACTCAGTTTATCAAAAAAATTAAGAGGAACCTAACAGTTCTTAGTTCTTTTTGAAATAAAACAGAAAATAACTCAGTTTAATATATTAGTAACCATCTGTTTATATGTGAAAGTAAATAATATACTTTAAGAATGTAGATATCTGAGTCAGAATGTCTCTGTTCCATTCCAGGCACCACAGTTGCTCTATGACGTTGGGTAAATTATTTAACTTCTCTAATACTTTACTCATCTTTAAAATAGCAATAATAACAATATCTAGCTCATCTATTTATTGAGTTATGGTATATCATACTTGGCAATCTTCTAGAAAATAAAAATAATAAAGATTTGCTATTACCATTATCACTTTTATTTGCTAGAAGGAAAAGCATGTGTTTATCAGTGTACTGCTTGATATTTTGCCCACTGTTATTGGACTGATTTAAGAGGAAATCTATGGGTATGAGAGACCATCTATAGCAACCAGAAGTAGATAGATAACCTCCTCTATAGCCATTCCTGTACGAATGACATGAATCCTATGGCTTCCAAACATTAAGACTGACAAAAAACGTGTTGGGTGTGTCCTCAGATTATGGGTGTTAGGAATACTTAACATATATACCATAAAACTGTTATGGCTCTCACCCTCCGCTCACTTTCTCACTATGAAACATAATTTCCATATACCCTGTTCCATTGTACCCATATTTAGATATTTCTGTATTGTACTGGTCAACCCATTCTGCAATTAAACATACCTGAGGGGGATAACATGGTTTTTGTACTTTGAAGATACTCAACTGGGCTGAAGTACAAATCCACTTGAGGATGACTTACTGTCATGCAAGAAAATTTAGACTGAATGTATTTTCTTATGCTACTTAAAAACATAGTTTAAAAGTGAATGCTGGGGCACCTGGGTGGCTCAGTTGGTTGAGCGACTGCCTTCAGCTCAGGTCATGATCCTGGAGTCCCGGGATCGAGTCCCACATCAGGCTCCCTGCTCAGCGGGAGTCTGCTTCTCCCTCTGACCCTCTTCCCTCTCGTGCTCTCTATCTCTCATATAAATAAATAAAATCTTAAAAAAAAAAAAAGTGAATGCTATTATGGGGTGCCTGAGTGGTGCAGTTGGTTAAGTGCCCAGTTCTTGGTTTTGGCTCAGGTCCTGGGGATCTCAGGGTCATGGGATCAAGACCCAGGTTGCGCTCAGCGTTCAGTGTGGAGTCTGCTTATGATTCTCTTTCCTCTCTCTCTCCCCCTCCCTGCTGTGTGATCTCTCTCTCTCTCTCTCAAAGTAAATAAATCTTTAAAAAAAGTGAATGTTATTTAATATAGAAATTAAAATTGACTTATTTTAAGGCTTTCACATCAAATTGAATATCCTCCTCTCCCCACAACCTCGTCAAAGAGACAGGATATAACTAATTGTCAGTTCTTCTTTTACAAATGAAGATCAATGAATGGGAAGATACTGAGGTATGGGAGAAATTAAATTTAAAGAGTTGGATTGTAAGCAAAGGATTTCTGTTTTTGGACCACTAGGCATGTACACACATATCTGCAAAACATGAGGATAATAAATATGTGGTAGGCAGTTAACTAATAGTCTCTACCTATTCACGAGTTCAGTTTTCAATATATTACCAATCTCTTTCCTCATAGTAATCATAAAGTCAGTGAATATTCTACAGAATTAGCCACAAACCTGAAGCCCAAATACAATTTTTAAGTAATTTCTACACCCAACATGGGCCTTGAACTTAAAACCCCCAAGATCAAGAGTCACATGCTCTACCAACTGAGTCAGTCAGGGGCCTGTAGAGCCTGAATCTTAATGAGTCACAGGTTCTCGAGCCATCTCAAGTTTTTCTCAAATTTTCAGTGAAAATATTTCTACATTTTATCTGAAATATTCATAAATAGTAGGACAGTCTACAGTGTACATAAAGGCTCTGAATAAATTTGGACAATGAAAAATTAAGACAATGAGAAATACTTACTTTGAGTTATAGATCATAATGACCCCTCACATCAGAGTCAGCTTTACAAAGACTCATTACTGACCACGTAAAGACAATGAGAAATACTTTCTTTGAGTTATAGATCATAATGACCCCTCACATCAAAGTCGGCTTTACAAAGACTCATTACTGACCACTCATTACTGACCACCCAGGAAACAAATAGGCACATCATTCTCACACACACAGGCATATATATATAGGAGTTTGCTTGAAGCTTCCACCCTGACAGATAATTTTGAATAGAAAATGACTCTGAATTTTAATAATTATGAAGAAAGATTAAGTTTTAGGTTTATTAATTTAAAGGATATTCTTTGTCAACTTTTAATTTTCTTTTTTCATTAAATTTCATAAAGATTTTTCTTTTATTCAAATGTCATTTTTGAAATAAAAATATCAGATGTGTTTATGTTAAAAATATTGAACAAAGTAGGAAAATGAAAAGCAGGAAATGCTGTTATTGCTTAAATATTAATAAGGAAAGCATATCCATAAATGGATAAAATTAGTTAAACCTGCAGCTTTAAGTAAGAGGAAGAGTTTGCCTTAGTTAATATGGATCACATGCATCATTACGTATATCTCTCAAGCACCACACTTCTAACATAGAACTAATTCTGGGAGCAAAATACCCATCTTATTTAAAAAAGTTAGCTTAAAAATTTTTTAAAAAGAAAAATGTTGGCTTAGTTGATAGGTATAATGCATAAGGATGACTTCTTCTTGATTTAACCTTTATTGATAAAGCACCAAGATAAACTTCCAAGAGGATGGCAAATACCTTCTTCATATCTAAAGGCAGTTGTATGTGTACTTGATGTGAGAAGTGTTACTGTACTTAAGGTAAATTTTGTTGTCTAGTTGATTAATCATTGAGTATCTGTCTTGGTTGTTTTAGGCATTGCTGGCTTGAAGGCAGAGATGTGAGCTCATGAGTTCAGTTTCTTCAAGTTCTTAAATGTAGAGATCTTTAAAGTTACACTGTGTGTTGCTGGAGTGGTGGGGGTGGGAGGGATGGGGTGGCTGGGTGATAGACATTGGGTAGGGTATGTGCTATGGTGAGCACTGTGAATTGTGCAAGACTGTTGAATCACAGATCTGTACTTCTGAAACAAATAATGCAACATGTTAAGAAAAAAGAAAAAGAAGAAGATAGCAGGATGGGAAGAATGAAGGGGAGTAAGTCGGAGGGGGAGATGAACCATGAGAGATGATGGACTCTGAAAAACAAACTGAGGGTTCTAGAGGGGAGGCGGGTGGGGGGATGGGTTAGCCTAGTGATGGGTATTAAAGAGGGCACATTCTGCGTGGAGCACTGGGTGTTATGCACAAACAATGAATCATGGAACACTACATCAAGAACTAATGATGTAATGTACGGTGATTAACATAACAATAAAAAAACACTTAAAAGTTACACTGTGAATTGCTCTCTCTATCTCTCCTTGATATTCAAAAAAAGTAAGAACTTGCTTTGAATAATGTACATCATGTACATCAATGTTTTAAAAATGCAGTGCTAGGGCGCCTGGGTGGCTCAGTTGATTAAGCAACTGCCTTCAGCTCAGGTCATGATCCTGGAGTCCTGGGATCGAGTCCCACATCAGGCTACCTGCTCAGCAGGGAGTCTGCTTCTCCCTCTGACCCTCTTCCCTCTCGTGCTCTCTAGCTCTCATTCTCTCTCTCTCAAATAAATAAATAAAATCTTTAAAAAAATAAAAATCTTTAAAAAAAATAAAAAAAATAAAAAAATAAAAATGCAGTGCTAAATAATGAGTCTCTAATTTTCAGAGCTTGAAGAAAACTTACTGGTTGCACTTAAGGATGGAAATGCCTGATCTAAATGTGCTTTCCACCATCCCTACCACATATAAACCCAGGCAAAAACAAAAACAAAAACAAAACAAAAACAAAAAACCACCTATGAGCCTAAATGAGATGTAATTATTTGGGAGGTAGAAAAGGAGGATAAACCAAAAAAATACATTTCAATGAATAATAGTGCCAATTTTTATTTTTGTGTTATGGAAGTGAATATGCAGGTCTAAACCACAGCTAGGTCTCTAAAAAGTGAGGTTATATCAATTCAGCAAATATTTTATTAAATATTTTCATTTGTCTTCCACTGCACTAGACACTTAGAAATTAAAGTTGAGGAGTGCCTGGGTGGCTCAGTCAGGTAAGTGTCCAACTCCTGATCTCAGCTCAGATCTTGATCTCACACTTGTGAGTTCAAGCCCCATGGTGGGCTCCATGCCCTGCATGGAGCCTACTTATAAAACCAGCACCAAAAAATTAAAGTTGAAAAAAAGAGGTATTTTACCCCCTCAAGGAACTCAGTGTCAAAATAAATGCAATATGAATAAAATGGTTCTGGCAATACAGTGAGGAATATGCTAGCAACAAAAACACACTACCATGAGAACAAAAATATGAATATGACTAACAGTCCTTGTTGAACAGAGAGAAGACTGCTGAATGAGTGACATATGAATTGGGCCATGTACAGTAGTTAAGCATGTAAAGAGATTGTATAAATGAAAAGGTTCAAAATGGCACAATGGTCATGAATATAAAATATTGACTCAACTATAATTTTCTCAATAAAATTCAAGTAGTGTTTTTGCAATGTCATATCCTAGATTAGATCACGGAACAGAAGAAGAACTAAAGTAGAAAAACCAGTGAAATCCAAATAGCAACTGGAGTGTAGATAACAGTAATGTCTTACCATATTCGTCTTAGCTCTCTCTGTTTATGATAGCTAAAGTCGTTTTCTTCTAGTGCTAACTTACTGCTGGCCGTCACACTATAACAACAGTTTGCAAGAATATTCCTACTGCCTGTTATGCACTCAGCATCTGAGAGGAAGATGCCAGCCAAACCCATTTTCCAATTTGAATGGGTTCTATGGGGCCTAGTAATGGAAATACTTGGATGAGTGGAATTTTCAGAATTCAGTTGGTAGTAAATTCCTCTAATACATAGAGCTTATAAATGAAAGAAACTTAATAAAGTTTTTACCATATTTGACAACATCCTAAAAAGGAAACAGCATTACCATTAAAATGTTGTGAATCTAAAAGAAACTTTTGTAAGTCATCAATAATAGAAAAGAAATTGCCATAGATCACGTCAGAGGAAAGCTTGAACTACCTATTTGCTCTACTGAAAATAGTATTTAATACTGTTTGCAAGGGCACCTGGGTGGCTAAGTCGGTTAAGCATCTGACTCTTGATTTCAGCTCAGGTCATGATCTCAGGGTCATGGGATCGAGCCCTGTGTCAGGTTTCATGCTCAGCTCAGAGCCTGCTTGAGATTCTCTCCCTTTACCCTCCCCCACCATCATACTCTAAATAAATAAGTAAACAAATAAATACAAATTGTGTTTGCATATGAAGAGACAAGGAATATACAGTCAAAACACAAAATATTAAAGAAATGGGCAGGAAATGTAAATTTTCTCAACTTTGGATTATTTCTATCAATAAAAATTTAAATTATTTTATATAAATATCCACATAGCATGTTAAAGTTATTGTTCTGTAATATGGATCTTAAAATGACTGCACCAAACTTTGTAAGCTGGAGGTCACAAAAATTCCTGGATTTATCTCTGTAAGAGGAGTCCTTCAAAATGACGGGAAATGAAAGCAATAAGTGAAAATAAAACAAAACAAAAAATATTCAACTAAACAACCGTCTGGTAGGACCCTAGGAAAACAACAAAAAGATGAAAGAAGCAGTTGGCAACCAACATTGGTAGAAGAGCCCATAGCCTGAATCAACTGGCATTTATTAGAAAAACAAAAATGCCCATATATATGAAATGGGCTTTTTGAGGTATATTCTGCATAGAGGAAATGTGGTCTAGGTCTGATGCACAACAAAGTCTGTGTTATGAGAATAAATAGCAAAGAAGGAGAGAAATTGCATGAGGCCTTTGTTTCTTTTGACTTTTATGTAAAGAGGAGAATTTCCAGATATTAAACTAGGTGAATACTGGTCCCTTAACCCTGACACGTCGCATCTCGTGAGGAATAGGGCTAACTATAGATGAGATGTTGGAGCTGCTTACAAAATGATCCACCAAAAACAAACACAAACAAAACAAAAAAGATTTTATATTCAAACTGACCTAGGTCTCTTCAGTTGAGTCTCCAAACCTGTTTGAAGACTATATTCTATAAAACTCAGATTACTCCCTGACCACACCCTGAAAATAGTGCTTAACTGTACAGACGACTCTTTATGAGGGATGCTAAATCCTGGTTCTCTAAGAATAACAATCATTATGGAATAGCTTTTTATATGGCTGAGAAACTTGATTCATGAACAGCAGATGATCATAGTGGTCAACATGCAATTTCTGTAGCCAGACTGCTTAGGCTTATATGTAAGCACCACCAATGAATAATGCCAGGACATCAAGCAAGTTACTCAGTCTCTCTGTGACTAGATTTCCTCATCTATATATACAATGAGGATAATGAAAACACCTATCTCAAGTTGTTGTGATAACAATCAATTGAGTCAATATTCTCAGAGTAATTAGAATAATGCCCGGAACATAAAATAAAACTGTTTTTAATTCAAAATATTAAATAATATATCAATTTGTGGGCAGAGGGAAGGAAACTTGGGGGGCAGGAATCATTTTGAAAAGCTTAAATTGCCTTTTTACAGGAAAGGACTTGGTCTGAGTGCAGTAAAAAACAAAAATGCCTGTACTTACTGCATAAGATTTAGCATTATATATGGAGGGATTTTTAATCTATTTCTCCCTACCAGTCTCCTATTCTGCCCTCACATAGGCAACTATTTTAATGCATTACATGAGTTCTGAATTATGAATTGGCATGATTGCATGTGCCGGCTTTTAATTTGCAAAAATAGTATTGTATCATAGACCTCAATATGGGTCTCACTTTTTTCAATAATCACCATGCTATGGATATACACCAATGTTGCTTTCTATATCTCTAAGCCATTTCCTTCAAATATTGAGTGGTATTTCATGGTGTGCCTTCAGTTCATTTTACCCATTTTGCTTTCCAAGTAATAGGCATACAGTTTGATTGGCAGACATTTGAAAAATATCTTTTGTTAGTAGGGACTTGAAACTGCAAGAACTTCAATGTACTGCTAAAGGAAAGATTGGTATAGGCATAGTGGAAAGCAATGTTTTAGCAATTATTCAGGACAATCACCTGCTCATTATCTTAACTTTATCACTTACTCCCTTCTGAGCAATACTACCTGTTATACTGAGAGGTAAGGTATTAAGAGCCATTCTGTGCTACTGCTTGTTAATTTTGGAGTCAGGTTGGATCTCCACCTACAATCCATAGGTTAGTATAGTGAGGTCTTGGTCCTTTAGTTGGCTATTCTTTTCATCCCATTTTTGGCCTCTAGACAAAGGCAAATCATTTTTCTGGTCACAAGTGGCTGCAAGCATGTGGTTTAAGCTTTTGAGAGAAAACATCAGGGAGACTTAGAATGACTATAAGTAGAATACCCAACATTTGGAGGGTACTCTAAAGCTATGGTCCTTATGATCTAAGCCAACTTAAACCAAACAGATCAAAGAAAGGCCCCTTCTGGAGTCCTTTTCTTGTCAAGTGGCTTCTTTATGTATTCCATGTAACCATCTTCACTTCCTTAGAAGTGTTTATCCAGTGAGCTTGTTCCAGAGGAACAGAGGTATTGGAAATCAGAGTTTTTGGCAGACAGGAAGACCTGTAGGATCATCAGCATCTTAGCAAATCTAACACTATCTTTCTGGGACAGGGCAAGGCCATAGGTGGACAAAAGAATCATATAGATCTTCATGGTATAAGTATTAAGAAAAAAATGGTCAGACAGAGAAGGAGGAAAGGAAAGAAACATTCTTCATTTGACATCTTGGGAGGAAGCAGTCCATCTTGATGTGGGCTACTTTTCTTCCTAATCAGTTTGATTTTGAGGTCTCCATCTGCACAGGACCAGATGTCAGATGGAATCTTCTTGGGTTGCATAATATGCAATAAAGTTTTGACACTTCCTAATTTAGCAGCCATGTCAGTGGTCAAGCATACTTGTTAGGGTCCTACACCCTTCCTCACCAAATAGATAGATGACAAAAACCTGATTGGGTGTCAGGTGTAGGGAGGGTTAATCAGGTTAAAACAGCCCACCAAAAAGCCCATAAAAATCCCTAGACTTAGGAACTCTGGCGCCAACCATCTCGGGTCCCCTCCCTCTTTGGGAGCTTTGTACTATCACTTTACTATCACTCAATAAACTTTGCTTTGTGGCCCATCACACTCCATCTGGTCTACTTCTTCATTTTTCCAAGCTGCATTACCATGGGCACCCCAGGAGAAGACATCCTGTAACATTTAGAGGATCCTGGAGGTTGGGCTAATGTCAAGCTAGGGTATCATTTTGCCTTTAGCCAAGTATTAACATTGAGGCAGTTGAACTCCTTGAGGAAGGTCACTCTGCCTGCCTCAAGCATTTGTTAATGGGTTGCAAATTGTAAGGAGATCACATTTTTTTTACATTTCTTTTGCCTTTCTTTTACACATCATAAGATATTCAATAAAGATCTATCATTTAACTTATCTCAGTATAACTTTAGGGTTTCAAGTGACCAAAATGATTTTGGAAACTGTTTATGGAGATGTACCATAAAGTAAAATTGTTGTTGGAAAAGTTCATTTATAAACTTTTGTCTTAGATCTATTTAATCTACTCATCCTTAATTGTTTACATTACTCATGAAAATTTCATAGGACATTAAACAGCTAACCATCATCTTAAGTTTTATTTCTTGCTGACAAATTCTGTAACAGAGATAACAACCTATTTGACTTTTTGTAAACCTAGGTAGAATAAAAGTATTACATTCAACGGTGATAACTCTAGAGACACTCCTCTTTTAATTAAAATAATAAACTTACACTGGCTTTTGTTTATAAAAGGTTATCCTAGGCCATGTGAACTTTAAAAACCTTTGAGTTACTTACTGTATTTCTGAGAGCATATTTGATTTATATAAATGTTTACTTTTTTAAGCCAATGAAATAAAGGTCTTTAAAAATTCATTTTGGCAATACCATTCAGAGGTAGCAAAGTATTGTACATCTATAACATACATACTGTGAAGCCACACCCCAGCAGACTCTAAGCCTAGGGTGGGATGGTCCAGGGAGGCCAAAGAAAAGACGCAGGGACAGCAACTAAGACTTAGGTTTATTGGGGGAACTTACGTACAGAGTCCAGGAATGGCAGACTGCACAAAGCATCTGTTCCTAGGTTCTATGTTCAGCGTGTTTTTATAGCATAGCAGCTGAATCTAGCAACTATCCCTGGCCCTCCCCCTCCTCCTGTGGCCAGTGTTTCCTAGGAGATTAAGGGACATTTCCATTACAAGGGAGATGTGCTGGATTGACCACCCCCAGCACCTCTGACCTTGAATGCTGAACAACACCTTCTGCAAATTGTGCTTGATGGGAATATGAAGGGAGGACTGTATCTCTACATTCTCAAGATAACAGGAGCATTCAGGGTGTGCTTGCATGAACTATCCAGCATATACCATAGACATACATAAACATACACAAACATACAGACATATACAGAGATCTTAGAAGCTTTCGTTTTAAAAGTTTAGCCCAAAGATGGCATGACAAAGTAAAATTCACTAGTTATAAAAGAATAGTTGGATCTAAATTGTGCTTCTAGAAGATAGCAGAAGTTAAAGTTATCTGTTCAGATGGCTTCAATGTTTACTAATATTTGTGTAGAAGACTTTATAAAGATTTTTTTATTCTCTTAGTTTCCAAATAACCTTTTTTTTTTTTTCTTTCCCCTCCTTGGATAAGAATTACCTCCCTGAAGTTTGTATTTCAAAAACATGGTCTAGATAAGAGTTCTTAGAAAAGTCAGGGGAGAACATTTACATCTCAAAGGCACAGGGAAAGAATTCAAGTTCTTCCAAGATGGCCATTGGTGCTTAAATCTAGAATTTTACAATACCTCCAAGTCTTATGAGATGAAAGGGAAGGTTTGGTGATAGATAAAAAGTAGTTGGACTTTTCCTGTTCTTGTAAAGACTCAATTTGTAAGAAAAGGATAGTTGTTTTTAATTCCTCAAAGAATCAGGTTACAGTCTGAATGACATCAAAGAGCTGACCCACCCATTTAAACTGCTTTATCTGAAGTGTCCATCTTTAGATCAGGGAGAAGGTCTTCAACTAAGATGGAAATCGAAAGACTTCTTAAGTTCCTGATTTAGAGTTATTTATCTTTGGAATGTTTTTCTTTCCTTCTAGGTGTGTCATTTCATTTAGCTTAGGGGAGAAAGCCTAAAACAAAACATGTCTATTAGGCTCTGATTATCAGCTTCTGATTTGGCCAACTTCTGACCGTAGAGCTACTTTAAAAAATCCTTTCAAATCTCATCAGGTTTTAGCAAGTACAAACCATTATTTGTTACATTATTGAATGACCCCATGGATGAAAGAAACATCCCCAAAGAGGGTGCAAAATGTACTCTCCTCCTAAGATCCAAAGCTACTTCCAAAGACAGCCCAAGAAAAGACTTAGACAACTCCTGAGAGAGCTGGCAACAGTCCATAGGAACCTAGGCACAAATGGAATGCAACCCATATTTCTGTCCGGCCATATTTTGGGGGCCCTCAACCTGACAGTTTAGCTGCTTGCATAGACAAAAACCCCAGGCAGGGAGAAAACCAAGTCGAGTTGTCAGGACACTAAAGGAGACAAACATGAAGGAAATAGCTGTCACTGGGAAAAAAAGGATCAACAACAATGGGTACCCCAAAATGAAATTCACAAGAGTCCAAATGTGGAAGTCAAGGGACAGCATTTAATTTTACCTTCCTTTCTTTACTGTGTACTACAGAGATTCAGAAGAGCTGACTCTGGTGAGAGTTCTCACCCTTTGATGGCTTCTGCCAGTTTTCCCAGGATCCCATCTGTAGGCTCGGGAGTGAATAGCATTTAAAGTAGAAATTGTAGCTCTGAGATCTACCAGAATTTGGCAGTGTTTTCCATTAATTTTAATTTTAGTTTGCCTTCGCTGTTTAACGGAATAACTGGTAGTATTTTACTAAGTAGTCCCCCCCACCCCGGCCCCTTTGTAGCCTTTTCAACCCTGAGAGGGGGGCCGTTTAGGGAGGCCCTCCTTCAAGGGTAGATACAGGGGCATTCAAGTTGGTGTGGAAAGATTTGACAAAACCTTTGAAGACCATCTTTTTCCAGTATCCTACTTGATTGAGAATGAGACACTGATTTCTGGGACAGTGTTTTGATGATGGACCCCTGGGAAAGTACAATGGGAGAAGCACAGGTGTTTTAGGTTCTGGTCTTGGAGCTATCACAGCTCTTAAGGCCACTAACTTGACAGACTTATAGTGTTGATGTGTCTTCAGAGTGGGAGGCAATTCAGATGGACGATTAGTATAATGAAGAGTCAAGTAAAGAAGATAGAGGGTAATAGTAGGAGTCATGTCAGTGTTACAGTCTTCTTCTTCTTCTTTATTTTTTCTTTGGCCTCTCTGGTGTCTTTAATTTTTCATTAGCTTTTTGTAATGAATCTTTTAGTGAATCTATTTTGGAATCTTGAAGCCTTTTGGAGTCTTCGGCACACCAGTTAAAATCGGTATCCCATTCTGTTTGTTGACTTGAGAACCCATGCTTTCAAGTGCACTTCTTAAATGAATGACCTTATGTAATTGGAACATTGCCCATAATGGCCATTGGAATTCTAGCTTGTCTTTGTAAGATTTTGCCATTTTTGTAGATATCTACAACTTCTGGGACCACAGTTCTCAGACATAAAATAAGCAGGTCCATTGGGTCTCTGTAGAGAGAAAAATGGAGTCTCCCATGTCAAGCAGGAGCCTGTGTAAAGCAATGATGCAAGCAGTTAAGGTATTGCAGCTAGGAGATATCACTGGGACCAATGTCAGCTGACATCTCAGAACTGATAACTCGCAGACATAGAGGAGGTCTGCAGAGACCCAAAGCCAACTAAATCCCTTTAAAAAGGGAAGAATTTTCCATTGTATATATATACCACATCTTCTTTATCCATTCATTTGTCAATAGACATCTTGGCTCTTTCCAAAAGAGTAACAGTTTGGCAAGCTCTGCACTTGGCGCAGAGTCTGCTTGAGATTCTCTGCCTCTCCCTCCCCCCTCTGCCCCTCCCCACCCCTCTATCTCTCTTTAAAACAAATAAATTAATAAAATATTTTAAAAAAAAGGGGGGAAGGATTTTGGCAGCAAACTGTCAGACTCTTCAGAGCTGACCCCTCTATGTCTGACCACTTAAAAAAGGCAGCTGCCACCAAAGACTCTGCCCTACCTCCAAACAGAGTCAAGATCCTTCTCTGCTTGAACATAAGAAGCAGCAAGTGCCAAGAGCTGACCCGGACCAGACCAAGGCCTTATCTCAACTTCTCGCCCACAGACTGACTTCGCATTTGGTTCGTTAACTTTCTGCACCCCTCTGTTATCTTGTTTGTTGCGTGGTTTGTCTTTTGTCCTGCTTTGTGTGCTGTGTAAGAAGCCAAGTTTAATCACATGGTGAATTGTCATTAAATTTGGAATCCTGAGCCTACTTTATAATTGTGATTTAACTTTGCTTTATCACTGAATAAAGCTGACATTGTGGAAAGACAAGTCCCTTCATACCATCCTCATGACAGTCTCTCAGAGCCAAAATAACACCTAATAGGGATATGCACAGAGTTGAGGATTTTGTGGTGTTTTAGAGTGTACCTGTTACACAGAAATGTTCTTGAGATTAGTGGGTGACCTAGTGTCAATTTAACCTGTTTTGTGACCAATTTATCTAACATGGAAGTCTAACAGTTAGACAATGAGCGCTCTAATAGTGTTTAAGAGCTCAGCTCATGCCTACCAGTTTTGTAGCTTTGGCTTCTGAGATTTCCATTAGTCACAGATCTCTTAATCTTTTCATGAGAAGATTTCTTTATAATGGCAAACATCCTAATGGCTGTTAATAGTCTGACTGGGTCTACTTAGATTTTGATATGCCTTCGTCAAAAACAGTCTGATTTTCTTGTCTTAAATTATCTCCCCAAGACCCCTAGCAATTTATGCTGTGGACTGACCTTGAGGCATTGTGAGTCTCCTCACAACTATCATATTGTTTCTTAGACTGAAGCGTATCTATAATTTTCTCTTGAAAGAGTCTTCCCTAATTCCATCAGATTTGGTATTTCCAGCTGCCTTTGTACAGTTCCTAAAGCCTTTAAATCTCACCATGAAAATCTGGAATCTCTCACATCCCAGTATCCACCCTGTGGAAATCTGGAGTCTCTCACACCCCAGAGTTTTCCACACAGAAGGATTATGAAAAACAAACTTGAAGAGCTCAGAGCACAGAATAAGTGTAGCTCAGTCCAAGGAGAGTGGCTAAAGAAGTAAATGGCTAAAGAGAGTGGCTAAAGAAGAAGTGAGCCAGAAGACCTCTGTAGGTACACTCACTTGTATCTAGGAGCTGTCCTCAGAAACTTCAGAAACTGTCCTCAGGTCTCATCTCATCACCAAAAACTGTCAAATGACAAAAAATAATACAATTTAGTAATGAGTTTGATGTCCTTTATTCAAGGGAAAACAGTCAATGGTTGGGGGAATACAGTGCCTCACAAGCAGTGAAGCTCAAGGAATTTGGGGCATGAGTGAATTTTACCAAGTGTTAGAAAAGGCAATGCAGAGACAGGGCATGGTTGGATAGGAGGTCCTATTTTCTAGGGCAAGGTAATCTAGCTAAAGCTGAGTTATAATGGAGGATAGTCAGAAGAAAGGCAGGTAGGGCAAACCACCCCCCAAAGAGGAAACTATCCTAAAAGGAAAAAGACTGCATCCTGTTATTCTACACTACCCTGAAAGGAGCCCTCCACCCTTTCCCATGTAAACAACTACCTGATAGGTAGATGAGCAAAAACCTGATTGGGTGACAGGCACTTGGAAGGTTAATCAGATTCAAACAACCTGCCAACAATCTAATAAAAACCCCTAGACTTAGAAACTCCAGTGGCAACCCTCTCTAGTCCCCTCCCTCTCTGAGAGCTTTGTACTATTACTTTACTATACTCAATAAACTTGGCTTTGCTGCTCATCACTCTTCTTCATCTGGTCTACCTCTTCATTTTTTGAAACGGCAGGACCAAGGACCACAGGGATCGAAGGAAAAGAAAATCCTGAAACATTTGAAAGATTGTGATGAGTATATGTTAGGATTCTTTGACAGGTGTTTCCCATATGTAATAAGTGTGCAAGTTTAGATTTGGGATGTGGGATGAGCAATGGAGGCAGCTTCCATTTTGTGGGTTCTAATGTGCAAATTAACTTTATCAGTCATGACTTATTCTTCTTTAATATGGAACATTCCTCACCTTTTTTTAACTTTGATATTTTTGAAGAGTATAGGCTAGTTCTTGTGTAGACTGTCTTACAATTTGGGGTTTGATTGACATTTCCTCATGATTAGAGTTAGGTTATTCATTTTTGTCAGCTGCAGCAAAACTGTAGGCAACTCCAGGGAACAAAGAAGACTGTATGGTTTCTAAGGAGACAAGGGCTAAGCTGGGAAGGCTATTAAGAACTAAAAGTCCATTGGAGTAAACTGAGAGTTAGGAATGTGGTAGCTTTTCATTGGCTGAGCTGTTGCCCCCAGGGGATGAGAAAAGCATTTCTTCCTCCTCTGAAGTAGTATAGTAGTGATGTAGGAAAGAACTTTAGGGTTTAAAGCTGACAGCTAAAAAAGAATTCTTGAGACGTCTTTGGTGCAAAAAGGTGGTTTTATTAAAGCACAGGGACAGGACCCCTGGACAAAAAGAGCAGCACTGGGGTCGTGAGGAGTGGCCCATTATATCCTTTTACGGGGGAGGGGGTTAGGGATAGCTTAAGTCTCCAAGGAATTTTTGGAAGCAAGTTTTCCAGGATCTTGAGGGGGCTAGCTATTATTTGGAAAAGGTCATTTATTACCATCTAATAAGACCTTAGTCATGAGACCCTTCAGATGTATATCAGTGGGCCAAATGCTTGGGGCATGATTGCCAACACTTATCTTGGGAGGGTTTAGAGATAAAGGAAATTTCTAAAGGAATTTTTATATGTTAAAGTAGACTTACAGGACCCTGGGGGTTGGATTAAGCCTGCCTTTTGCCCTTAGCAAAGTATTAATAATCAAGGTGGTTAAGTCCCTAGAGGAGTGTCACTCTGCCTGTTTCAAGGACTTGTCAATGGGATGTAGGTAGTAAGGAAATTTAATAATTTCTCTTCTGCCTTTGTTTCCCACATCATTAGTATATATGTGTAAGGTCACATCTGTGGGAAGTCAAGTTTGTCTCTTCCTGTTTGGTCTGCAATTGATCATGTATGGTAGGGCATGAGAGCTCCCCCTGCTGAAACTTCCCAACTCCATTTTAGTGAGATTTCCTATTACTAATTTTCACACAGTCTAAGTAAGCTTCACTGTTTTCATCCATAAAATGGGCATAAAAATATATTGTAAAGTCTTGTCAAAATAAGAAATGAAAAATTAAATTATGGATAAATGTTTACAAATATATTTTTCTCCTCCTTCCAAACAAATTTATCAGTTATTTCCTAAATACTGAAGAAAGGCAAACCCCCTTACACTGGAACTAACAAATCTAACAAAAATGTACATATATATATATATATATATATATATATATATATATGTATGGGATAATGATTTCATTGATTTGTATATATACATTGATAATGTGTATATATATATATATATATATATATATATATATGGAATAATGATTTCATTGATTTGTTTTATGTTTAACTGATTTAAATTGCAGCACCGCAACTATGTAGCAACTCAATACCCAGATCCTTACCCTTATATCTTAATTTTTAAAAAAACTTGAGTATCCTTAACCTATAAAACTTACAGATTTTATAGATTTTATCTGTAAAGCTATGCTTTATAAATCGATACAAACTATAAATGAGCTAGACATGTCACTTTAACAATTATAGAAATTAAAATAGTGGGGAAGTAACACAAGAGACAGAACCACTAAATTTAAAATAATAAAAAACGTTCATTTAAAAAACTGTTCCCAGCAATCATTTTCTAAAGTTCTCAGTGCCTAAGAAATTTTGTCCTTGACATTTCTAGGTCATTTTTGCTATGGTAATGAATGCATTTGGTCCTCAAACACACACACACACACACACACACACACAATTTTCTTTTATAATAAGATTTGTTTTTATTATGCAAGTTCTTTGTTAATCTTAACTAGGAGATGGTTCTCATTCAAATAACATTGCATCCACATTTAAGAGGGCCTGCTTCACAAAGTACTATCTGATAATGTTTTTCAATCAACAGAGCCCTTGAAACTGTTCAGCTTGTTAGGCATTTGCTATAGAAGAGTGCATCCATCTTTTAAAACAAGATGCAGGGAAATACAGTCCTCATTTTCTCCAGTACTTAGTTTGTTCAAAGGACTGTAGCCATTTCAAGAGGTACTAAAGATATGTATGCATAAAGCTTGATCATGCTCACAATGAAGAAGTATAATGAGCATTTATGATTTGAATTGAAGAGTTTCAAAAGGATGCAAATTAGTATCTTATCTAAAAGGATAAAAAATACCCCATCAAGTTAAAGAGCAATTTTCCAGACTCTAAGCTTATCATGAGCATTTGAAAAACAACCAGTGTTTACTACAGTCGCTGAGAGCATACCACATCAGTTCACTTCCCCAATGGGAGAGTATTTCAAAAATATCAAGGACTCTCACAACTCTTTACAAAGTATTGAAGTGGGTGTGGAGGGATAGTAATAATTGGGAAATGTCATCTGAGAAAACAGGGTATACATTTAACTGTCAAAGTTGGGAACAAGAAGATGTCATTCATATCCATCTTTATTGGTTTTCTGTTGTTGTGTAACAAATTACCACAAACTTACTGGCTTACATCAATACCCATCAATTTTGATCCAGTTCTGTATGTGAGAAGTCTGGGCAGCTTTCGCTGGGTTCTCTGCTTAGGCTGTCCCAAGGACAAAGCCAAGATGTCACTTAAGCAGAGTTTTATCTGGATGCTCTGGGGAAGACTGTTTCCAAGTTCATTCCTGATGATGGCAGAATTCAGTTCCCTACAAAGCTGTAGGACTGGGGTGCCTGGGTAGCTCAGTTGGTTAAGCATCTGCCCTCAGCTCGGGTCATGATCCCAGGATCCTGGGATCAAACACCAAGTCAGGCTCCCTGCACAGTGGGGAGTCAGCTTCTCCCTCTCTCTCTGCCTGCAGCTCCATCTGCTTGTGCTCACATGTGTTCTCTCTCTCTCTCTCCTCTGTCAAATAAATCAAATAAATAAAATCTTAAAAAAGAAATTACCTGCTGCCTATGTATTGATTCCCAAATGTGTACCTTCAGATTAAAAAAAAAAAAAAAAAAGGTGGGGGGGTGGCTGTAGGACTGAGGAGGAACAAAAGAAAAAGAAGCCACCAAATCCTTCCCTAATAAGACAGGATAGTAAAGGGGTGCAAAATATACCACCCCAAATTATTGCCTCTTTAACATATTAGTTTTCAGCTGGCTGATTTTAAGAAAAGGCAGACACAGGAGAAGCTCTGAAAACGGTAAAAGATACCCTTTTGTAAGGGTCATTTATATTTATAAAGAAAATCTCCATTTGTAAAAGTGTCTCCCTCCAGTTAGCAAGAAAAGGAGGATGATCAAATCTCTAGAAACTTTTATCAATGGAGGTCATAGAATTAAATCTGCATAACAAATTTACCCTTGTTAACTGTGCTTTGCCTGGTAACCTTCCATTACTGGCCTCCTCCTCCTTCAACATCTTTCTTTTGTCTTTAGCTGGAGATGGTATAAGGATGGTGGCTTGGGCCTTGACAGGAAGTTACTCACTCTTCCTAGGTATCTCCCAAGTATGCAAAAGGTATATAAGTGGTTAAACTTCTGTTGGTTTTTCGTCTGTTAATCTTTTATTACACCAGCGTCTCAGCCAAGAATCTAGAAGAGTAGAAGGAGAATTATTTTCTTCCCCTCCAATAGAAATTTCTTACTCCTGTCTCATTTTCCACCCTAACTTTCTTTACTTTAGACATTCCCCTTTCTCATCTCCCTAAGAATAATTGAATGAACAATATTCAATCACTTTCCTTAATGTGAAAGACAAGATTATAAACCCACATTCCAGTCCAGGTATCTACAGAAAGCTACACTTGTGCAGACATGTATTGAGCTGCTGCAACAGGAAGGACTAATGTTCCTATACAGTGTGTCTATTTTTAGTGACACCACCCAAATATCATTTTAGTTGATAAAAACTAAATAATTCCCCACAGTGTAAACATTAGAGCATTTTATGCTACCATAAAAAAGGCACTAATTAGCACACAAAATCAGGAACTGTTTTTTTGTCTTTCCTCTAAATTAGAGAAGTCATAAAAAATTCTATACTATTTAATATCGTATGTTTTTTATAGATAGAACTATAGAGCCCTGCTAAATTCATTTTGCAAAGCACACACATTCACAAATCATTAATGACATGTATTTACTTTGTAAACATTTTTCTTAAAAGGAAATGTGTTTATTGTAGACATTAAAACATTTTCACTTTTGCTACATAATCATAGAAAAGAATTATATTAGCATGCCTCTGGTTTTCTACAAACATTCCACATCAGTAACAATTAAGCTTTCCTGCAAATGTAAATAAATTTTTTAAATGACAGTTTCCAAGGGGAATGATTCAAAAGTTATCTTTGTTCTCCAAGCACTAAACCTGGATAGAAGAGGACAGAGGAGCATTATTTTCTTTGATTTTTACAAATTATTGTCTAGAATGTACTACTCAAAATGTGTTTTTGTGATGAGATAAGAAAATTACTCTAGAATGTAAGTCAATGTTGCAAATACCCAGCTTGGCTTATATAGTCACCTGTTTCTTTCAATGTCCAAGCCATATTCTAGGCATTTTAAAATCATTTTAATATTTCAGGGCAAAGGTACAATTTTTAGGTCATTACTTCTGCTTATCACAGAACTGTGGTTAGTGGGTCCTCAAAAATTACTAGTTGACTTAAGCAGTTATAATAGTCATATGCTCACGTGCAAAGAAATTAAGTAATTTCATATATGTACATATATACATTATAATTTTAAATTGTTTATAAAATGTAGTGGGAACAAATATTTCTGTTTATGTTAAAGTTTAATGCTTTCATAATTTAATAGCTTCATTATACTATTTTGAAGACCCCTAGAGAAAGAATTTTCCATGGGTTATTAAACAAAATAAAACAAAGAGAAAACCACACATCCTACGAGTTTTGACCAAAAGAAGAATACAGACAAGACTGATAAGAGAGCCTACTTCTTTTCTTATAAAATGTTATTTCTGATACTGTCTTTTGGATTTAACAGGATAAGCTGTAAGGTAACACTATCTGTATTAATAAATGAGAAGTAGAACATTTAAGTTTTAGTAATCAAAAGATCATTTCCAGATGGTAAAATGTTCCCTTGGGTCAATTTGGCCTCAATTACTCAGCTAATTCCTCATCTGTGTTACTTTGAAAAAATGAGTGTGAGTGTGTGTAGGTGTGTGTGTATGTATCCATTAATATAATCATTTATTTAAATATGTGTGAATTTATTTATCTCCCAACCTGTGACTCCTAGCTTCCGATCTTCCCACTTTTCCACCCTGATGCAATTTGAACTCAACTACTAAGGCAGGAGAGCGAGGTTCTTGTCTCATGGAGTCAAAGAATGAATCTTCCTGACAAAGGAGAGTGAGCAAAGCAATAGAGTTTTATCACACAATGATACAGAGTAAGAGGAGTCCCTACCAGGTTGCCAATGAGGGCTTTTCATCTCTGGCCTTTTATTAGGACTTAGCAGGAAACTTGCCAGTGGTTAGGTCAGTGGTCTGGAACTAGACAGGATGCTTATACATTGTGTGCAAGTCTTTGTTTCTGTGACATCTATGATCTACAGTTATGCATTGCTAGCTCTGGTTAATCTTTTTTTTTTTTTTTTTTATTTGTTTATTTGAGAAAAAGAGAGAGAGAATGAGAGAGAGAAAGAGCACGAGAGGGAAGAGGGTCAGAGGGAGAAGCAGACTCCCCGCCGAGCAGGGAGCCCGATGTGGGACTCGATCCCGGGACTCCAGGATCATGACCCAAGCCGAAGGCAGTCGCTTAACCAACTGAGCCACCCAGGCGCCCTCTGGTTAATCTTCTAGTGAACTTTTCCTCTGAGGCCTGATCAGTTTTTGTGGTTATTTTATTTTCTGTGCTTACAATGTAATTGTTAGAAAAACATTTCAACCCTTGAAATTGGGATAGGATGGTCTAAATTTCCCTCATCTCCGTCTTTGTTTTGTCTCGGTGTCCGCGTACCTGCAATGCCCTCAGAGCCTAGTCAGGGGCATCCTATCTCTCCTTAACCCTATACCTTAACCCTTTCCTTACTCACTACATTCTCTTAAAGAAAATAAACCCTGGAAACAGAATTATGAAAGAAATAAAGAATGGCTTACTTTAAAAACACCATTCTGGGCGCCTGGGTGGCTCAGATGGTTAAGCGTCTGCCTTCGGCTCGGGTCATGATCCCAGGGTCCTGGGATCGGGTCCTGCATCGGGCTCCCTGCTCCTTGGGAGCCTGCTTCTCCCTCTGCTTCTCTCTCTCTCTCCTCCTCTGTCTCTCATGAATAAATAACTAAAATCTTAAAAAAAGAAAAAAAATAAAAAAAAAAAAATAAAAACACCATTCTGATCCTCCCCAAAGCCAACTTGCCCCCAAACACAGAGGCTCTGTTCTATTATCTGCAGTCTTGAGCTAGTCAGCCCCTGAAACCAAGGGCTGGCAGAATCCATGGCACATTATCTGTTTTGGTGTGTTTTGTTTTTAATTTCCTTCCCATCTCCTCATCGGTCTAGGGTTAGGAGGGTCCACAGTATTTCAAATTTCACACTTGAGATGTTTACCACCATCAACATTAAGAAGTTCATCACCTTTAATACTCTGTCGTGTCTGTGTTCAGGACCAGGAGATTTTTCCTCTTTCTGGTGTGAAGTAAATATCCTTTTTTTCTTCTTCCTCTTTTTTTCTTTTCCCCTGAGGTAATAGATACAGTTATGGGTCCCAATCTTCTGAAGAATCCCTGCCCTGGGAACAGAGGTTTTACCTTTATTACTCAGTAGTAATCACATGCTTATCGTAACCAGGAAGATGTGGGATCACAAGGTCTTCCCGAGTCCACCTCAAATGGAATGATTTAGGAACACCTAAAATACCTGTGGATGGAAAAGAATAAATGAATACCAGATACTTTGATTACCAGCTAGAAAACATCTGTGGCAGAGTCTAGAGACACTTCTTTATAGGTCTTCGGCCACTTGTGCAAACTCTGGCTCTGCCGTGTGTGCTGCTCCCTGCCTGGCCCTTCTGGAAGACACAGCTTCAAGTCTCTGTCAGGTTCACGCGGCCCTGAGTAGTGGATTCAGGTGAACTCCCATCTTGCCTTGATTCTATCCCCGATCACTCATGGTTAGACCACATTTCTCACCTCCATTCCTTCCCTGCAGGATCTCCACCTTGGCCAACCCAACATTTCCACAGTGGAGAAGGGGAAATCAGAAGCCATGATGCTATAACAAATCTATCACTGACGCACCATTTAAAATCAAAAGGAATTTTTGAAGAAAGGCATTTTAGGAATGCCAGTTATAGCCACACCCACAGAGTTCTTAATAAGAAAAAAGGTTGATTAAAAATAGAGCTTAGAATCATAAAAGGGAGGAGTGCCTAATAAATCTGACAATTTTTAAAGGCAGAGCACAGAAAGTCAGCAGGAGAAATCCAAGGACTAATCTGACTCTGTTTTGAGAGTACTTTCAACACACTACAGCACACAAAGACCAATTTAGGAGGTCAGGACTGTGGCATCATGGCAAGAGCACTGAAAACAATTTAGGAAATTTTAGGTGGTAAAGGGCTTCAGGCAGACAAAATGCTTTAAAATGAATAGTGTCTGAGAGAAATGTTACTAAGATAGTTATCTAGCTTTAGGCAATTTCGCTGCTAATGACCTAGGAGAAGAAAGTGGTGTGAGATAACAAAGCATACAATTAATAGAAAATTCAGACTTTTGATAAATCCATAAAGTAAAAATAGAAGAAAACTGAATGGTTTGACTAGACTAGAACGTTAGAAAAGAGCTTAATTATACTTCTTTTAAAGATTTATCTAGCACACAAAAACTGTGAAGTAATACAGTAAGGGTAGGGGTAAACAGGGAAAGAAAGGAAAATATTGCTTACACATTCACGCAAAGATGTAAGTGGAGGGCTGAAAAGTTTTTAAGAATTAGGATATTAAGACCTTATTTATCATATAGTTTGAGAATAAAATGGAATAAAATATTAAAATATAACTGGTTAAAATTAGTTCAAATTAAATAGAAAATTTTTTGAGCAAGAACGCGATTGTCTACTATCCAAAATGAATTTCACATTATTTTGAACCTCTAAGAGTTCTATGTTTTTATAACTTATGCCATTTCTTTACTTATTTTTTTTTTGATCACAGCAAATCTAATGTCATACACACATGACTTCTCGACGTCCACCTTTCCACACCACCACACATGAATACCTAAGGCTTCTAAGTATGCTCCAGAATATCTGAGTTCTTGTATAGTAAATTAGCAGAGAGACGAGTCTAAGTAAAATATTACACTCTGTAAGTCTAATCTCAGGTATCCCATTTTTCGTCTCCTAAATGTATGTTTCCCAGGTTACTATAGTGTTTATTATAGAAGAGCCCTTTACTAAAGTCTTGCTTCATATGTGCAATTTATTACAATGTTTTAGATGTAACCATATTTCTCACTAGCTGTGCCATAAGAATGAATGAGTAGCCCTGCGGTGGGCGGTAAGCCCGCGCTCCCCGGGGAGGCTCCGAGTCTCCGCCCCGCTCCTCCCAGGGCAGCCCCTGCGGTGGGCGAACTGCCACCAGAGTGTCTGATGCCCTGTGTAGACTGTGGATGAGAGCTCACGCGGGCAAAGAACAAACTCACTTCACGACAGCAGGACTGCTTCAGAACTCAAACATGTCACCAGAAAAAGAGAGCATGCAGGAGAGCGCAAGCAGGGGGAGTGGCAGAGGGAGAAGCGGACTCCCCGCTGAGCAGGGAGCCCGAGACGTGGGACTCCATCCCAGGACACTGGGATCATAACCTGAGCTGAAGGCAGACGCTTCACCGACTGAGCCACCCAGGTGCCTCTGTATTTAGTAACATTTTAATAAATGCTTTACATATATTATAAAAAAAAGACTGAATGAGTAAATATGAAACTGAATAGTCTATTCTAGTCAAAGTAGTATATTTCATCAGAGCATTTGTGTGGCATTGTATTGAAGATTCCTCTAGCTAGGATAGCAGCTATTTTTGAGTATCCATGATTGTACAGAGGCAGTCTTCTGATACTTTACACAAATTACCTAATTTAATGCTCACACACACAAAACTATTAGGGAAAAATTACTCTTTTTTTAGAGTTATAAATTTGAGGTACAGAGAAGTAACTTCCACAAAATCAGCCTTTAATAACTTACTTTGTCATAGCAAGGATATGAGCCTTAATTTATCTTTTTTTTTAAAAAACTAACACTGGGAACCACTTTGATACCTGTGCACAGTGAAATAGTATGTCAGCTAAGTAAATGGCTCACAACACAGTTTTACCTAAGGTCAACTCTCTCTCAATGGGATGTAGTTGAAGCCAAGATATTGATCATTACTAAAAAGTACCTATATAATCTTGATATGCCTCAAAAATAAGAGGGACCCTAGGATATTCTGCAAGAAGGAGAGATATCACTTGTCAGGAGGTCTAAAATGATATAAAATGTGACTCTTTGAAACAATGACAAAATCCCTCACTGAATGGGTTCATTTAAATCAAGTGGGGGCTCCTAATAGGTTATTACAACATAACATTTAATCCACAGTACCAAGCACTAATTGAAGAAACATAACCAGGAACATTTTTACCATTGAAGAAGCCAGTTAAAAGAATACTTTGTACCTTAAATTTATTTGTGCATTTCAGGCAGATCAAAAAAAAAAGCATAGCATAACTCTATGATTATAGTTAATAATGCACTGAGCTATGAGTACATTCTACAGTGGTTGCATTGCATAATAAGGAATTCTCAGATGATGTAAATAGTGGCTGGTTAAATAAAAGAAACAAAGGTATGTCAGAGGCTAAGACAGGGACTAGCAGAGGGGACAAAAAAAAAAGAGGAGGTGTGAAAGGAGCTGGACCTGGGGTTTGATCTCATGGCCCATGAAATCAGGACTGGAGCCCAAACCAAGAGTCTGCTTAACTGACTGAGCCACCTAGGGGATAGGAGGCGGAGGAAGAGAAGGAGGAGGTAAAGAAAAAGGAAAAGGAAAACTCAGTCTATTGCTTGCCAGGCAAAGAACTAACACCTAGGAAGAACTTCACACAACAGTATCCTGAAAGGGAAGTCAGGAGATACTAAATATTAGAAAAAAGCAGTTCGTAATCCTGGTCTTAACTAATCATCTAAAATTAACCCTCCAGATAGGGCAGAATGGATCACTAGTCTGTATATATTCAATTAAAGGAAGTCTCTTTGTTCATTGGAAAGCATTTTCAATTTATAATAATTTCCCAGATGATGTTACTCAGAACCAGTTATAATAAAACACAATTTTCAGGCTTTTAAAAAAATATATTACTTAAAAATTTGTATCATAGGTTTAGATTTATATAAAATTTGTGAAAATTGTAGCAGTCCAACAGAAACCAAATCCAGTTTTCCTTATTAGTAAAATCTCACATTAGTACAGTGCATTTGTCATAGCTAATATACCAATATTAACGCTACTGTTAACTAGACTTTATACTTTATCTAGATTTCCTTAGTTTTTACCTAACCTCCTTTTCTGTTCTAGGATCCCATCCAGGATACCACACTACATTTAGCAGTCATATCTCCTTAGTCTCCTATTGGTCATGATAATTTCTCAGAATGTCCTTGTTTTAAATGAATGACCTCTACAGTTCTGGGGGGTACTAATCCAAGGATATTTTTTAGAATGGCCTTTAATTGGAATTTGCCTAATGCTTTTTCAGTTGGTAGGACTGTCATTATGTATGTTTGGGAGGGAAATTGTGCCTCAAATTTTTTTGTTTTTTAATTAGTGTACATTAAAGTTCTCTCTTTGTGCTACCAAGTCCAATGTTTTGATAAATGCATAATGTTTTCACCAGGATCAAATCTTACTGAATAATTTGACCACCCCTAAAATATCAAGTGTACTTCATATATTTAATCCCATCCCCAAACACCCAGCCACAACTGATGTCCTCACCATCTTTGTAGTTTTGCCTTTCCAAAATGTTATATAATTGGAATCATACAATGAGTAGCCTTTTCACATCGTTTTTTTTTTTTTTACTTAGCAAAAGGCGTTTAAAAAATTTTTTTTTAGATTTATTTATTTGAGAGAGAGTGAGAGCTAGCACGAGTGGGGGGAAATGGGGAGGGAGAGAGAGAAAGAATCTGAAGCTGACTCCACGCCCAGCACGGAGCCTGCAGGGGGCTCGATCCCATGACCGCTATGAGCCAAAACCAAGAGCCAGACTCTTAACCGACTGAGCCACCCAGGTGCCCCTCACTTAGCAAAATGCATTTACATTTACCCAACTCTGCATAGATTGATAAGTCATTCCTTTTTATCTGAGTAGTATTCCATTGTATTGATGTACCACAGTTTATTTATCCATTTCCTGAAAGACATCTTTGTTGATTCCACATTTTTTGTGATTATAAATAAAGCTATGACGATAAATATGTATATTCACATGCAAGATGTTGTAAGGACATAACTTTTCAAACCAGTTTGGTAAATATGCAGGGGAATGATTATTGGATCATATGGTAAAACTGTATTTTGCTTGAGTAGAAACTTCCAAACTGTGTTGAAAGTGTATTATTTTTCATTCCTGCCAGTACTGAATGAAAGTTTCTGATACTACCTATCCTTGGAAGCAACTTGTAATTTCTAATTTTGGATTTTAAGTATTCAAATATGTGTGTAGTGGTGTCTCACTCTTGTGTAAATTTGCAGTTCCCTGATAAGAAACGTTGTCAAACATCTTCTTTAAATGCATGCATGCCATCTGTATATTTTCTTTGGTGAGGTATCTGGTCAGATCATCTACCGATTTTTTAACTGAGCTGTTTAAATTATTTTTGTTTGAGTTATAAGTACTGTGTGTACTCTGGACACGCATTCTTTATCAGAGATGTGTCTTGAAAATATCTTCTCCCAGTATGTGGCTTTTCCTATTCTAACATTGTCTTTTTTAGAGCAGTGGCTTTTATTAAAGTCCAAGTTATCAATTTTTTCTTTCAGAAATCGTGCTTTTAGTGTGGTATATACAATCTTATTGACAAAGCAAACCACTTTCCCTCTTATGTTTTCTTTTGGAAGTTTCATATTTTTGCATTTTACCTTTAGTTTTACAATCCAATTTGTCTTAACTTTTGTGTAAAATGTAAGGTAGATGTATAGGTCCCTTTTCTTGCATACAGTTGTCCAGTTTTTCCAGCACCTAACCTTCCTCCATTAAATTGCCTTTGTGCCTTTGCAAAAATTAATTAATCTGTGTAGGCTATGTCTGAATGCTCTGTTATATTCCACTGACCTATGTGTCTATTCTGTAATTAATAACATGCTGCCTTTATTACTAAAGCTTTATATTGCCTTGAAGTAGTGTGAATCCTTCAACTTTGTTTTCCTTCTTCAAAATTGTATCTTTTGCCTTTCCATAGACCTTTAGAATCAGTTCATCAGTATCCCCAAAATAGATTGCTAGGACTTTTATTGAGATAGTTTTGAAAATATAGATCAAGTTAGGAAGAATTTACATCTTATTACTAAGTTTTCTAATAACAAACATATAATAACTTTTTTTAAGATTTATTTATTTATTTTATAGAGTTTGCTCATGCATATGCACACATGAGTAGGGGGAGGGGCAGAGGGAGAGAATCTTGAAGCAGACTCCCCACTGAGCTCGGAGCTGGACCTGGGGTTTGATCTCCTGACCCATGAAATCAGGACTGGAGCCCAACCCCAGAGTCTGACTGCTTAACTGACTGAGCCACCTAGGTGCCTAGACAAACTGTTATGTAGTAACTCTTAATTTGTATAGATCTTCTATAAGTATTTCCTATTTCCTACCATACAGAACCTAAACATATTTTATTATATTTATACATAGTTCACATTTATATTAATGCTATTGTAAATAATTTTTTAATTACCTAATTTAGTTGGGTATTGCTGATATATAGGAAAGTATGGCTTTTGTATATTGACCTTATATGTTACCTGGGAATGTGTTATAATTACTTAATAGTTTTAAGAGATTTTTGGCAGATTCTTTGATTTTTCTAAATAGACAATCTCTCTCTCTCTCCAAATAGAGACAGTCCTATTTCTTCCTTTCAAATATATATATATTTCTTCATGTTTTTAAAAATTTGTGTCTTATTGCACTGACTAAAACTTCTAGTAAAATACTAAATAGAAATGGTGAGAGAAGACATTTTTGTCTTCTGCCTGATTATAGGGGGTAAGTGTCTGATTTCTTAGCACTGAGGATCATATTAGTGCTGGTGTTTTATAGGTGTTTTCTTTAATCAGGTGAGGAAATTTCCACTTATGCCTAGTTTGCTGAGAGTTTGCATTTTAAATGGGTATTGGCTTTTGTCAAATGCTTTTTTTCTAAATCAATCAACACAAGTCTTTGGAGTTCCTAGAACTCTATTATTACTCTATTATATAGTTTTTATTCTTTAAGGAGTTAATGTGGTAAATTATATTGATTGATTTTTTTTTTTTTTTTGGATGAACCATACCTTGCATCCCTGGCATCCCTTGGTGTATAATTTTTCTTACGTTTTTGGATTCATTTGCAAATACTTTATTTCAATGTTCGGAGGTCTCTCTTCCTGAGTATATTTGGACATTACTTTTTTTTCCCCCTTGTAATGTCTTCATCTGGTTTGTATATAATAGCCTTGACCTCACAAAATGAAGTAGGAAATGTTCCTCTTGTTTGAGTTGTTAGTTGGAATATTCTATAAATGCCAATTAAATCAAGTGGATTGAAAATACTGTTCAAGTCATCTATATCCCTACTGATTTTCTGCCTGCTGTATAAATCTATTACTGGCAGAAGAGTGTTGAAGTCTCCAGCTAGAATAGTGTGTTTGTTTCAAAATAGAAGTTAAAAAAAATGGAAGGGAAAATAGCTTTAAAAAATCAGCAACTGAAATATCAGAATGTGGAGCAGGGATAAGGAGAGTAAAAACTCCGTCATCCATCAAGGCTGTCTGTGTTCTGAGTGTTGGGAAAAGCATGTCCATGAATATGAAGTCCTTGGTTGGCAGGCTGGAGCAGGCCCATGGTTTCCATTCAAGGGAACAGATCTGGGGGAAGGAACTGCTCCGTTGGAACCATACTTCCCAGCCTTCCCCCAGCTTGCATTTACAGAGGATTGTGTGACCTGTCCTAGTCCAGAGAATGGCCACAGAAGTGAAACATACATTTCTAAACCAGAGTTGGTAAAAGACCTATAAATTCTCATCTTTTCTCTTTTTGTTTCAGACTTGATGTCAAAAACTCAGGACAATTTTAGAAGTTACTTTTCTAGATGGCACAGATTTTGTAGTCTAGGAACCCCAAAGCCTGTGTTGAACAAAATGCTACTCACACAACTGAGGAATTTTCTTTTTTACTGTGTCCAGCCATTGATTTCTGCATATATTACTTACAGTGTGTATTGTTACCATTATAAATACAGTGATCTACTGCCCACCCTTCCCGCAAGACCTGAAGGGACAGAATTAGGGCGGCAGGGCAGCCGCAGAAAATGATAGGGAACTTCAAAAACAAAATGAAACAAAACTATAACAATAATAACAAAACTTTAAAATACAGGCTTATTTAGGGCTGTCATTTAAAGAGACAGTAATATTTCTTGCCAACCAAATGTAATTAGAATCCAGTCGTCTATGTGATGTAACTATTTAGTTAATTGACTCTTAAGCTTTTGGAAAAACTGCAGGTGAAAAACTTCCTCATTCAGTAAAGAATATATTCTTATCTAAATGCACAGTGTTTTGTTCGTATAATATCCATTAACACAAAATGAGAAAAGGTATACATGCAAATTCCTTCTCATTAAAGTAAAATTATGCACTTTAGCATTTTTAGTGTTATATTTAAAAAGCATATACCATAAACTGACAACTAAAATTGCCTAAGTTCATTTTCAAGTAATTGGTAAAAATTATCTCCAACACACACACACACACACACACACACACACGTGCACACAGAACACACCATTTTTCTTCTTTTCTAGCAAATAAAAACAAATTAATGAAGACGATTCTTCATATAACCCTATGATATATTGATAATGTATTCATCAGCTAAAACATAGAAGATAACAAGGGGGTTGAAACCTGACAAAGTCATTTTCCTTAGTATAGCAAAGCATAATTGATCAAAAATTATGAAAATGAAATCATAGGTCAAAAATTTTGTCAGAAATGTAAAAAATAACTAAAGGAAGCAAATGGATTCACAGATTTTAGAATACAAGAGCCCTGAACTGCACAGTTCTTTGTGAGTACTGTTACCACTCAGTGACTTCTCTCAAATACTGAATTTCATTTAGCAATTAGAAGAGGGTAGTTGCCTTTCAACTTTCTATGGTATGCCTGCGTTCAACCTCAGATCTCTAATTCACATTCATGTCATAATATATTAAAACAAACAATTGTCTTGGAAAGTTTAATTAATAAGGATGGGTCTATTTTCAGTCTCGTGCTTATAATTAAATCTCTTTTGAGCATGCTACACAAGAACATTATCAGACTGAATTCTACTCCCTTAGCATTTATCTGCAAGAAGGTTTATAGCTAGAACCTGAAGAAACCTACTTCATCCAGGTAATATATGAGGATGATAATGATAAGAAAAACAGCACTAGTTAAGATTTATTAAACCCTCTACAAATCAGGAACTTTAGTAACCATTGTATATCCTTTATCTCATTTACAGTAGTTTTAAAAATGGGATAGCTGTCCACTATTGTTCCTGTTTAGTGGATAAGAAAACTGAAAAAAATGAGAGATTAAGCAAACTGCCCAAATTATTACAACTCTTAAAATTTAGAGCTGAGAGTTGAAGCCATCTGTCTCTAATTTCATGTTCTTTACCATGTTTTGCATTGAGTTCCAACCATTTGTTTTCCCTATTTTTTAACACTCTGACACATTGTGGTTGTACCTTATATTTCAATGTCTTTTTTTAAATCTCTATTTTCTTCATTACTCCTTTCAATGTCTCCTTGTGCATTGTGTACTTCTGTATCACTCCTGTTTCTATGATCATAATTTTACAATTTAGATCATATAATTATTGTATATCCAAGATAAAAATGTGTATAATTGTATTTATAGGAACCCATGTGATTTTGAGATAAAGACAGTAGGACCACCTCTGTTAATTGTAATACATCTTGGTGACTACATGATCAAGAATGTCAGGAAAGCTAGAATGGAGTCTAAAGATCTGAGTGGATATATCAATTTTTATGACTGTTTTGAAGAACTATCACAAACTTCTTTTTTTTCCTCATAGTTCTGGAAGCCAGAGTTGGAAATCTAAGTGCTTTCAGGGCCACATTCCCCCTGGAACATCTAGGGGAGGCCGTCCTTGACTAGAACCATTTCTGTTGGTTGTTGGCAACTGTAGGCAACTGCCCTTTCAAAACGCTAGTATGAAATACAGAGCTATTTAAAATATGACTTTTAAATTTTATGAGCAAGTAATATTGTAGGAAAAGCTACCAAACATTATGGTACATAAACTGGGCTGTTTAAATTATTTAATTGGTATGGTATTTAAACTGGGTTGCTTAAATTATTTTTGGTTGAGTTGTAAGAGTACTTTGTGTACTGTGGACACATGTTCTTTATGAGATGTGTCTTGAAAATATCTTCTCCCAGTTTGTGGCTTTTCCTATTCTTTTTTAGAGCAGTGGTTTTAATTAAAGTCTAAGTTAGCAATTTTTTTTCTTTCAGAAATCCTGCTTTTAGTGTGGTATACAAAAACTTATTAACAAAGCAAATCAGTCTGGCAAGAACGTAGATTTTATTTATTTAACCATATTATTTGGATGTATGCATTTTGGGAAAGGGAGAGGCACATTTGAACAAAATGAAATCATTTAACCTGCTGAAATCTAGTGGAAAAGTAAGATGTGGAAGTACTAATTCTAGGACTCCTAGTAACTAAGTGTATGACCTGAAACTCGTTATTTTAATTTTGTGTCACCAAGTGCCCTAAAATAGAAAATATATATTAAAAAGTTAAGTCCTGCTAGACCTAGATAAAAGCTTCAGTAATATTAACTACTATAACAGATGCTATATAAAACGTTAAACACTACATAATAATATTGGAATCAACTTGAATTTTTAAATTATTTTCCTAGTTAAAGATAAGGGTGTTACCTCACCCTGTGTGGATTTCTTGAAGTTACCATTGTGTCAGATTATATGAAAATCAGTGCTCATGAATATAAACTGCTTTTTTTTAAAGGTAGATAATTTAAAAATAGAATTTTTAGTAAAACTTTCTCCTTGGCAAGGACATTTTTCACAGTGCCTAATAGCATATCAATGTAATTGTTAAACTTCACATTGTCCAGAGTATATTTTGTATCTTTAAATTGCTGAAAAGCACATTTTTAAATAGTTTTGTGGTACACTATATAGCTCTTCTTAAAAACTTTATGGATGCAAATGTATGTAAGTAGGCTTTATAATTTCAAAGACCAATAACTGCCAAAATTCCCAAATTATTCTTTAAACTCCATACCTAATAGAATTCCTGGCACTTTGATGTCCTTGGAAGCTGTGGAAGCATGGAGAACTTCTTGCCTTGCCTCACTGCTTAGCACATCCACCACCTTTGCAAGACACGGCTTTTATTGTTACCTTAATTGCCCATTGTGACAATTTGGCATCATTTTTCACTTTGGAGTCAGACCCTGAATTTAAATTCTGGCTCACCACTTAGTTGGTCAATGACCTTGGGCAATTTTTCTATATTTTTCTATATTTTAGTATTATCATTTGTAAATGGGAATGCCTTTAATAACTATCCCACAGAATTGTTGTAAAGATTGAATGAGTTAAAAGACTGCTTGGAAGAGTGGGGGGGGGGGGGCTTGTAAGTATTTAATAAAAATGACTGAGTGATGATGATAATGATGATTTTAATCTGTTGTCTAAACTTTTTGTACTACCACACATTGTGGCAAGGAGCTAAAAATTATAGTTAATATGTATTATTTGCCCAGATAATGATAGAGTACAGGTCTGGAGAGTAAGCTACTTGTTGTCATGTGACAGGAGCTAAGCCAGACATTGGAGATGAAATTAATGGTAGACAAAATATGTGAGAAAAACAATAAGAGTTAGCTATCTATATGAACATACTACATGATAATCACTTGTGCATATCCTATTCTCATCTCTGATCTCTTAGGTATAAAGTATGAATCTTCCAAAATTTGTTGAATTATGTTGATGTTCATGTATGAGCCACAATTTCTTACTGATGAGTTCATTTCTAGGAACACATTTCCATGTTTTCTATATTTCTACCACCCTGCACTGTTATCGCAACTTCGGCTTAGGTGCCTTAGCAAGTGGATAAATCCTGTAATTTTTATAAAGTTTAGTTAAAGTCAGTATAATGTGAGAATTTCATTCCTGACCCTGAGAACCTTCAGAAGATACTCTTTTCTAAATTAGCACAACCTCGACATAAAAATGATAGGAATTATAATAATACTGTAACGATTAGGGATTGAACTGTTGGCCCTCAAGCTTGGCAGGATCTTCTTGAAATGAAACCCATCTCTTTCAAGAAAAAGATATATATAGTCCAACACTTTCCCTCACATCCCTTGGAGCGAAGCAATAGATCTCCACAAGGTCTTTTAAGCACAACAGTGTGCCAGAATTCACTCTCCCATGAATAAGAGGTAAAGAGTCCTGGCCGAATTCAGCCTCAAAAGCCACTACAGAAAACATGGCTTTAAAAGTTTGTCGACTAAGCATGGAAGGAATGAGTAGGATACAGTATTATGGATGGGAGTCCAAGAAGGAGAACAATGATCTATTACCACCAGCTGATAACGTCATAGGTGTTGAGATCAGTGGATACAGCTGTTCCCTTCTCTCTCACTGCTCATTAATTGTAGTATAGTCACTACCATTACAAAATCAAAAGTCAAAGTGAGACACTGCTGTATGATTTAAACATGGAATATGTTAGATTAATGAACTTTTTGCATCAACTTATATGCTTAACTGAATACATAAAATAGCTAACACCCAGAAAGTTCTGAATACATGAAAGGTACCATTCCAATTTTACAAGTATTGAACATATTAACTAATTTAATACTCAAAACAACTCTGTGAGGAAGTGCAATTTATCCTCATTCTACAGATGAAGAAACTGAGGCACAGAGAAGTTAAGTTGATTTGTCCACAGGAAGTCAGACTCTAGAATCTGATCATTGACTCCTCATGGTGACTCATGTTTTTTTCCTATTCACCCCCTGCCACAAATTCAAATAGATATGTAAGTGCAGCAAGAAACTTACATTAAACTGTTAAGAAGCCTAGAGGTAACAAGACTCCTGGGGAAATTGAAGTGCTAATGAGTCATCTGTGAATAAACTGAATTTCTTTTTTTAGTGTCTTTTTCAATCTGGCATCTTTCACAACCACTAAATAAATTTTCAAAAACAACAAACAGCAAACATAATAAAGCTTGTAGCAAGTGTTTGTTTATTTGCCTTCTAAGCTGTAGCTATAAATTTACACTTACATCCTTGAGCAACTGAATTTTTAATTCCAACCAACACAGTTGATAAATTTTCAAAATCTTTAGAGAACCCTGCAAATATCTACACACTCTTGCAGCAGCTTAGTGCTCTCTCCTACTGCATACCCACTGAGGCAATGCCGCTACTGTCTGGATGGAGAGCCCCTGATGATCAGGCTGTGCCATAATATCTTCCCTCATCATCTATGTCTGCACAGGTAGAATGGCACTTTAGTTTGTAAGTGAAATTATCTTTCCTGCACACCATACAAAGTTGTGATTTCCAGAAATACTGAAGAACCCATGTGGACAAAAATGAGATACACATTATGGTGACTACTTAATGAGCTAACAGAGAACATTATGAGTTTGCCACGACCACAGGTTACAACCTGTCGTGCAATGCAGGCGTGCATGTATATATTCTATTTTGCCTTTTAGGAAGAAGTGATTTTGTCTGATTCATGTCTATTTTTCTTAAAATAGTTACTATATAGCTTGGCTCAGAGTAATCACCCAGTCATAATAGCTGAATGAAACAAATTTCAATAAGAAGAAAAAATCTTTAAACTGATAAAACTATTTTATGTCTAGGTTTTACCTATTCCAAACATATAAACATCTTTTCAAGCCTTTCATATTCTGAATGAACCAAAAAACATCTCAACAAATGATCATCCATATTCTAAACACCACCTTCAGTGAATCAGACTTGATTTGTCATAGAGAGGTACAGAGCATATTACTATGTTCTTTGGAGTTTGGGCTCTGCAGTCAGCACCAGGCATTGAAAGTTATACCATTATGAACTAGGTTTAATTATTTAAATGTTCATGCCTCTGTTTCCCTCATCTTTGAAGGAAAAAATTGCAATAATATGACCTTCCAGGGTTTGGAGGAAGATTAAGGAAATAAAACCTGTAAGCACTGGCACCTTTTAATATATTAGTAAGTATTAGCTGTTATTATGATTATGATGATGATGATGATGACAATGATTTTATCAGTTAATTTTAGCTTCATAATAACCCTTGTCATACACTGAGAATTATCCCCGTTTGAGTGAGAGAGACTTGCTCAGAAAGACCAACTTAATTGCTGAAATTCTTACTTGTAGTAAGCGGAAGATTCATAATTCTTTTATCAAGTAGTCTTTTAACCAAACTTGATTTAGGAGTTAATAGATCATTTTTCATTCCTGAGGCTCAGCCAATCCTATTTGGGCATTATTTTATATTTTCAAAGACACATAAAAAGGCTATGGTCAAGTCAGCATTTTCCAAATTGTTATCCCCTGGTATATGTGCATATGCAACCGTCCTTCCTCCCTAAAGAGGTTAATGTAAGATGAGAGATGGAAACTCTAAGAATTTTTTTTAGTGGTAGAAATAAAAAAAAAAAAAAACACTAACAGAAATTAAAAAAAAAAAAATGCTTCTGATAGGCCTATTAGTAGATTGGACTTAAGTGATGAAAGTTTCAGTGAGTCTGAAGATATGTCGGTGGAAACCTCCCAAACGGAGAAGCAAAGCATAAAGGAACTGAAAATAAAAGGAACAGAATATCCAAGAATTGTGTGACAACTACAAAAATGTAACATATATTGAATGGGAATACCTGAATGAAAAGAGAGAAAGGAGCAGACAATATATCTGAAATAATAATGGATGAGAGTTTTCCAAAATTAATGACAATGAACCACAGATCCAGGAAGCTCTGAGAAGACCAGGAAAGGTAGATATTAAAATGTACAACCAGGCATATCATATTCCAGTTGCAGAAAACCACAGATAAATAGAAAATCTAGGAAGAAGCCAGGAGGTTGGGGGAGAGGGAGAGTAATTACCTATAGCCAAACAAAGATATAAATTACACTGGACTTCTCTTTAGAAAACTTGCAATCATAAGAGGGTGGAGGGAAATATTTGAAGTGTGGAAAGAAAAAAAATCCAGCAGAACAGATTTCTTTATCCAAATGCATAATTATTTTTCAAAACCGGAGAGAGAAAAAGTCTTTCTCAAACAACAACAACAAAAAATTTGAGGGAATTCATCACCAGTGAAACAATCTCGCAAGTAATGTTAAAAGAAATCCTTCAGAAAAAAGGAAAATGATTTGTTGGAAACTCAGTTCTATGCTTGAAGACAAATAAAAATAAAGGAGAAGGGGTGGACGGCTACTGTTTCTGATACAGCTCTACAAGATTGAAAGAAGGCATACAAGCTGAGGTTTCTTCACCAGACAGGAAAGAGAGAAGGAAAGCATGCCTCCAACACCCCCAGCATTTTGGTGTGCTGAGAGGCTAGTATCTTTTCTTGCCTCAACTAGAGCAATGGAACTCTCATGGTTTCATGGGGGCAGCTAAGAATAAAGGAAAAGGAGCAAGCCACCTTCTGTGCCCAGCATAGCTCAGTGAATTTAGGAAAAGGCACAGAACTTGAGGCTTCTCCAAGGAAAGGAGGGAGAAGAGTGGAATGTGTCTTAAGTCCTGGCCTGTGGTATTGCAGTAAGAGGCCCCAGAGAAAGCAGATTATGAGCGCTTGAAAATAAGAGTAAGTGCCCTCTAATTAGGAATCTATACAGACTAGTTCAGAGAAGACACATCCATAGAAAAGGTTTGAGAGGTTCCAGAATCTCTAGCCATGCTGATTAATGAAGGTCTTCTTCGTCAAAGTCAATCTGTAAAGACCAAGAGAAGTGGCTATTTCTTCAAATGCAGACACCTACACAAAGCTACAAGGAACACAAAGAATAGAAAACGTGAACAGAACAAAACAGTTCTCCAGTAACTGACCCTAAAGAAATGGAGACTGAGGAGTGACGTCGTCAACATGGTGGAACACGCTGGAAGAAGCAAGGAAGGATCCAAGGTGTTTCAGTGGAAACAGCCCTGTCAACACCTGGAATTCAAGCTTCTAGCATCCCAAACTATGAGAAAAGAAATTTCTGCTCTTTCAAGCCATTCAGTTAGTAGAAATTTGTATGGCAGACCTAAAAAGTTGTTATAGTGTATTTAACTACGTAAGCAGGAGAAACAATTCCTACCTCATTCTGTGATGCCAGCCTTACCATAATACCAAATCAGCTGAAGACGTTACAAGGAAAGAAAACTGCTGACCAATAATTTCATGAACATATACCTCCAAAATCCTAAATAAATATTTGCAAGTAAGTCCAAAATTTTAAGAAAGTAATTAGATACCATGACCAAGTCAGATTTATGCCGGGGAGCAAGGAAGATTCAACAGTCAGAAAAAAATCAGTCAGTGTAATTTACCATATCAACTGGCTAGAGAGAAAAACAATATAATCATGTCAATTGATGCAGAAAAATCCACTTAACAAAATTCAACACCCATTCATGATAAAAACTCAGCAGACTAGAAATAAAGAAAAATTCATTCCCTTGTTAAAATGGTATCACAGTAATGCAAGATGTGAAAACGGAAACTGCAAGGGAGAAACAAAGATATATATGGAAACCCTGTGTTATCTGCTCAGTTTTTCTGTAAACATAAAAATGTTCTAAAAAAAAAGCCTATCTAATCACAAAATAAGTTAGGGAAAATATTCTCACCGTGCACCTATTCAAAATGTTTCATTGGACATTCATTTGTTAAAGACTCTGAGATATTTTCAATAAATATTTTACTTATCCCAATGTCTCCCCAACTTTTTTTTTTTTTTTTTGACAATGAAATCATTCTCTTAACAGAATGCCTGTCTATATCAAGGATATTATTATACCATACAGTACATATTGAAGCATCATGTTGCTTCTTCACTCACAGTCACATATTCCTAGGTGGAACCACCAGCCTCGTGAAAAATAAGAAATGGTCAGTATCCTTTTTATTTTCACTCAGGCATCTTGCTGAATGAGGTGTTTCTGCATGCAGTTATTCTCGCAATGGTTACTGACCTTCCAGCGGCAGTAGCTGTCCCAAGACTTTGTAATCACTCCTTTTGCTCCTTTGTCTACATTTTTTTTTAAGTCTCCAGAGTACAAGTTTTATTTGCTGTTTATCGGTTGTCCTGTTATTTACTTAGATTTCCATCTCTTTGCAATCGGATAACAGTTTTAAGTCATAGTAAATGGAGTAGTATCCATATCTCTGAGACCCTTCACCTCATTAGCAGTGGTATGAGTTAATTGATAAAACTTTTGCATTTAGCCCTGTTAATTCAGGCACACTTCTTACCTTCAGCCCTGTCTACAAGCTTACCAAGAGGTAACTTGTATCTCTCTTGTATTTCTGTAACTTCTGTAACTTCTGTAACTTCTAACATCATTCTAGTAAACTATGCAGTATGCTTCTCTTTTAATTTCCATTGTTTACATGTAAAAGGCCTGTGTGAAATTCATCAGTTTTCTCATATATTTTTCAGTGTCGGAAATTTCCTCCCGTACGCTGGGTAAGGCATTCTATCACTTGTATAAATGAATCACTCTTACACTACGAACTTTCTCCTAGGCCAGCCACGTACATTTTGACACAAGCATATATTGACTAGATTTTCTTTCATTTTTATGTCAAAATTTATTGATCCAGGAGAATTGAGAGGAATTGTAAAATAACTAGCAGAACCATACAGCTTAATCACTGTTAGGATTCAAACCAATCTTAGTTATTATAATTAGAGTACTCTACTCCCCAGTGAGCATGCTTCATATTACTATTGCTGTCAAACTTAATTGAACAGCTTCTCCAACATTTTAAGACTGCATACTAAGTTGATCTTTAACAACTGAGACATTAAAAATTAAAAAAGGAAGGAAATAAACAAGGAAAGGAAGAAATCCACCACCTTCATTCTAATGAACATGTTCAAATTATTTGGGGACTCACCCTGGTGATTGGAAAATGGAAATTGCCTAACCAAATATCCGAAATGAGAATATAGAAGAATATGTATAATTAAAGGAAATAAGAGCAGCAATACAATTCAAAACCATCCAATACACAATATAATTATACCCAGTCCTATCCTTCATGTGTCTACTTCAAAATTTCACACTTAACATTATTTAGTTTGAGTAAATATGTGTAGGTAATGGCTAATTAAGTTAGGCAGAAACAACGCTCTTGAAGCAGCCAGTAATGGTTTTGTCTTTTCATGTGGGTTGCTCGCCAAAAATAAATGAAGACACATGAGTGGATATAAAAGAAAGAGTACTGTACTAAGATCATTGTGGAGATCATACCTAAATAATGATTTTAAATTTGACCTTTTCTAACGGTTCCAAGATAATGATCTTTTTGTCTAAGAAGGATTTCCTTAGTTTAAATCACACTGTAAACCCTCTTTCTCACCAACATCATTCGTGCAATGAACTTTTTTTTATTTTTTTAAAAGATTTTATTTATTTATTTGACAGAGACACAGTGAGAGAGGGAACACAAGCAGGGGGAGTGGGAAAGGGAGAAGCAGACTCTCCGCTGAGCAGAGAGCCCCACGTGGGGCTCGATCCCAGGACCCTGGGATCATGACCTGAACCAAAGGCAGACACTTAACAACTGAGCCACCCAGGCACCCCATGTACAATGAACTTTTAAGAGTGGACCATACTATTAATAATTTTTCCAAATATTTCATCACCCTTATCACCATAATGATTAACTCCTACTGACTTTTCTTATATCTGTTTCATTAAACTTTTCTTTCTTTCTTTCTTTCTTTTTGGATTTCAGCTGCCACTGTGTTCTAATATTTGAAAAATTTTGTGATAAAATTATCATCTTCTTGATAACAGCTGTATTCTCTTCGTATCCATTTGAAAAAGACAAATAGAGACTGTTACCATTTTTAAGATTGCTCAACACAACACAAGAAATGTACAGATGGCTGAATCAAAATAAATAGTAATAGTCAAAATAGGAACACTAATCTCACAGGAAGCGCTGCATGCTTTATAAGTGTTTTTACATCTATCTTCTCCATCCATCTTCTTTATCCTCAGATCAACACTGAGAAATGGAAATCTGTGAGAACTAAGTAATTTTTTTCATGAACACACATAGCTAATTAGAAGCAAAATAGTATTATAAAACAGATCTTTGTTTATTTTTCCAATTATAAACACTAGTTCAAAAGTGGATCTTAACTTTTTTATTGGAACCCACAATTTTCCAAAATACAGTAAAAAATTGTGTCACAAATAGGGCTACCAAACTCTAAGGAGAATAAATAGTACCACGCCTACAATATGAACCTACTAACTCAATTTTAAGAAAACCCACTCAACTGCAAATTGGTAGAGGCATGTTTTCAGCTCACAGAAACTAGATTCACAGATTAAAATTTAGGAAGCAATTTATTCAGTGATTAATGAGATCATTTGATTAATATCTATAATTATGTTTTTTAATGTGAGTGTGTTTTGTAATAATGGATCAACTTAATGATTCATGTTTCTTCTGGCCTCAGATTTTTAGGAGACTTTATCCTAATATAAAAAAAAAATTCTATGGTTGGGCTTTCAAAGTAGGTTTATTCTTATCAAATAAAAATTGTCTTTAATTAGAATAGATTTTATATTTAGAATTTCATAGCAAGAACTACCTCAGAGACAAATATTCACAGCACCATTCCAGGCTCAAGAGAAGTATTACCGTAATTAAGTGTATATGGTAGACCTGTCAAGGCCCCGTTATAGCACCAATAACACAAGTAGCTATACTGCCAATTACAACTCACGCATGGGAATTTACTCATTTGCTTAATAAGTGGAATGTGGTATTTGACCCTGAGGAAGAACTGAAACTAAAATGGCCTCTTCCAACTCACCAGAGAGTGTGCCACCTTTTCTTTCTGTAAGGCCTGGCTTTACTGCCTGTGATCACTCTAGATCCCATTAAAATGCTTGAAGCATGTTTCTTATGTATAGGCTAGATGGTGCTCAGAAAATGACTGAAGCCAGTTCCATGGTCCATATTCCTTTCCTCACTCTTGGGTCGGCCTCATCTCTCAAAGATACATTCATCAGTCTTCTACAGTTGGATTCATTCTGCTAAAGCTACTTGTATCATAAGTGTCCATAAGTTATTTAGAAATTATTATTATTGTAGTAATGTAATCATTATAGAGATTATTTTAGGCTTTGTATTTGGTTTTGAGGACTAGAACACTGTTTGAAGAGAATAGTATTTTCAAGAAAAAAGTATTTTGCTTTGACACAGTTGCAATAAGAAACTGCCATGGATTCCTGAGGAGGACTGAAAACAGTCTGGGGGAAAAAAAAAAACACAACCAAGCAACAAACAAACAAACAAAAAAAACGATGCCTGTATCTCGGTTTCACACATTTTTTTTTTTTCCTAAATTCCTTCACCTGTAAAGTGACACTAGCAATCTAAATCTTCCCTGCAGTGACTTTGTGAGGTATGACTAATTATGCTAAATCATGCTGAAAAAGAAAAACAAAGCTTTATATTTAGAAGAAGTTGTGACAATAAGACAAGTACATCAGCAAAGCCTTTGAACAAAATCACTCATTTCCACTTTCATATTCTCGATTATGGCATGCCTCTTCTGAACATGTATAGAATTTCCCAAAATGAAGGCATTTTCTTATGCCCCTAATATGAAGCTTACCTTGTTTTTCAGTTTCACAAAGGGGAAAACAACATTCCTTTGCTTCATTAATTTAAAAATAGGACTACAGAAGTTGAATTACCTGACAGATGAGGGAAGAATTACAGGATACTCTGCAGATGTCAATTAGAAATATTTGGCACAATGCTATTTCCTGCTAATGCAAAATGCTAGAACTGGAGGAGACCAAAATTAAACTCTAAAGGTTTGAAGAAAGATGGGAAACTTTTAAGTAAAATGCTTGATGGAAGAAACATCTGTGACAAGATTATTTGGCTACTTAAACACATGTAAAAGAAACACTGTTTACCTGGAAAATGTTAATTTTATTTTCATTAGCAGGAAGAGACTAGAGGATGCTTACAACAATAGAATTTATAAGCAAAAAGCAATTTTTATTCTGGATGAGAGGCCTTTTATCATTCTGATCCAGGACAAAGTCATTTGCACCCTAATAAGATTTTCTCAAGGACTTTCAAGAAATCAGAATAGCACACATTCATGATGCTATTTAAAAAAAGTTACCCATCAGATTATATATATATTTTTTCATCTCAGTGGCTCTTTTCAATTTAAAATCTCTCTTACCCCATCTTTTCCTATTTTTCTATGAAAATGTTAGCTTGTTAAATTTTATAAGTTTTTAGGTGTCATTATTAACTATGTATATTGGCTCCTCACCTAATAATCATTATGTACTCAAGCCAACCAGTATAACAAACATATAAACAATCAATCAACAGAAACTTCTAAGAAATGATGGATATATGTTTAAAAAGTCAGAATTTCCTAACACTCTGCATACTGAAATTAGGTTGATTTGCAAATATATCTTACTGCGTATCATTGTTCTTCCTCCTTGGCACCGTCTCCCTGTCTCCCTGGGTTGGGGAGATAATGTAGATGCGTGCACTAGCTGGGAGAAGGATCACTTATGTCCCTGCAGGTCACATACTTGCAGGTGACTTAAAGCATCAGGAAAACCTGAGCATCACTCTCACAACAAGAAGAGGGATGTCAGGGCACCTGGGTGGCTCAGTCGTTAAGTGTCTGCCTCTTGCTCAGGTCATGATCCCAGGGTCCTGGGATCAAGCCCCCTATCTGGCTCCCTGCTCTGAGGGAAGCCTGCTTCTCCCTCTCCCACTCCCCCCACTTGTGTTCCCTCTCTCACTGTTTCTCTTTATCAAATAAATAAATAAAAATCTTTAAAAAAACAAAGAAGGATGTCATATGAAGGAGCAAAAATATTATGGAGTGTTTTATTTTGAGCTCAGAGGGATAGAGCGAAATTCTCTTATTTCCCATTAGATAGCATAGCTGCCATGTACGGAAACAGGCTCAGGAAAATTAATTTCCTACATTATCCCATCTCCCATATTAGGTTCTTATTTAGCTATTTTGTTTAGAATGTATGCCATATGTGTAGCCTGAAAGCCACACATCTTCAGAGTAGTCTATAGATTCTCCTTTATAAGGAAGAAAATGTCAACATGTAAAGAGAGAAACTAAAACACAAACCTTCCAAAGTAAAAAACTTTAATGTTGAGTAAAATAAATTAATCTGTTTCTGTTAAAAATTGTGTTTTTATCATTACTTCTAAAGAGACACCTGTGTTAATTTCCCAGGCTGCTGTAACAAAGTATCATAAATCGGAGGGCATTGAACTCCAGAAATGTATTGTCTCACAATTCTGGAGGATAGAAGTCCAAATCAAAGGCCAGCAAGGACATGGTCTCTCTGAAGGCACCAGGGAAGGAGGCTTTCTTGGGTCTTCCAGCTCTGACAGCCTCGGATGTTTCTTGGCTGATGACAGCATGACTCTGATACTCATATGGCATTTTCTCTTTGTCTCTTCACATAATCTCTCTTTTGGGTATGTCTGTTTCTGGGTCTACATTAACCTCTTTTATAAAGACATAGTCATATGGGATTAGGGCCCACCTTAATAATCTCATTTTAACTTGATCATTTGCAAAGGCCTTATTTCAAAATAAAGTCACAGTCAGAGGTACTGAGGGTTAGGACTTGACCATTTTTGGGGGAATGCAATTCAATCCATAAAAACTTCCCCAGAGTCAGTGGTGCAAGATCCTTTTCTCAGTGCCACATCCTACGTTCACTTATTTTGTTATTCTTTCAGTTCAGTACATACTTGTTTGAGTGTAGCAGTCCCAGAAAATGTGCACATTTTAGTAGTTGGAGTTACCTTTTGAAAAGGTATTCACTGTATTCTTTCACAAAATCATAGAAATATTTACAAATACTCTAATCCTTTCTGGTGGCTTTTCTAATTTATAATCATCCTTCTCCTACTCATCAAGTTATACATTCCCCTTTGGAGGACTAATGTGAAGAAAGGCAGAAGTTGTGCTGTTGATATGAGTGTGGCCCACATTTCTCCTTACTCTGCATTCTTTCACCCACAGCACATGCTAACATGGCTGCCAACAACTGTAGCCCCTCTGCTAACTGCCTGAAACAACTAACTCCTGCTGGTCCTCCGCCCATCATGGTGACCTCCTCCCTTCTACATCCCTACTATTTCCCTGCCATCAGTACAGATGTTAAAGGAAAATAAAACCAGTCAAATTAATCTACACTGAGATTTGAACGGCTGATAATTCTAGGAATTACACATCTCTGTTGAACCCAATATATTTCTTATGAGAAGATTTTCAAAACTTCCTTAGAGAAATGTCAGGGTTAGGAACACTTCTCTTAAACTGTATCATTCCATGAATCCCTATCTCAAAGGAATTCATTCTAAAAAGAGAAAAAGAAGAAAAATACAGTGCAGAGATAACTCAGAGCCATAATCTAACCCACTAAGGTCTTCTTCAGCTGATTCCAGTCTGGGAGAGAGTTATTTTTAGCTTTCCAAAAATACATTTATTATTGTTGCCTACCTTAAAAGGAGACGATTTATGTCCAATATAGAACTAAATAATAACATGGCAAGCTTTATATTAAGAATGTTGTAACAAGAAAAAAAATCTGTAGCTATGTATGTTGATGAATGTTAACTAGATTTATTGTGGTGATCATTTCACAATATATACAAATATTGAATCATTATGTTGTACACCTGAAACTAAAATAGTGTATGTTAATTATACCTGAATTAAAAAAAAGAAAGGGTTGCATTCTTGGCTCTTTACGTCTCATAAACCTAAATCACTCAGTCTGGTTCATTGTTTTTGTGCATTTTTTTTCACCTACTGCTAATCTAGTTTAAGTCCAGGGTCTTCTGATTGATTTTCTGGAATTATTTTAGGGAAGGAAAGAGTAAATTCCAAAAATAGTTAACTTTTGTTGGTCCTCATACTAAATATAATCCTTCTAAACTTTTATAATTACTAGTTACTTTTGATCAGTGGAACATTAGCTAATCTCTGGAGCCTAGGGAAAATAAAAACATTTAGGTTATAATGCCTTTGAGGGCTGTTTCAAAGATATTTTCAAAGATCAGAATACAAAGGGAGATTTTTTTTTTAAAGATTTTATCTATCATCTATCATCTCTCTATTTAAGATAGAGAGAACATATTTGTGAGGGGCAGAGGGAAAGGGGCAGACGGAGAGGGAGAGAAAGAATCTCAAGCACACTCTGTGTTGAGTACTGAGCCCGACACGGGGCTCAATCTCACAACCCTGAAATCATGACCTGAGCCAAAATCAAGTCAAGGCTTAATAGAGTGAGCAACCCAGGTGCCCCCAAAAGGAGATGTTTTGAAGGACTCAGGAAGAAAATGAAAAGTTTTACGGACTGTTCTAGTTGATTTAAATGGCAAAGCAGAGTAATTGTTTCCCCTATGATCTACATAAGAAGGCTGTCTTCTAATGTTCAAGGGAAAAATCAAACAAAACAAAATGAAAGAAAAATGTCAGCTCTTCGGAGAACTTGTGGAAGCCCTTTTCATGGATTTCAGAAAATCAAGCAAGGCAGGCTTCTGAGTCTTTCCAAAAATAAGGGAAGATATTTATTGTTAATTAAAATGGTTGCAGAACTCCTTCAGTATGGAAAGGTTTCAAATCTTATATGCCAAGATCATACTGCATGGTTGTGATTCCTCACAGCACAGAGGGTTTTGTGTCCTGTCATCTAGTTACAACTTGTCTTTCAGAGCTTGGATTCAGTGGATGTAGGAGAAATTTACAAGATTTAGAAGACACACAAGAAGCATGTTTTGAGCATCTCATTTTCCTAGAATGGCTAGTTTCTTATAAGGCCGGGAATGTTTTGATAAAGAAGTTTTTTAGAAACTCATTAAGCATCAGAGGCTGACCTCAGTGGGAGACATTATTTGAAGCTCATAAAGAAAGGCTACAAATAGCTTTTTGGGCAGAGAGAGAGAATGTAGGATTTCAGGTGGTGTTGTTGCATGTGTTTTTTTTTTTTTTTTTTAAACACCAGAAGACCAGAGGCAAGTTGCCTGAAGTTCAGTAAAATGTTAAATATGCTTAAGAGTAGTTTATGATTCATTTCATTAAAACACTAAACTGTATCCATTTATGTTCCATCTTCATAGTTGATGGCTGTGGCAGGCAGATCAATGCCCCTCACACAAAGGTGTTCATGACAGAATCTCCACGACCTGTGAATATGTTAGGTTACATGACAAATGGGAAATAGGTGGCAGATGTAATTAAGCTTACTAATCAGATGACAAATTAGGGAGATTATCTGGGTGAGATCAATATAATCACAAACGTCTCTAAGAGTAGAAGAGAGGCAGAATAAGAATTAAATAAGAGTACTATGGTGTGAAAAGGACTTGACGGGCCACCGATGACTTTGAAGATGGAAAGGGACCAAGAGTCAAGGATTATGAGCAGCCTCTAGAAGCTGGAAAAGGCAAGGAGACAGATGTTTCCTTATAGCCTCTGGAAAGGAATGCAGGCCTGTCACTACCTTGATTTTAGCTCAGTAGCAAAGTACAGAATTATAAGATAACAAATTCATGTCATTTTAAGCCGCTGTGTTTGTTGTGATTTATTAAGGCAGCAACAGAAACTAACACTATAGCTGGTATGGTGTGATAACTCCTCTAAAATATAGGGCTGAATGATGTTCAGGGGTCACAGCTTGGTATAATGAAAGGTGGTTCATACACTTCAACAAGTAAAAAAAATAATTTTCATGAATCTTAATCATTTCTATTGATCAAGAAACACAGAGGATCTTCCCTATTCTTCACAGCACCTATGACATTGTTAAAAACATAGTTGAATAGACTTCTCTTCCTGATAACTTGAAACAAAGTAATATCCCCGCCCTTTTTTTTCTGTCATCAACTTTTATTTGCTTCATCTTCTTCTTTTTTTTTTTAAAAGATTTTATTTATTTATTTGAGAGAGAGAGAGCATGAGAGGGGAGAGGGTCAGAGGGAGAAGCAGACTCCCCACGGAGCAGGGATTTTCCCCATGAGGACCTCCAGGATCATGACCTGTGCCGAAGGCAGTCGCTTAACCAACTGAGCCACCCAGGCGCCCAGTTTTCTTCATCTTCTTGAGAGCAGGTGCTAGTCATCCCTATCTTTAGTCACATTTCCTATTGTGCCTTATACTTTATCAAAAATCATCAAAGATAAGGTGATTGGGTTTACCTACTTAAAAGTTCGAGCTAATTAAAAACAAAATAAAAAGTGTTATTGCTCATCATCTAATTAATTCAGACTCCTCCCAGGGTTAAAATAAAGAAAAGTTATGTAGTATGCAAATTCCTTTTGATATAGTTATAGATGTAAAGGTTCTGAATGTTTAAGCTGTTTCCATTTTAACTAAACCTAATGAAGCTAAGAAAGTTAACCTCATAACCCCTAATTAGAAGATTCTCCATTATTAGGTGGTTGTGATTTGTATCTTCACGTAAGAGTGATGCATTGCTGACATTTTCATATTACTGACTACTGTTGCCTATTTCTAAAAATAGGCACATTTATGTTTCCCTAGGCAATTCTTTACAGATCATTAGGAATACCTTCAGAATAACTAAGACATTAAACCTAAACAATTTCTAAAGAAAAGCACTAGCAAGACTTCTTTATCTAAAAACTTCACAGTTTAGGCCCATACTGTTTTTTTTCTAGGGCACTGAAAGTTAAGCACACTGGTTTGAAAGAAACATTCAGAAAGTTAAAAGTAATAAAGAACAAAAGTATTTTCAAAAGTGTCTTAGTGGATACTATGTTACACTCATTATACTAACAAAAGTCAAAAATAATGATAATCTCTAATGAAAGTAAACATTTAGCTTATTTTTCAATAAGTGATGATGACAATTTCTAGAACTATCTATGAAAGCATTTTGACTATGTTTCAAAGGCATTAAATATATTTATATAATTATTTTAAAATGTTAAGGATGATTATCTCTAGGTGGTAAATCACTTCTGTATTCTTTCTATTGCTTATCTCTTTTCTGATATTTTTATGTTTAACAGTTAATAATAATACCATTTAGAGATTACAGCAATTTTAAAAAGCAACAATGTTCCAAACATTTAAAAAATCTTTATAAACTTTTTTCCTCTGAAAGACATTTAAAATAAGTTTAATTTCCAATAATGATGCATTTTTTACATTTATTTCTAATTTTTATTTTTTTTCTCTTGCACTTTTCTTGGATCAAGCAGATAATATTTTTTAAATGTGCATTCAAATTTTTTTTCAAAACAGTCAATTCTTGCAAAATAGCTAGAATCCACCAGTTTTTCAGGTACACTCTCAAGTGCTACAAAGAATTGTAAGATCAAGTCCTGAAAAATTGAATCCTGAACTCATAATGAATAGAATAAGTTACCACATTTAAAAAAATTATCTAGAATGTACATTCCATTTAAGTTAATAGCAAAGCAATTGTTTTTACAATCAGAGTAGAAGGGAAAATTTACCCAAGGTTAACACCTGTATATGAAGGCTGAATATCAATTCACATTAGTTGCTACAACCTATATATTTTGAAATAATTTTTTAATAATGTCATTTTTCCCATTCATCTCACTTTATTCTTACTTACTAATTGTATAATGGTGCTTTAAGATTTGAATAACAATATTTTTAGGAAAGCATATTTATTCATAAAGAAAAAAATTTAGCTCTTGACAAATATTCGACAAGTGGACATATCCTTTATGTAGGTTCTTAACGATGAAAGAATAAAATGTATACCTGAAGGTAATTATCCCATAGGGGAAAGGACATTATGCCTAGCGTAGTGTTCATCCCTGGGAATTTAAAAACATTTTTCCAAATTCCTTCTACATGAGAAAAATAACTGTTAATGGTAGCCTGATATGCTCTGTGTAAAAAAATGTTTTTGATGTTTGTTGAAGCATAGTAGTAACTAAGAACAGTAGCAAGAACAAAAAGTTGAAGGGTCATATATATCAACATTCCAATGATTCAATGAACAACCTGTAAAGGAAGGGTAAAGCTCATTAAGGAGTCAGCCATGACCTCTAGAAGCCAAAACACATGATCTCCTGCACTGCTGCACAGCGTAACTAAAAAGACACTTTTGTGCTTATTGAAAACACATTTGATATTCAAGGCCAAACACTGATGGAGTCAAATGTGTTCTCTTTCTTGAAGAGATCTTGAGGTCATTTTGGTCAACATACACAGTGTACAAGCAAAGGGCAAATGAGTCCAGGATAAATATTCGCTCCACCTGACATATACCATCTCATCTTACTCAGTTCACAGAGGAATAAGAGCTTCAGCACAAATGTTGTACTCACAATGAAAAGGTACTTGGTCCGAATAAAAAAGTTAATTAAATTGTTTTCTTTTTTCAGTGAAGCCCACGGTAATTTTGCATTGTTTAAAGATTTAATATTTTGCATTCATTTTATGAAAAACTACTAAATAGCAAAGAAATCTACATGTTGATTAATTTTAATCCCCAAGATTTGCGTGAGCTAAAAATTGTGAAGAAAACTGAGATTGTGGAGGAGATAAATCTTCCTTCCACGTCATCACACGACAATTAGGTGTTGGGGTTAGAAGGCAAAGAAAGGTGTTACTGACTAACCCAAATGCTGCTCACTGTTACACTACACTGCCTCATTTACTGAAAACTTTCTTGACTCAAAAATTTTCTACCACATCACTTTTTTTTTTTGCTTTTTGATTGGATGTCTAGTTTTAGGCAGATGGGAGAAATAGTTAATACAGCAGGCCTGGTTCACTCAGATCTTGTTTGTCTCTGTAGCCATGGCAACAACCCTTGATCAAACACTGAGCACTATACCACCGTGAGGTTCTCCTACTGACTGTGTGATATGATGGGTCAAGATGAACCAAACTGTCACCAAATTTAAAGGAAACATTAAGAATAATGGTATACTTGGTTCTGGATTAGAGTTTTTACCTATAAGAATTCTTGACCCCAAGACTCCAAGATGGTCTTCTTTGTGTGGAGATATCTCACAGGAGAAAATTGCATCTTATGCTATCAGAGAAAGAGGAAATTGGAAGCCTGTGTGTAACTTCTTTTGCGTATGTGTATCTTTTTCCTGCTGTTCCTGTATTATACTTTTGTTATAATAGATTTAAGCCATGATTATGGCTTTATGAGGAAATGTGTTAATCCTTCCAGCAAATAAACAAATGAGTTGAGTACCCCCTCCCCAAACAGTAGTGACTGAAATATATGGCAATGAACCTAACAGATTATATTGGTTAGCCTTTGTTGTATAACACAATACTCCCCCCTCCAATTTATTGGCTTAATTACTAAATAAATATTAGAGAGCCTTGTAAGTGTGGCTGTTTGAGGTTTCCAAGATATCACTAAGGTTCCTACCTTAGTAGGAACTCCTACTTAGTAGCATCTCCAATTCTTGATGTTCAACTTGGTTTCTTTTTCTTTTTCTTTTTTTTAAGATTTGTTTACTTGAGTGGGGGGGAGAGAGAGCATGTGTGCATGCGTGCGCACAAGCAGGGGGAGGGGCAGAGGGACAGGGAGAAAGAGAATCTCAAGCAGAATCCATGCCCAGTGGAGAGCTCCACTTGGGGCTCAATCTCACGTCCTGAGATCATGACCTGAGCCGAAACCAAGAGTTGGACTCTTAACTGACTGAGCCATCCAGGGGCCCCTCCAGCTTGGTTTCAATTACATAAAGTCATGTCTGTGAATCTCTTGAGTTTCATAAATTTGATTTTCTGTTTCTGTTTATCAGCACAGACATCGACTGGGATTAGACATTCAGATTTAGAAGACAAATTTTTCCAGGTGTAAAGAATCACCTGTGAATCTTTTTAAATATGAAAATTAAGAGTAATTAATGAAAAATAAGCAATTAAAAATCTTAGACTGTAACTGACAACATGGAAATAAGTTTTCTGAGGCTCAGTTTCCACTAGGCAGGGAAGATGACCACTGGCCAGCAAAGCAGTCTGAAGCTGAAGGGGCCCAGTCCACAAACTGGCATAGGGGAAATATATTCTAAGGATGACATGCTAAAGAGACATTCCACTGTGGAGAGATGGCTGATGATTGCAGAATATCACAGCAGCTGACCACTAGCTCACCAAGGGTGGGTTCTTACAAGAAAGAAAACAAACGGAGCTGTCTTTCAAGCCTCAATAAGACTTCTAAAAAAGTATTGCAAGATAACTAGTGAATTAGGGAATTGGAGACGAATTTGTATGTTTTCTATCACAAAACTTCTGTTCATTCATGGCTTTTCAGATACATTTCTCCAAAACAATCACACTAGTTTCTATGTACTATACTTTTGTACCAATGAGAAAAAGTTTATCTATCTCACAAGACAAGTGTACTTAATAATACATGTATTTCTCAAGGGTTTCAAGCCCTTTACGAGGAAATGTTATAAAAATAACACATACACCATGTTTTGAGGATTGTTGCCAAAAATGGATGAAGATTTAAAAATAGCTTGTGTTTTTCCTATTCTTTCATTTTTTTAAAGGTCATCTTGACTGTTCCCAACTGGATTTTGCTATCAGTGTAATACTCCTTATGCATCTAAATGGACTATTAGTTAGTTGTTCCATTTACTAACCTCTTTGGTTTTCCCTTGGGAGATAATCAAGATTCATGCATAAGAACGGTTTAGCACAAACATTAAGCAGCTAGTAGAACTTCTCAATGAGGACAGAAAAATACCTGAGAGCTAATACAATTTGTTCATTCATATTCAACTTACTAGTAAGTTCTAACCCTCTGGTAATGCATAAGGACCCTACATCAAGTGAATGACAAGACAATTCTTTGGTTAAAAGAAAGTAATTTCTTTACTGGGAAGGAAAACCGGGACATAGGTGAATGAGAGAGGAAGGAAGAACAAAGGGGAAGGCAGTGAAAGAGGTGAAAAAATAAAAGAAATAAAATTTCTTTAATTCATAAGAAAATATTTTTGAAATATATTTTGATATATATTGAATATAGACAAAAATGTATTTTCAGTATAAATATAAATAATGTCATTTTTCAGAGCTTAGTAATATTGCTTCTGGTTTTTAGTTTCGGAATATTCTTACCAAAGTCATCCCACTAAAGTTTTTAATGTATGTTACATCAGCTGGTATCTTTAAAATTATCTTATTAGTGATTATATCAATATTCTATGATGACATAGACGTGCCTTATGCACATTTTAATTTAGTATCAAAGACACTTAACTTTTGTATTAAAATAATAGTTTGCCTTCAGTTATATTTAGGGATGATAGGATATGTTTAGAATCTATCCCTCTCTTCTTTAGTGTTCAGATATTTGTTTGATTTGGTTTAATTTCTACGATGTGTTACTTTTAGCCTATAATACTTTGTTCACTTGAAGAAAGAGAACATGTTTACATTAATCCAAAGTCTATAATATAATCCATGGAAAAATGATGCCAGATCAAAAATGAAATAAACTAAAATGTAGATTATGTTGACGTATTCTTAGTAAATGATTTTCACAACTAGAGTAGTGTTCCTAACCATCAGTAAGCCCATATGACATGATTAAATTTCAGTAGTATTTGAAACAAAGGGTCATTAATCTAGATTTTTTAGACTATTTTTTGGAAAGAAATAGAAATCATGATTTAAGTCTCAAACATATATCTCTGATAATAGATAAATGATTAAATTGATGGGTGAAGAGCTGAAGAAAATGTAGTATATACATAGAATATGCTTTAGCCTTAAAAAAGGAAGGAAATATTGCCATATGTGAAAAGATGAATTAATGCTGAGGACTTTACCTAAGTTTAATAAGCCAGGCCCAGGTCAAATATTCCATGATTCCACGAATGACACTTTATGAAATAGCTAAAATAGTTAAATTCACAGAAGCAGAGAGCAAAATGGTTGTTATCCATGGCAGGGGGTTGGGAAAAATGAGGAGTTACTAATCAATGGGTAAAAAGTTTCAGTAACGCCAAGATGAATAAATTCCAGAGATCTGCTGTACAACACTGTGCCTCTGGTTAACAATATTGTATTGACATTTAAGAATCTGTTAAGGAGATTGAACTCATGTTAAGTGTTTTTTCCACCATAAAATAAAATTTCAAATTAAGAAAACGAGAAGCCATAGTCTCTCATGGTTTGTCTTTCCCTCCGATTTCCCCCCCTTCATTCTTCCCTTCCTGCTATCTTCTTCTTCTTCTCTCTCTTTCTTTTTTTTTTTAGACTATGGACTCTGAGAAACAAACTGAGGGTTCTAGAGGGGAGGGGGGTGGATGGGTTAGCCTGGTGATGGGTATTAAAGAGGGCACGTATTGAATGGAGCACTGGGTGTTACACACAAACAATGAATCGTGGAACACTACATCAAAAACTAATGATGTACTCTATGGTGATTAACATAACATAATAAAAAAAATAAAAAGAATAAAAAAATGAGAAGCTTAATTACCTGTATCCAGCATGGATCTGCTTCAGGTGCAGGCTGCAAGGTTACAGCAGCTGGGGGAGTCCTAGAGTTGCAGGGCCCTGGACATGCCCTGGAGATGCCCTTGGAGAGATGCATCTGGAGAGCCCTCCTCAGGAGAGCTGCAGAGCCCCGGAGATGCCCTCGGAGAGGTGGAGCCAGGATAGCTCTGCCCGCTGCTGTGTCCAGGCAGACAGCTTGGTGGCAGGCTGAGTCCTCTGTGCTAAGGCCTGCAGCCCTCCTGACCATCACACAAGGGAAGGCCCTCTCAGGGTGCTCCTCCTCCAGGGCTGCTCTCTTTAGGATGTGCTCTAGCTGCTGTTCATGGCTGCGCGGGGTGGGTAGCTGCTCTCCTTTTTCTCCCCAGCATACCCCCAATGGACCCTAAGCCCTATCGGACCCCTACCTACCTGGCGGCTGTCCCCAACCCGGCCCAAGACCTTGGTCCTCCTTCCTTCTCCACATCCATCTCTGGGGTGATGAGCTGTTTGGCCGGGTAGGTGAGGGTCTTGTGGGCAGGTGGGCAGCTTGGGAAAGTGGCAGGCATCTAAACTGGGCCACAGCCTGTGACCCTACTGCCTCTTGGTGGGCTCTGTGCTCCCAGCTGTCGGTTAAGAAGTAGGCAAGCGTGGTGACCACAAGGCTGGCCAGTTAGTTGCTACTTTTCACAGGCGTTGTGTACCTGCATGCTCACTGGCCGTAGCTTAGGCAGAGGACATCTAGGAGCAGGCAGAAGGCATCTGGGACAAAGCTCTGGTGCATAGACTGGCTGCAGGTGGCTGGCTTGCTTAGCCATACACCCAAAATAATTTTGTAAACCAAGTCATTTAAATAAATCATACTGATAGATGATTGATAGGTAGATAATCTGCTACTGGTTCAGATTCTTTGAAGCCTGACTGACAGAACACTCACCTCTTCTGCCATGATGGGGATGGTGGGAAAAGGGAAGAAAATGCCTGAAGAGATTAAAAATGACAGAGATAAGGAAATCAACCATCACTAAAATCTATGTGCAATTATATCAGGTCTTATAAGCATCTTTTTCCTACCTCTTTCACACAGTCCTGGTAGTCAAATTTGTATATGGGTTTTGAGAACCAACCACCTGGTTACTTGGACACTTAAAAAGTTTATATATTTTTTTTTCTTTTTTAAATTTTAAGTAGGCTCCATGCCGGACATGGAGCTTGAACTCATGACCCTGAGATCAACAGTCCCATGCTCTACTGGCTGAGCCAGTCAGGTGCCTCTCAATAATGAGAATTTAGGGTGCCTGCGTGACTCAGTTGTTAAGCGTTTGCCTTCGGCTCAGGTCATGATCCCAGGGTCCTGGGATTGAGTCCCACATCGGGCTCCCTGCTCGGCGGGAAGGCTGCTCGCCCTCTCCCACTCCCCCTGCTTGTGTTCCCTCTCTCGCTGTCTCTGTCTCTGTCAAATAAATAAATAAAATCTTTAAAAAAGATAAAATAAATAAATAATGAGAATTTATATAAAAGACATTAACTTTTATAAGACAGAATGTAGCTCCTCTCCTACAGTTGCCATTTTACCTCTAAGTAGCAACAAACAACCAAATCCTCTGCTCTTTGCTGACTTGCTTGCTTATGTGAATTGGTACAAAAGGTGTAACATATTAAATGTAGTCATCCTTGCAGGCTGGGAAAGCCTATGTCTTTATCACATGGGGAATGAAATGCTCAGGTCCATCTAGCCTCCAGGAAGAACAAATGGTTGAAACATATGTCAGTATGCTGCATTAAAGAGGAGTCACTCACCAATTTAAATAATACAACAGAAGTGGCACACTTCAGTTATTAATTTTTTTCTTTTGCAACCTAAAGGATTATTATAATATAAATGTTAAAATGACATTAAAGGGTAAACTCAAGTAACTCCAAAGAGCTGGATCTATCCCCATTTCCCTGATTTATCAGTATACCAAAAATAGAAAACAAATAGGGATTTGCTTTCAAAGTTCTACACTTTGGCTTTTTGGGGTATCAGTGATTGGAGGAGGAAAAAAAGTGTCAAGATAATAGCGTGTTTGGTCAAATTCCAGAGAGTTGGTTCCGAGGCAGAGTTGGAAGTCAGAGAAAATTATAAAAGTAAAACAACTAAAATAGATGGAATTTGGTGCGGCAAAGGAATATACAATTAAAGAAGCAAAGGAGAGCATTTATAGGTCATCTTGTTCTTACATGCTTACCAGTGAGAGTCTAAATTAACCATATCTTCTTTGGATGTTAAATCTGAGAAATATGTTTTACAGATATATTCACATATAGGTACAGGTATATTCATTTATAATTAGGAGTACAAGCCAAAGACTAGAAGCAGCCTGAGTTATCCATCTCTCCATCCATATAGGACTGGTTGAAAAAAAATGATGATATATCCATACACGATAAAATATAAAATATTTTACAGTCATTAAAAGGCATGAGGGTACTCTATATACTGACATGAAATTATTTTCAAGTTACATTATTAAGTGAAGACAAAAGGTATGAATAGGAGGCTGTTATTGTGTGACATGGTGATATTTGCATATGCCTAGAATATCTCTTGAAGAATATATTACTATCATACAAGTAGTTATGAGGGAAAAGCGAAATAGAAGATAGCGTGGAAAAGAGACTTTTAACTAGATTCCATTCAGTTTAGTGTGTGTGTGCGCTGTAATTGTGGAAATATTTTGGGTAATTTAAAAAATCATATACAATAACCATTTGGGTGGAGTACTCTGGATTGGATACATGCAGGTGTATAAATTGAAAGGTTTATGATATTTGCAAAGAGGCTTGTCATAATGCTGGAAAATCGTGACTGGTGGTAATTCTGCTAATGGACATGAGGCCTCTAGAAGAGTGGGATATTTTCGTGTCTCTGGTGAAGACGACCAAAGTAGTGCTGAAAGTTTACTCTTCCATCCTGATTCCTGCATGTTCAGTAGATTGCTTCACTGAGTCAAAGGTTGGCTTAGCTGAAAACTGAGAGTTAAAGAAACCAACAAAAGGCAACAAAGCCCCAAGTGGCACAGAGCCACTGCCAGCTCATGGTGCTGTTTAGGCACAGTTGGCTCTGTGAGCAGCTTGGAGAAAAGGCTCCACGTTGGCTTTATTCTGCCTTGTTATCAGCCTCCAAACAACACAGAGCAGTGGGTGATGCAGCAATCTTTCCTCCTTGTCACCCGTGCGAAAGCTGGAGTTTTAATCTTCTCTCTTTCATGAAGCGCTCAAGCGTCTTTTTCTGTTGGCAGCTTGATCTTCTGGTCCCGCTCTCAGCACGGCTTTCTGTTTCATTCTGTACTCAGAGACTCGGTACGAAAAACCAGAAAAGGACTTAACTGGAGAGTCTGACCTGGATATTTGTTTTATTCAGTTTCCTAAGTTATATTTCTGTAGGTGTCTTTGCTATTTTATCCTGTGTTCAATCACCTATGGCTAAGGGATTTTTAAATCTGTGGGAGGGATACCAATATAGCTTTTTCAGAGTTTACATATTCCATCAAACCAAAGAAATTAACTCAGGAAGTCTAGGAAAGACTAAACATTTGACAAATTATTTACAAATCATTTGCCTATAGTTTTTTGGAAACACTTCTTTTCTTTTTTCTTTCTATTTTTACACTGGCATGCATAATAGATTCAACCTCCACTCTTAATATCCCTTTTTAAGAGCCACAAAGATTTCCAAGTCTATTAAAGATAATTAAAGATGAAATTAGGATTCTTATTTCCACGGTCACAAATATTACTCATTGGAATCTCAGTTATGCCTGGCAGGGTGAACTTAAGCTAGTTCAAGTAGATGCCATCTACAAGATGCCATCTACAATATTTCCTGAAATGTTTTGAATTAGCCTGATTTGTTACTCTCCGAATCAGATGAGGAATTATTATATAGGACACATGAGTTCTGAAATGAGTCTCTTCTGAGAAGTTTGTAGGCCAGGATGCACAACAAATACCTAGGCTATTCTTCGCTCCACCATAAAGACCATTTAGACCCTAACTCTTCTCAAGGTCATTTATCTTCTTTTAATCTCCACTAAGTCATAAAATGACTTAGAGCCATCTCTGTTCATGCTACCTTCTTAACCAAGCCCCCCCACTTTTTTTTTGACGGTTCTAAGCCACCCAAGCATCTCTCTGTTCTTCATTCTTTCAACTTCTATTATACTTTCTGCTAATGTCACTCAAGTTAGCAACTCATAGGTAATTATTCATTTCCTGCATTGCTCTCAGTGTTTTCGAAACACTGTTTCCCTTGAGAACAGGACCCATAACTTTGGTTGTGCTGTACCCTGCGTCCCCAGCACAGTGCTAGTGTTAGAAAAAACTCAACAAAGGCCTGCCCATTGATGATGTAGGAGTGGTTGGAGGAATAGTGGCTCCATTTTGTTATACCTAAATGGATCAAGGTTCAAATCCTATTTAAAACATTCAATTTAAGTAATTAAATTAAATAAATTATCTCTTGACCTTCCTGTGAACCTTGTATCAAATCTTTTTTTTTTTTTTTTTTTTTGTCACTAGTGACAGAAAAGGTTGTGGGAAAATGGCTTTGTGCTCAGTTCTGGGAAATGTTTATCATTTTCATTTCATATAAAATTCACTTTTCAGTGAGTAACAGACATTTTAAAAACATCTGCCAAAAGATTGTTTACACGAAACTGTTTCTCCCCCAAGAGAAGCTGCTGTTCGGTTGGAAACTCACATGTCCTACTTGGTCCCTGTAGCCAGCATTTCACCTAAATTTATTTACTTGCTTCCTTCAAATGGATGAAGCTTAATTCATAGTCTTTGCAGAAAACATGATATTTTAGGTGGACAGTTGTCTTTCTGCTCATATTTTGGTGCTTCACGTTGCAAAGATTGAAATGTGTTCAAAACACTTTAAAAGGAAATAGTCTTCATTACAAGAGAAATGTTGCCCCCATTTCTATCAAAGTGACTACAGCTCAAAATACTGCAGGCACCCACACTTCTACAGTACGTTTCAGAAACAACAATACCAGGTTGATTTTATAACATATTGGTTTTGGTAGCCTGTGCATTATGCATTCTCATAGCAACTTCCATTTCTAATTTTGTTCCATTTATAAGATTTGGATTATTTATTCTTCTGCATGTTTAATTATTTAATGAATATTTTCCTTTCCAAGCTCCATGAAGCCATGATCCATATTTGTTTTATACTTCTGTATCTTCAGTGCTTAGTACTTGTAAAGAATAGGTGCTACATTTATATTTGTTCAAAAATTAATGAACAAATAGTGAAAAAAAACAGACAATAGATTCTCTGCGACTTGAAACTTACAAATTAGAATCTCTTAGAGAACTTCAAGTTCTAGTCCCCATGGACTATTAAATATTAAATTTACTCTCCTCTTTTATAAAAAAAAAACTAGAAAATCTGGGCAAAATATACTTAACAGTTCTTTTCAAGCATTGAACAGCACATAATGCAGTGAGGCATTTATTCTCCCTTGCTGTCTCCATAATTCAGGAAAATAGAGCCCCATCAGGACACAGAGATTTCTGCATGGGTTACCAAAATTCCTGGGATTTGGTGTCAGGATTCTGAGAAGGAGAAAGATACAGAGAAGAAACACCAAAGATCTGGATAAAAGCTTACCTTGGGTGCTGCGCCAACTTCTAAACTTCTTGTATAGAAGGTATGTTCTGCAAGACCTAGCAGGAAACGGTGCTGAGTGGCTGAAAACAGAGAAATACCTCAGAATGTTGAGGAATTACTGAAGTTCGAACTCAACCCAAGTAGAGAAATCTTTGCAGACACTCCTGGCTTTTAGGGGAAACTCCAGGGAGGACATGGCCTGAGCATAGTTCAGCACCCTGAGCATAAGGGCCACACTCTAGAAATAAGAACAAAGGTCATTTGGCACTATGCTAACAAAACCTAAAACCAAGTCAATGACAGAATCAAGATGAACTACCAGTAATTTTAGAACAAGTCAAAAAAAAAGTTTCACATTTCTAGGAACAATGTCATCATCTATGACTATATATGACTATGAATGATATGTTAAAAATGGAAAAATTTAAAAGCAGAATATAACTCTCACACAAAAAGAACTGAATGAATGGAAATTTTAGAATTGCAAAATGCAGTCCGTTAAATTAAGAATTCAATGGATAGATGTGGTCGTGGCCTGGACTGAACAGAGAACGTGACTGGTAATTTCCAGGACAAGTAAGCAGACCCAAACTGAGGTATAAGGAGGAGACAAAGTATGGGAGAGGACAGATTTGAAGTAAAATATGTGATGTTATCAAAAGCTCTAATACATATGACTGAACAACAAATGTGTAGAGAAAATATAAAAATCATTCAGATAAAAGAAAAACATGTACAAGAAGTTTCCATAGCGTCTATATTTAAAGTAGTCTCAAACTGGAAAACATTTGAGCTTATAAATCTAGAATATATACATGAATATGGCATATTCATAAGATGAAATATTACTCAGCCGTAAAAGATAATGGAATAGATATACCAAACAGTTCTGATGAATCTCAGAAACATTGTCTTCAGCTAAGAAGTTATACTCAAAAAAAGTGCATGTTTATGATTTCATTTATAGGAAGTTCAAAATCCGTGCAAATTTACCATTAAAGTAGTCAGTAATAGCTACCTCTGAATGGGTACTGACTGGAAAAGGCACTGGGGAACTATCTGAGAAGATAAAAATATTCAGTGTTTGATTTGTAGTGTATTATTTACTCTTAAGTTTATTATGCTTTACATTTTTAAAATGCAGATTTCTAAAAAACTGGATAAGTCATTAAAATCAATATCGTTTAATATGATATTTGTGCTTGTGAAATGACTGTTTCTCAGTAATTTTATGCTGTCCAGGACCATTTTGCAGGGACAGTTTGTAGAACTTAATTTTTACCTGGGAAACAGAATCTCTATGTTCCTGATTCAGCCTCACAAGTTTCTGACTGCAAAACACAAGGGAAATCACTGAGTGCTGTTCTCTAGGAGCCGGCCCGGTAATGGGGAGAGGAAAGCAATGTGTAAAGAAACACATACGTAAGTGAGACAGAAATGAGCAGGGAAGTATGAGACATAGGAAGCTAGAGTGAACTGCTTAAGATACGGTGGTTAATGAGGGATCTCTGAGCGTTTAGGATTTGAAGTTAAAGAATCCAACCAACCCAGCCATGTGCAGAGTCATATGTTGCTTTGTGAAGGAACGTGCAGACTCTACTTTGTCTAAAATAGTTACTCCACTGATTTGTCATGAAATTACCTTCTTTATTTACTGGCAGACATAAATTGTGCCTATTTCCTCTTTCATTTTTCCCTCATTACTCACCCATTCATTCTTTCATTCAAAAATTGGAGTGTGAAGAAATTCAAAATAAAAAGAAAAATGGCAGATTATCACCAGGTTTAATGTGGAGCCCAGCAATCTCCCATTCCAACATATGCAAATGATTCTGATATAGGGGGTCCTAATATAGTACACTGAGAAAAATATCTATGCATTTTTTATACATATTACATGCTATAATTAGATTTCTGGATTTTTTCCCTTCTGTTCTGGCTTATGAGACACCTAAAATTTAAAGTCACTTCTGCACAGTATTTTTAACTTAAATATATTTATTTTATTAGTATAACTCTCAGGGTCATAACCTCATCTATAGTGTCAGAGACAGCACAATTCTTCTTGTGTTCTTAGTGTACTTTCCATGCAACAATTCAAACACTTGGAACTTCAGAAATACACCAATGTAAATGGGCTTTGGTCCACATCAGATGAATAGATATGACAGGCTTTCTTCTTTCTTCCCCCTTTCCAGATACTGTTGATTCTTCCGAATTTTATGTTTTCAAATGTGGACTATATGTACAGACACGTGTATGTACTTTTTCTATTATGGCTTTGTTCTCTCTATTGTTCATGTCATTCCTATAGCTTCAGAATAAGCATATCAGATTGGAATTGAGTAGGATTTTAGAGATTACTTTGTCCAATTCACATATTTGAGAAAACTGACAACAGGAGATTAAAAAAAAAAAAAAAAAAACCCAAACCCAAACCAAAACCCTCAAGAAACAAAGCAAATCTGGGACACCTGGGTGGCTCAGTTAGTTAAGTGTCTGCCTTCAGCTCAGGTCATGATCCCAGGGTCCTGGGATCGAGTCCCTCATCGGGCTCCCTGCTCATCTGGGAGCCTGCTTCTCCCTCTGCCTGCCACTCCCCCTGCTTGTGTTCCCACTCTCTGACAAAAAAAAAAAAAAAAAGAAGAAGAAAGAAAGAAAGAAAATTTGCTGTGTGGAACACAGCAAATCTATGATACAGCTAAAGAGCCATATCCTATAATTCAAGACACAGAGCCCTCTAAATCCAACCCTACTTACCAAGAAAGGCCTCTATGTATTACACAATCAAGTACTTCCTGTTATTTCTAGTTTAGTTTGTTTTTTAATCTTCTCCTATTATGCTTAACCTAGATTATAAATTTTGTTTTGACAAATACATACCATGGCCTAAACTTCCTTTTCAATCCCCCTTAGAAGCTACTGGCATAGGGCATTACACATGGCAGTGATTCTAAAGGTAGTCAGTACGTTTATTTCTTTTTCCATTGGCACAATGTATAACCATGTTCATAAAAGAGTAAATCCGTGTATTTAGAAAGAACAGAGGAAAAGTGGCCTAGGGAAAAGCTAAACGAAGCCAAGCAGGTCACCATGGTAACACCAGGTTGAAAATTGTCATTCTAAAGTTGCTGCCATTTCTCAAATGTTCAGGATACAGGGCACCATCTAGTGGTTTCATTTACATTCCTGACATTTCACGCCCTTCCAAGCTTCATTTCCAAATAAACAAAAGGAAACATTTCATTTTTTAGGGTGTACACTTGCAGTTGTAGAATACAGTCAGAATTTGGTTTGCAAAACGAGTAGGTAGAAGTTTTGTCATTTACTTAATTACTGTTTGCTCTCAATGCTTAAAAGCTCATTTAGAAAGAGGCACATGAAACATTTAAATCATTATTAGTACTCTACAATAATATGTAAAATTTTAACTTTATGATATATTTAGAATTCTACACACATGAAGATATTTATTCTGAAGAATTTTATTCCCATATCACTCATTATGATTTTTTTTTTTTCTGAAAATTAAAGAAAGACCTTTTCTTTCTTCCTGTTAAAATCTAGGTACATCAAACTAAGGGCCTTTAAGTACATTTGCAAAAGGAACAAAGTTTTCATTTTATAAATACTTTCTCTGTTACTAGCAGGAAAAACAAAAACAAAACTCAGCTTTACTGGGGTATTAACCAGCTATCTGTGTGTATAAACAGAAAATTATATTAAAAGCACAAGTTTGTGTTTCCCAGATATACATAGAGTAAAAATATGAACCTATCAAGATTATTTATTTTCCTTTTGGCCCTATAAAAACACTATCTAATTAATAATCACATTTATTTATACACTTACAGAAAGTGTAATAGAAGAATATCAAACTATTTTTAAGAAGTATTTTTTGGGGGCGCCTGGGTGGCTCAGTCAGTTAAGCATCTGCCTTTGGCTCAGGTCATGATCTTGGGGTTCTGGGATAGAGTCCCACGGTGGGCTCCCTGCTCCTTGGGGAGTCTGCTTCTCCCTCTGCCCCTCCCCCCACTCGTTCTGTCTCTCTCTCAAATAAATAAATATTTAAAAAACATAGAAATATTTTTGGTAAGTTCAGGTCTGTGCACTAAGTCAGTTTTCACAGTATCTATTTTATATTATGCCATGTCATTCTGAAAACTCTCTCACCTGTCTGCTAATATCTAGAGACCCAGACTATAAAAATGCCAAGAAAAGAACACAGGAATTATTTACAAAGCTCATATATTTGAAAAAAAAATTGTCAACATTTCAGATAAGCCAATGGGTTTACAGATCATGCCTCTCTCATAGTATTTTCTATGCCTGGAGTGGGTGGTTGTTCTCTGTCTCGTGGTCAAGATGACTCTCAATCATCCCTCATGCATTACCTCAAGCACCAGTCTGCACAAAACCTTTATCAAATCTTAGGCTCACTAGCAACTTGATGTGCCTGACCCTCAGTGGTTCTCAGTTATTGGCTGCAAATTGGAATCATCTTCTGATGCTTCTGTTCATCCTCGGAGATTTATATTTAATGGATCCTGGATGAAGATTTGGTTATGGGAATTTTAAAGACTTCATAGGTGAACCTAATGTGAGCTCTATATTATCTCTTCCTCTTTGTATTGAAATAATCTGTCCTCCATTTCAGTATATGCTCCTTAATGGAAGAATTTCTATCTTAGTTGGCCTTTTATATCACCAACACTTATCATAGCGATAGCATAATATTAGGCGTTGAAAAGATATTTATGGGACCGTGCTGACTAAAGAATTGGTGAACAGTGATAGGATGGTATGTAGGATAGACGGTTCTTAGGGAAATGTGATGAAAGCATATAAGGCCTGGCATCCTGAGAAAGCTATTGATGTGTTGAGGTAAGAGACAGGGATGTTTATTAGGGCTAAGGAGGAAGCGGGAGTTCCTAGAATAGTTGTTGTATTGGGAAAAAAAAAAATAGTGGCCAAAAAAGGAAATGGTATCATGTGGTGTGTCAGTGACTTTTCCTGCCTAGTGCTGGTTTATGTAGGGATGTGTGTCACCTGGCTATGCACTTTTCTGCCTGAGTGCCTTTCACCACAGGGCACTAAAATGACAGGGAAGTAAGTAAAGTAGTCCAGGAACTTGAGCCCAATAGCTACTGTCCCTTCCTTGACCCCAGCACTTTGGACACAAAACTAAAGGGACAAATGTTTAGAATATTCATAGTGCTTTATTATGAAGAACAAGGAAATTGAAATCTGGTACTGTGTCCTGTAGTGACATGCCTGAGCACCTGACATTTACACGGGGCATGGCCAAGAAATGATACCATTGAAGTTCATGGTTAAAAGAGGAAAAAGAGTTTTGTATTTTTGCTTGAGAGTTTTCTAAATGTAATTAAACCCAAACCCCTTTTATTTAATACCTCATGGAGCTCCAGTCTTGTTAATTGTTGACTGGCTCCCTGAAAATAAACATATAAATATTTGCTTTTATATCTGTGTTAGCCTAGGCAAACCCTCATATCCATCTCCCACACATAAAAGAAGAAGCTTTCAAGCTGTGTTCAGAGTACTTGCGGTTGTATGATTAACAGCTATGTCTTAATCACCGAAGTGAGCAGGCAGAGCTGTCCAAGGCTCTCTTTCTGAAATCACTATTCACATGATTTCTAAAAGAAAAATGAAACATCTTTACAAAATGAAAAATTAGTAAGAACATTGATCTCAGGATCAAGAGTCCCAAATTTATACTTGAAAATAATTACTTAAAAATAGGAGCCTTTTCTTTTCCTATATTTAAGAAATGAATTGGAGGCAGATATTTGTAGAGGAACTAATAAGCCCTCATCTCAGGGAGGGTAAGTTTAGTTGTTTCCACGTATGTGTCTATATTTCTATAGATATTTATACTTACATACATATAAAATGTTTATACCCACATATGAAAATAAACACAGATCTAGAAAGATTAAACAATTTTTCCAAGGTCACTTATATAGTATATTCATTTAAGGATAAATAATTATTGAGAAATTACTGACCATAAGTAATTTTATAGGGCAGAGGAAGTAGCAGTGATGAAGATACAAAGGTACTTGTGCCAAAGCTTACTTTTCAGTGGGAAAAGAAAGCAATATAAATAAGTTTAAAAATATAAAGAAATAAAATGGCAATAGGTTTGGGTATATAGTTTTGGGGAAGATCTATATAAAGAATCAAAACATGCCAATTGAAAATTTAAAATACCATGTAGGATAGCATCAAAATATGAAACTCTTAGGGATACATTTAATAAAATATGTGTAGGATTTGTACACCTAAAGCCATGAAAGCATTGGTTTTTTAAACCAAATCATAAGAGGGGCACCTGGGTGGCTCAGCCAGTTAAATGTCTGCCTTTGGCTCGGGTCATGACCCCAGGGTCCTGGGATCGAGCCCCATGTCAGGCTCCCTGCTCAGTGGGAAACCTGCTTCTCCTTCTCCCTCTGCCTGCTTCTCCCTCTGCTTCTGCTTTCTCTCTGTCAAATAAATAAATAAAATCTTATAAAAAACAAAACAAATTATAAGACCTGAGTAAATCACAATATATACTATGTTCACGGATCAGAAGACTCTATATTGCTAAAATATCAATTCCACCCAACTTGATTTATAGATTTAATAAAATCCCAATCAAAAGTTCCTAAAGTGTTACTTAGAAATTTATAAGATTCAAAGATTTATATGAAAGTGTAAAGGGTCTAGAATAGCCAAAACAGTTTTAGAAAGGGACTAATTAACAACTCATGATATGTAATTTTAAGACTTGCTCTTGGGCTACATTAATAAAGTGAGGGTGAACATATAGATTAGTGGATAGATTAGAGAATCCAGAAATAGACCTATACATATATGGATGATAGTTTTTTTGGCCACGGGGCCAGGATAACTCAATGGGAAAGGATAATATTTTCAACATACAGTGTTCCCATATCCATATGGGAACAAAATGAGCCCTGCGTGTGCAGACCATGTACAATAATGAACACAGAATCAGTTATATAACACTTCTGAAGATTCTTCCAAATGTACACTTTATCACACAACTCAGCAATACCTTTTAAAGAAATGAAAACTTAGGTCATAGGACAATGACTCAAATTTTTGTAACAAGCTTAATTGTAATAGCCAAAAACAGGAAACACCTTGAAAGTGCATCACCCGTCAATGAATGAACAGATTGCTGGCGTAGCCATACCATGGATAAAAAGCAACAAAAGGAGACTCTAGATTCATTCTAAAAAATGTATGAACCTACAAAAAATAATCATGTGTGAAAGAAACCAGACACAAAACACTACAAATGGTTTGATTTCATTTATTTGAAGGCAGATTATTGATTTGGGGGTGATAGAACTGTTTTATATCTTTTTTTTTTTTTTTTTTTTTAAATTTTTTTATTGTTATGTTAATCACCATATATTACATCATTAGTTTTTGGTGCAGTGTTCCATGATTCATTGTTTGTTCATAACACCCAGTGCTCCATGCAGAACGTGCCCTCCTCAATACCCATCACCAGGCTAACCCATCCCCCTACCCCCCTCCCCTCTAGAACCCTCAGTTTGTTTTTCAGAGTCCATCATCTCTCATGGTTCGTCTCCCCCTCTGACATACTCCCCTTTTCTTCCTCTCCTGTTATCTTCTTCTTTTTCTTTTTTCTTAAAATATGTTGCGTTATTTGTTTCAGAAGTACAGAACTGTGATTCAACAGTCTTGCACAATTCACAGCGCTCACCGTAGCACATACCCTCCGCAATATCTATCACCCAGCCACCCCATCCCTCCCACCCCCCAACCACTCCAGTAACACTCAGTTTCTTTCCTGAGATTAAGAATTCCTCATATCAGTGAGGTCATGTGATACATGTCCTTCTCTGATTGACTTATTTCACTCAGCATAACACCCTCCAGTTCCATCCATGTCGTTGCAAATGGCAAGATCTCATTCCTTTTGATGGCTGCATAATATTCCATTGTGTATATATACCACATCTTCTTTATCCATTCATCTGTCGATGGGCATCTTGGCTCTTTCCACAGTTTGGCTATGGTGGACATTGCCGCTATAAACATTGGGGTACACGTACCCCTTCGGGTCCCTACATTTGTGTCTTTGTGGTAAATACCCAGTAGTGCAATTGCTGGATCGAACGGTAGCTCTAATTTCAACTGTTTGAGGAACCTCCATACTGTTTTCCAGAGGGGTTGCACCAGCTTGCATTCCCACCAACAGTGTAGGAGGGTTCCCCTTTCTCCACATCCCCCCCAACATCTGTCGTTCCCTGACTTGTTAATTTTAGCCATTCTAACGGGTGTGAGGTGGTATCTCATTGAGGTTTTGATTTGGATTTCCCTGATGCCGAGCGATGTTGAGCACTTTTTCATGTGCCTGTTGGCCATTTGGATGTCTTCTTTGGAGAAATGTCTGTTCATGTCTTCTGCCCATTTCTTGATTGGATTATTTGTTCTTTGGGTGTTGAGTTTGATAAGTTCTTTATAGATTTTGGATACTAGCCCTTTATCTGATATGTCATTTGCAAATATTTTCTCCCATTCTGTTGGTTGTCTTTTGGTTTTGTGGACTGTTTCTTTTGCTGTGCAAAAGCTTTTTATCTTGATGAAATCCCAATAGTTCATCTTTGCCCTGGCTTCCCGTGCCTTTGGCGATGTTTCTAGGAAGAAGTTGCTGCGGCTAAGGTCGAAAAGGTTGCTACCTGTGTTCTCTTTTAGGATTTTGATGGACTCCTGTCTCACGTTTAGGTCTTTCAACCATTTGGAGTCTATTTTTGTGTGTGGTGTAAGGAAATGGTCCAGTTTCATTCTTCTGCATGTGGCTGTCCAATTTTCCCAACACCATTTGTTGAAGAGACTGTTTTTTTGCCATTGGACATTCTTTCCTGCTTTGTCAAAGATAAGTTGACCATAGAGTTGAGGGTCCATTTCTGGGCTCTCGATTCTGTTCCATTGATCTATGTGTCTGTTTTTGTGCCAGTACCATACTGTCTTGATGATGACAGCTTTGTAATAGAGCTGGAAGTCCGGAATTGTGATGCCGCCAGCTTTGCTTTTCTTTTTCAGTATTCCTCTGGCTATTCTGGGTCTCCTCTGGTTCCATACAAATTTTAGGATTATTTGTTCCATTTCTTTGAAAAAAGTGGATGGTATTTTGATGGGGATTGCATTGAATGTGTAGATTGCTCTAGGTAGCATTGACATCTTCACAATGTTGATTCTCCCAATCCATGAGCATGGAACGTTTTTCCATTTCTTTGTGTCTTCTTCGATTTCTTTCATGAGTATTTTATAGTTTTCTGAGTACAGATCCTTTGCCTCTTTGGTTAGATTTATTCCTAGGTATCTAATGGTTTTGGGTGCAATTGTAAATGGGATCGACTCCTTGATTTGTCTCTCTTCTGTCTTGTTGTTGGTGTATAGGAATGCCACTGATTTCTGTGCATTGATTTTATATCCTGCTACTTTACTGAATTCCTGTATGAGTTCTAGCAGTTTTGGGGTGGAGTCTTTTGGGTTTTCCACATACAGTATCATATCATCTGCAAAGAGTGAGAGTTTGACTTCCTCTTTGCCGATTTGGATGCCTTTGATTTCTTTTTGTTGTCTGATTGCTGTGGCTAGGACTTCTAATACTATGTTGAATAGCAGTGGTGAGAGTGGACATCCCTGCCGCGTTCCTGACCTTAGGGGAAAAGCTCTCAGCCTTTCCCCATTGAGAATGATATTCGCTGTAGGTTTTTCATAGATGGCTTTTATGATATTGAGGTATGTACCCTCTATCCCTATACTCTGAAGAGTTTTGATCAAGAAAGGATGTTGTACTTTGTCAAATGCTTTTTCTGCATCTATTGAGAGGATCATATGATTCTTGCTCTTTCTTTTGTTAATGTATTGTATCACATTGATTGATTTGCGGATGTTGAACCAGCCTTGCAGCCCAGGAATAAATCCCACTTGGTCCTGGTGAATAATCCTTTTAATGTACTGTTGGATCCTATTGGCTAGTATTTTGGTGAGAATTTTTGCATCCATGTTCATCAAGGATATTGGTCTGTAATTCTCTTTTTTGATGGGGTCTTTGTCTGGTTTTGGGATCAAGGTAATGCTGGCCTCATAAAATGAGTTTGGAAGTTTCCCTTCCATTTCTATTTTTTGGAACAGTTTCAGGAGAATAGGTATTAATTCTTCTTGAAATGTCTGATAGAATTCCCCTGGGAAGCCATCTGGCCCTGGGCTTTTGTTTCTTGGGAGATTTTTGATGACTGTTTCAATTTCCTTAGTGGTTATAGGTCTGTTCAGGTTTTCTATTTCTTCCTGGTTCAATTTTGGTAGTTGATACGTCTCTAGGAATGCACCCATTTCTTCCAGGTTATCTAATTTGTTGGCATAGAGTTGCTCATAATATGTTCTTATAATTGTTTGTATTTCTTTGGTGTTGGTTGTGATCTCTCCTCTTTCATTCATGATTTTGTTGATTTGGGTCATTTCTCTTTTCTTTTTGATCAGTCTGGCTAGGGGTTTATCAATCTTGTTAATTCTTTCAAAGAACCAGCTCCTAGTTTCGTTGATCTGTTCTACTGTTCTTTTGGTTTCTAGTTCATTGATTTCTGCTCTGATCTTTATGATTTCTCTTCTCCTGCTGGGTTTAGGCTTTATTTGCTGTTCTTTCTCCAGCTCCTTTAGGTGTAGGGTTAGGTTGTGTATTTGAGACCTCTCTTGTTTCTTGAGAAAGGCTTGTATTGCTATATACTTTCCTCTCAGGACTGCCTTTGCTGTATCCCAAAGATTTTGAACAGTTGTGTTTTCATTTTCATTGGTTTCCAGGAATTTTTTTAATTCTTCTTTGATTTCTTGGTTGACCCATTCATTCTTTAGTAGGATGCTCTTTAGCCTCCATGTATTTGAGTTCTTTCCGACTTTCCTCTTGTGGTTGAGTTCTAGTTTCAAAGCATTGTGGTCTGAAAATATGCAGGGAATGATCCCAATCTTTTGGTACCGATTGAGACCTGATTTGTGACCTAGGATGTGATCAATTCTGGAGAATGTTCCATGGGCACTAGAGAAGAATGTGTATTCCTTTGCTTTGGGATGGAATGTTCTGAATATGTCTGTGAAGTCCATTTGGTCCAGTGTGTCATTTAAAGTCTTTATTTCCTTGTTGATCTTTTGCTTAGATGATCTGTCCATTTCAGTCAGGGGGGTGTTAAAGTCCCCCACTATTATTGTATTGTTGTCAATGTGTTTCTTTGCTTTTGTTTTTTTTTTTTTTTTTTAATTTTTTATTTTTTATTTTTATTTATTTGAGAGAGAGAGAATGAGGGATAGAGAGCACGAGAGGGAAGAGGGTCAGAGGGAGAAGCAGACTCCCTGCTGAGCAGGGAGCCCGATGCGGGACTCGATCCCGGGACTCCAGGATCATGACCTGAGCCGAAGGCAGTCGCCCAACCAACTGAGCCACCCAGGCGCCCGTTTCTTTGCTTTTGTTATTAATTGCCTTATATAATTGGCTGCTCCCATGTTCGGGGCATAGATATTTACAATTGTTAGATCTTCTTGTTGGATAGACCCTTTAAGTAGGATATAGTGTCCTTCCTCATCTCTTATTACAGTCTTTGTTTTAAAATCTAGTTTGTCTGATATAAGGATTGCCACCCCAGCTTTCTTTTGGTGTCCATTAGCATGGTAAATGGTTTTCCACCCCCTCACTTTCAATCTGGGGGTGTCTTTGGGTCTAAAATGAGTCTCTTGCAGACAGCATATTGATGGGTCTTGTTTTTTAATCCAATCTGATAGCCTGTGTCTTTTGATTGGGGCATTTAGCCCATTTACATTCAGGGTAACTATTGAAAGGTATGAATTTAGTGTCATTGTATTACCTGTAAGGTGACTGTTAACTGTCTGTTGTCTGTGTTCGTTTCTGCTCTTTGCTGCTTTTAGGTTCTTTCTTTGCTTAGAGGACCCCTCTCAATATTTCTTGGAGGGCTGGTTTCGTGTTTGCAAATTCCTTTAGTTTTTGTTTGTTCTGGAAGCTTTTTATCTCTCCTTCTATTTTCAATGATAGCCTAGCTGGATATAGTATTCTTGGCTGCATATTTTTCTCGTTTAGTGCTCTGAAGATATCTTGCCAGTCCTTTCTGGCCTGCCAGGTCTCTGTGGATAGGTCTGTTGCCAATCTAATGTTTCTACCATTGTAGGTTACATATCTCTTCTCCCGAGCTGCTTTCAGGATCTTCTCTTTGTCTCTGAGACTCGTAAGTTTTACTATTAGATGTCGGGGTGTTGACCTATTATTATTGATTTTGAGAGGGGTTCTTTGTGCCTCCTGGATTTTAATGCCTGTTTCCTTCCTCACATTAGGGAAGTTCTCTGCTATAATTTGCTCCAATATACCTTCTGCCCCTCTCTCTCTCTCTTCTTCTTCTGGGATCCCAATTATTCTAATGTTGTTTCGTCTTATCATATCACTTATCTCTCGAATTCTGCCCTCGTGATCCTGTAGTTGTTTCTCTCTCTTTTTCTCAGCCTCTTTATTTTCCATCATTTGGTCTTCTATATCGCTGATTCTCTCTTCTGCCTCATTTATCCTAGCATTTAGTGCCCCCATTTTTGATTGCACCTCATCAATAGCCTTTTTGATTTCGATTTGGTTAGATTTTAGTTCTTTTATTTCTCCAGAAAGGGTTTCTCTAATAACTTCCACGCTTTTTTCAAGCCCAGCTAGTATCTTTAAAATCATGATTCTGAACTCTAGGTCCGACATCGTACTAATATCGGTGTTGAGTAGGTCCCTGGCTGACGGTACTACCTCTTGTTCTTTTTGCTGAGGTGATTTCTTTCGTCTTGTCATTTTGTCCAGAGGAGAATAGATGAATGTGAGAACAAAATGCTAACAGGTTAACAACGTCCCCAGCAAATATACTGTATACAAATCAGAAAAGACTTGACACCAGGGGAAAAGAAAGGGAAAGAAAGAAAAAAGAAAGAGAAAAAGAAAAAAAAAAAAAGATAAAAACTAAAACAAAACAATACAAAAAAGGCAGAATATGATCAAATATGATCAGGCTAGTGCATAGATCAGTGCCACACACTAGATTTTGGGCGTATTTTGGTCTGTTAGAAAAAAGTGCCTCCTAAAATTTTAAAGGAAGAAAGACATATATGTACAAAATAAGGGTTGATACAATAAAGGGATGGAAGATGACTGTAAAGATGAAAATTATAAAAGATTTTATAAAAGGACTTGGTAAGATAAGTTGTTTGAAAAAAGAAAGAAGATATAAGAAAAAAAAAAAAAAAGGAAAAAGGGAGAGAATGTGATCAGGCAGGAGACTAGAACAAAGCCATACACTAGTGATTTAGGGTATATTTTGATCTGTTAGAAGAAACTGTACCTCAAAATTTTAAAGAGAGAACAACTTATATATATATGCCAAAAATAAGGGTAACTACTATGAAGGGATAAAATATGACTCTAAAAATGAAAAATAAAAAATGTTTTTTTTTTTTTTAAAAAAGGGATTTATAAGATGGTTGAAAAAGGGAAAAAGAAAAATAAAAAAAAACAGTCAACAAAAATTAACTTTGATGAAATAATGAATCATGGTAAAAAAAAAAAAAAAAAAAAAGCCATGAATCTATGTGCAGTATTCCCCTAGCGCTGGAGTTCTCCTATTCTCCTTGATCGATCAACTTGGTCTTGGCTTGCTGGCTGTTTGTGCTGATCTTCTGGGGGGAGGGGCCTGTTGCCGTGGTTCCCAAATGTCTTTGCCGGAGGCGGAATTGCCCCGCCCTTGTCGGTCCGGGCTAAGGAAGCTGCTCCGGTTTGCTCTCAGGAGCTTTTGTTCCCTGCAAGCTCTCGGTACAGCTTTGGAGGCCCAGGGCAGAAATGGTGGCCTCCCAATCTCCACTTGAAGGAGCTGAGAACTCGGGGCCCCGCTCCTCAGTGTGCCCCCAGAGAAAAGCAGTCACTTCCGTGTCCCCGGTCTCTGGCCGCACTCCGTGCTCACCCGGCCTGTGACCGAGCGTTGCTCTCTCTGGCACCCGACCCCGCGCGGAGTCTCCAAACCCAGCAGATCCCTGCAGTGCGTTCCCGCACCGCTCCTCCCCGGGAAGGAAGGGGAGTCTCCCCGGATCTGCTGCTTGTTGGGTCCCTGCTGGGGGAGCCGTGCCCCGACTGGGCCGCAGATCACAGTTTATGGCAACCCCGAGCTGAGAACCCGCGACTCTGCTCCGTATCTGCAGCCGGTTTCCCTGCTCTGATACCTGGGAGCTCTGCTGCACTCAGGCACCCCGGTATCTCTGTGACCCCAAGGGTCCTGAGTCCACACTGTCCCGCGAGGGTTCCACCCCCCGTTTAGCCACTGCAGCGACGTCCCTCAGCGGAGCCGACTTCTAAAAGGTCCGATTTTGTGCTCCGCGGCTCTAGCACTTGCCAGAAGCGGCCGGCGGAGGCCCCTCCCCCGCCGTCTATCCTCCCGAATATCGCCTCGGATTCACTTCTCCGCAAGCCCTACCTTCCAGTAAGTGGTCGCTTCTCTGTTCAGAGAGTTGTTGCTACTCTCCTGTTCGATCTCCTGTTGAGTTCGTAGGTGTTCAGAATGGTTTGATCCCTATTCAGCTGAATTCCTGAGACCAGACGAAATCTAGGTCTCCTACTCCTCCGCCATCTTGCTCCGCCCACCAGAACTGTTTTATATCTTGACTGGGGTGTTGTTTACAGCCCTGTATATATTTGCCAGGATATATGTTGACTAACAGGGAAGACATCTCCAAGAAAATAACATATTTTAAAAAATTAGGGGCACCTGGGTGACTCAGTCGGTTAGGCTTCTGCCTCGGCTCAGGTCAAGATCCCGGAGTTCCTGGATCAAGCCCCAAGTCGGGCTCCCTGCTTAGAGGGGAACCTGCTTCTCCCTCTCCTTCCTGCTTATGCTCTCTCTCACTCTCTCGCTCTCTGCCTCTCAAATAAATAAAATCTTTTAAAAAATAAATAAAAATCAAAATATTAAAGCCAATCAAAATAATACAAATGCAGAACCTGTTGCTACCTCTACAGCAAGAATCATGCTAAAATTCCTCCAGCTCCATTTACACTGTCTGGAAGGAATGCATACAGCAAAATTTGGAAAAAAAACTACCTCCCCACAGGTGAGAATAGAGAAGCAAAAATAATTGAATCACTTTGCAACAAGAGAAGGAGGGACAGCATCTCTGATGTGGGCAAAGAGAAAAGGCATATGAGACAAGGGCTGAGGAGTAGACAGAGACTAGTTACTTAACTGACTTATTTCGTTTAGCATAATACTCTCTAGCTCCATCCATGACGTTGCAAATGGCAAGATTTCATTCCCTTGTGTGACTGAGTAATATTCCATCTTTTATATATACCACATCTTCTTTATCCATTCATCAGAAAGTGGACACCTGAGCTACTTCCATAAGTTGGCTATTGTAAATAATGCTGCTATAAACAGGCTTTACAATTCAGGGTTAAGGGTTGAATTTTATTCTAATTTACAAAGTGGAGAGGGGTGATAAAGAGTGGATTGTATAATTTGTATTTAAAAAATTCACTCGTTTTTATAGAAAGAGTAGGTGGTGTGAGAGCAAGAGAGCCAACACAGAAAGCATCTGGAAGACTCCTATAGTGGACCAAGAGAGATGTGTCGCATCAGCCTGGTGGGAGTGGGAAATTAGGAGCTTGGCAAATAGAACTGATGATAGATTGGGTGCAGAGAGTGAGGGACAGAGAAAAATTAAAGATGTTACCAAACTTTTTGTCCTGAGCTACTGGGTGGATGTAGTTGCTATTTGCTGAGTTGAGAACACAAGGAGCACAGGTTTGGGTATATAGTTTGGGGGAAGGGTGTACAATTGAGAGCTTAGACTTGAACATCCATCTTCCTGTCAGAAAAAAGCCTCTTAATAGCTTTTTTTTTTCTGTTGTAACTTGGATACATGTTTGCACCCAGTTTATATTGCTCTTTCCTTTCTGCATCCACTTAAACTCAGAAATCCCTAGTGACAGAAATCAAAGTATGTAATGTATTTTATGATGCAGCATTCTTTTTTTTTTCCTTTTTTTGGGGGGGGGTGTAGCATTCTTAATAACAAGAAGACAAAATAAATCACAGGGACAAGGGCAAAAAAGAGCACAAAGTTCCCAAGGGTTAAGGCTGCAAGCAGGTTTTAAAGCCTTTCAAGAGAGAATGTTTGGTAAATGTAAGGTAAAACTGAAAGGAGTAAGAAAAAATGGAAAAGCATTCATTCATTTCTTCACTGATAATTCTCTGTCAAAACTGTATGTTGAACTACTGTATATTAAAACATATGCCCATAAAGTTAAGAAAAATAGTAGGAGCTCTAGAAAAAAGAAAAAAAAATATTATTACCTCCAGAGAAAGAACCGTGTCGTCACTCCTCCAGTAACATCTGGCACATAACAGGTGGTTAATAATGTTTGTGGAACTTAACTATATCCAGTTGTTTTCTGTGTCAGTGAGGTGCCCTCACTGTCATCTCCATTATTATTGTCATCAACAACATCATCAAAACCAATTTTTACTGGGCCCTGAAAGATCTAAGTCACTGATTTTCAAACCTGTAAAGTGTCCTCAGTTTCTGCAGAGAGACTCAGAGACTGTATAAGGGAAAAAGAGAGAATTCGGGCTCCAAACCTCTTTCTTCAGGCTCCATGTGGCTAAAGGAGCTGCACTTGAATGTTTGCAAGCCATGACTGTGGGACAGGTTTCAATAAAGTGCTTTCTTTTTAAAAGTTTTTATTTTATTTCCATTTAGTTAACATACAGTGATATATTAGTTTCAGGTGTACAATATAGTGAGTCAACACTTACATACATTACCCAGGTGCTCGTCACTACAAGTGACGTCACCTCCTTAATCCCCATCACCTATTTCACTCATCCCCCTACCCACCTCCTCTCTGGTAACTATCAGTTTGTTCCCTATAGTTGAGTCTGTTCCTTGGTCTCTCTCTCTCCCCCCCCACTTTACTCATTTGTTTTGTTTCTTAAATTCCACATATGAGTGAAATCATATGGTATTTGTCTTTCTCTGACTGACTTATTTTGTTTAGCATAATACTCTCTAGCTCCATCCATGCCGTTGCAAATGGCAAGATTTCATTCCCTTGTGTGACTGAGTACTATTCCATTGTTTATATATACCACATCTTCTTTATCCATTCATCAGTCAGTGGACACTTGGGCTACTTCCATAAGTTGGCTATTGTAAATAATGCTGCTATAAACAGCATAGGGGTACATGTATCACTTTGAATTAGTGTTTTTGTTTTCTTTGGGTAAATACCTAGTAGTGCAATTGCTGGATCTTAGAGTAGTTCTATTTTTAACTTTTTGAGGAACCATACTGTTTTCCACAGTGGCTGCATCAGTTTGCATTCCCACCACCAGTGCAAGGGAATTCCTCTTTCTCCACATCCTCACCAGCACTGTTGTTTCTTGTGTTGTTGATTTTAGCCATTCTGACAGGTGTGAGGTAATATCTCATTGTAGTTTTGATTTGCATTTCCCTGATGGTAAGTGATGATGAACATATTTTCATGTGTCTTTTGGCCATCTGTATGTCTTCCTTGGAGAAATGTCTGTTCATGTCTTCTGCCCATTTTTAATTGGATTATTCATTTTTGGGGGTGTTGAGTTGTAGAAGTTCTTTGTATATTTTGGATACTAACCCTTTATCAGATACATCATTTGCAAATATCTTCTCCCATTCAGTAGGTTACCTTTTAATTTTGTTGATTGTTTCCTTCACTGTGCAGAAGCTTTTTATTCTGATGTAGTCCCAGTAGTTTATTTTTGCTTTTGTTTCCCTTGCCTCAGGAGACATATCTAGAAAAAAGGTTCTTTGGCCAATGTCAAAACAGTTACTGCCTGGGTTCTCCTCTAGGATTTTTATGATTTTAGGTCTCACACTTAGGTATTTCATCCATTTTGAATTTATTTTTGTGTATGACGTAATAAAGTGGTCCAGTTTAATTCTTTGGCATGTTGCTGTCCAGTTTTCCCAACATCATTTGTTGAAAAGACTGTCCTTTCCCATTGGATATTCTTTCCTGCTTTGTGGAAGTTTCATTAACCATGTAGTTGTGGGTTTATTTCTGGGTTTTCTATTTTGTTCCATCGATCTATGTGTCTGCTTTTCTGCCAGTACCATATTGTCTTGATTACTATAGCTTTGTAATATAATTTGAAGTCCAGAATTGTGATGCCTCCAACTTTGCTTTTCTTTATCAAGATTTCTTTGGCTCTTTGGGGTCTTTTGTAGTTCCATGCAAGTTTTAGGATCATTTGTTTTAGCTCTGTGAAAGATGCTGGTGGTATTTTGATAGGCATTGCACTAAATGTGTAGATTGCTTTGGGTAGTATAGACATTGTAACAATATTTGTTCTAATCCATGAGCATGAAATGTGTTTCCATTTCTTTGTGTCCTCTTCAATTTCTTGCATCAGGGTTTTAGGGTTTTCAGAGTATGGGTTGTCCACCTCTTTGGTTAGGTTTATTCCTAGATATATTATTATTTTTGGTGCAATTATAAATGGGATTGTTTCCCCAATTTCTCTTTCTCTTGCTTCATTATTGGTGTATAGAAATGCAAGAGATTTCTGTAGATTGCTTTTAAGCCCAGGGCTCAGGCTAGCAGGCTTGGAGTAGGCAAGTCCTCAGGAGAACTCGAGGGCGTGGTACCCTGCTAGCTGGTTAGTTAGCAAGTGTCTGGGCAGTGCTGCCTCTTGCATGTGGCTCTGCATTTATGCTGTGGGGCAGGGAAGGAAAATGGTGACGGCCAGCTCCCTTGTTTTTAGAGAAGTCCCCTATCATGCTCTGAAATCAGTACGAACAGATCTGTCTCCTGTTTGCCCCCCATCCTTGTGTGAACTGCCATTTTTGATTGCCTCTCTGCACAGGCTGCTTTCTCTGTAAGGTCAGCAAACCAGCTGTCACTCACCCTCCTGATCAGCCCACCGCTAAGCCAGCTGACTTTTAAAGCTCCAGGCTCCAAGTATACACACTCATGGAATTCAGCCCCTCTGTTTTTCAAAACCAAATGTTATGGGGATTAGTCTTCTCCATGTGAGCTCCCTGGTGCAAGGGCCCGTTTCTCTGCTCTTTCTGCCTGCACAGCTCCCTCCTTCCTGATGGCAGCCTCCCTCTGCCTTTCTGACCTTCCTAAACTTTCAGATGTAGCTTCTTCTCTGTATTTAGTTGTAGAGTTTGTTCTGCCAATCTTCAGATTGCTCTCCAGTTTATTCACTTGGATGTGTATGTTATCTAGTTGTATGCATGGGACAGGGAGCACTCAGGGTCCTCCTACCTCCTACTCCACCATCTTCCCAAGCTCTTGTCTTTTTTTTTTTTTTATTTCGTTTTGAAAAGGGCCAGATAATAAATATTTTAAACATTGTAGACCATATAGCTCAAATATGCATGGTAGCACTAAAATAGCCATGGGCAATACATTAATGAATGAAAGTGGTTATTCTTCAAACTTTACAGAAGTCAGATGGCTAGCTGAACTTGTCCTGTCGTTGTACTTTGCCAACTTTACATCTAGGGAAATTATTTCATTTTTCTCTAAATTTCTGCTTCTCTAGGTTGGTTGCCTGAATCTTGAAGTTGATGTAATTTAGGGTGACTAGGAAATTGGCATGAAAATATGGGTTTTTGTGTAACCCTTGTTAATCTTATAGATTCACACTCTCATTTATTATAGCAAGAGCTATAAAGAACACTCAGAAATCAGAGTGAATATTATTTGAAATTAAGATCTTTTAATATTCCTTTGTGTATGATCAGTTTATAATCTCAGTCTTAAAAATGAACTATTGAATTAAAAAAATAAACAGTGTGAGTGTATGTGTATAAAAGAAAGCAAGTGAGAGATGGCTTATGATTGCTTTTACATTTTTACATATATGTCTGGTGTTTTAATAACTTCAGAACAAAAAAGAAAATAGCACAGATTCCATGGGATCTAATAGACATCTTTGTATTTCTTAACCACAAGGATGGGGGCTAATATCCTGGTCAAAGGTAAGGAAAAGGGAAATTTAGGCTGATAAAATAGGCTGATAAACATTAGCCCAGTGTCTCTACCTTAACATTTAGGGTCAGGTAATTCATTGTTAAGGATGTTTATCTTGGCTTCATAGAATATTTAGCAGCATCCCTGGCCTTTACCCACTAGATGCCAGTAGCACCCTCTACTTTATGACAACCAAATATGTCTGCATTCCTTGACAAATGTCCTCTGGGCAGTGAAGCTGCCCCCAGCTGAGAATCACTGAGCTAGAAGAATCAAGGGAGACTGCTTTTCATGCCAGCCTCAGCCAGAAATTTTATGTCTGCTTTCTGCCCTTTGCAATCACAAATATTTTCTCCTTTTGCAATAGTATCTTATATTGTAGAGGGTAATAAACAAACTATATGCATAAAGGGTGACTTTTCCTTCATTCTTTTATTCTAATGTTTATAGATAGTATTATGAAAAGAAAATTACAAGAATAAATATGTTAAATTATCTCCAGAATGATTCTATATATTTCTGATAGTTTGTATGGACCTTTCACATATATAGCTTATTAAAAATAAAATGGTAGAGGGTGTCAGTTTTGCATTTACCTTCTGACTACTTAGCCTATCAAATGGGAAAATTGCACTTAGTAAAATTCCAGTTTTAAAAAAGAAGCATAATGGGAAAACCATAACAGAAGCCATGTTAAAATTTGCAAACCAGTTCCGTTCAGGTAATTTGTATCATATTCCATAATAATTTCATATCGACTTTTCTGAAATCACTGTATTAGACCTGACTACAAATCTCATCGGCATTTAAACAAATATTTTAAAAACACTTATTTCTTGGGCGCGTGGGTGGCTCAGATGGTTAAGCGACTGCCTTCAGCTCAGGTCCTGATCCTGGAGTCCTGGGATCGAGTCCCACATCGGGCTCCCTCCTCAGCGGGGAGTCTGCCTCTCCCTCTGATCCTCTTCCCTCTCGTGCTTTCTATCTCTCATTCTCTCTCTGAAATAAATAAATAAAATCTTAAAAAAAACCACGTATTTCTTACAAAAGATGTACTCTGTTTATTGTGTCACAGTATAATATGTTTAGAAGAGGGAGTCCAATTCTATATAATCTTGAGAGATTAAACTATCATATAAATTATAGGTTGTTGCATACACAGTGATGTTACTATAAACTTTCAAAGTTCTGATGATTTCAATGAATTCTGAACTATTAAATTTTTAATATATTCATATAAATTCTATGAAATCATTTATATTTATTGAGCATTTAAAATCTATTAGAGCTGGGGCGCCTGGCTGGCTCAATCTGTACAGCATCTGACACCTGATCTTGGGATTCTAAGTTCAAACCCCACGTTGGGTGTAGAGATCACTTAAAAAATATAAGTATGTAAATAAATAAAAAAAATTTTAAATGTGTTAGAGTTAAGGACATATGGGTGAATAAGAAATAAAGATTGATACCTAAAGATCTCACTAATTTAAATATTGACTCAAAGCTTAGTCAAGATGTCTAGAATTCAATAGAGTCAGGCTTGCTAGGAAATGTTATTAGCTCTCTGATGCTTAGGTGCATAGAGTCCTCAAATATGACAAAAAGACTTAATACGCCCACTTTGCCTCATTATTGAAATTCATGTTATTTTGTAGAAATGTAAAAACCTTGGATGCATATGGTACAAACACCTAAACCATACTCAACAAGGTGGAAGCTACACTTATGGGATATTCGATACAATACAAATCATCAGATATATGTTGTTTTTTTGAGCAGGGCCTTTTGGTACATGCAAACACGACTGAAACAAACTCTGCCCTAGGCCACTTAATAGACATAATGCCAAGAATGAAGATAGAGTCTCAGACACTTTTTTTACATAGAGGTTCATCCAAAGTGTGCATTAGAGACATGAGATACCACAGAAATGCAAAGAGGGGAGTAAAAGTGTTATTTAAGGAAACACAGACTTGGGCAGTTTTCACGGACAAGGGACCTTTCAATGGCATCAGAAACCCTGACATGTTTTAAATGACAGGCAGAAATATGCAGTTGAATCGCAAGAACACAAGAAATGTGTTTACTCTAACTGTATTGTAGCTGTGTGAGTGAGTACAGTCTCAGTGGGTCACAAGACCGGAAAAGCTACTGACGAGTTGAAACCAAGTGGTTGAAAGCCTCAAACATCACACTAAAAAGCAGATAAGCTCTCTGCAGGAGATGGGAAGCAAACAGGTCTCTGCACAGTGCATTTCAAATGCCACAAAAATGTTTATCGCTAGCAAGTCCACTTTTAGGAAATCCTAGTGAAAGATTTAGCTTAAATGGAGATCTTAGACATATTGTTTATAGTAATACAAAGCATAATAATTTATAAGCTTACCAGTAGGGGTGGATTCAGTAAATTGCCATCCATTTACTAACCAGAATGCAAGCTCTATGTGTACAGGGTCTTTTTTTCTAGTTTGTTACAACAGTATATATCTCTTCTAAGACTAAGACAGCTGTTTAATAAATATTCATCCAATGGATAAATAACTGAATGAATATTCTTAATATTAAATATACACGTGACTCCCCACTTTCTTATATAATATGCTTTTGAAGAAAGGGTATGTGGGATAAAATATAAAATAGCCAAACGTCAAAAAAAGCAACAAGATTTTTCAATACCAAGAACTGAATGCTTTATGAAATCATCAAATACATCTGCCTGTTAGACATAGGTAATAAAAATATATTTCTAGTGTGCATTTACATCACCGATTTTATTTTCCAACATAATATAACATTCAAAATGAGGTTAAAGTGTCACTTTCTTGAATGTATACTGTTATCTTTTTTCAAATACGGTATTTTCTTTCAAGTATTTTTTTATTTCTGTCTTCTATCTTACTAAATAAGGAAGAAATGCAAGTAAATATTCAAATGCATATTGAATGTATTTTAATACATTCAACAACAACAATGTTGATGGTATTGGATCAGAACTCTTTCTTGGCTAATAGGCAACATCATGATGTAATGATGTTTAACTTTCATCAGTGGATATACAAAAGACCAAATGTGGTTTCTAAAAGGCAGATCATGAGCATCAGCTTGTGAGAGTGTGGGCTATCTAGAAGTTGAATGTAAAGTTGGTATAAAATTGGGGCAAAACAGCTGATCAGTCACCTCTAAGCTCTGAATCAATGGAGTAAGAATTTCCTCATGGTGCATGACAACGATTCACATGCCTCCCCCTCAGAGATACTGAGTTCCTTGATCCACACTACACCACAAATCCGGGTTTTTAGCAAGAAACTGGGGCGTTCCTGGTGTAGGATACCCGAGACAAAGAAACATGTAATATGTGAGGAAAGCATATTATGATAATGCACACATTTTTGGTTTCTGGTTGTCTTAATGCTTTACTTATGTTGCATTTTTTTTGGTATTTCAAGCTTATTGACATGATTCAAAGACTTTTTGAAACTGCATCAAGGACCTCCACTTCCTCAGCTTTGCCTCCTTAATCTCCTTGAAATGAATAGCATGAATAATCTTTTGCCTTCATACTTATTTTTGGAGAGTGTAGATAATAGGAATTTGTCTAGCTCTGGCTTTTTTAGCCTCAGGCTACTCGGTAACGACTTATAACTATTCCTTCCATTAGTGTGTCAGTTTCTCTCTATCCCAAGGAAGAGACCATAATGGGGGTTGCAGAGGATGTGTTTTCTTTGAAACCAAAAAAGCTACAGCAGTTAAAATACGGATAAAATCCTGTCTTGGCAGGATTCAGATACTATTTCAGGTTCAATGTTAAATAAAGGTTTTCTATAGCTGAAAGTTTTTATATAATTAGCTATAGCTCAGCTTATGTTACATTATAATAAAAGTGTTATTTTGCAAGGCAGGAAAAATCAATTGGAGTTTTTTTTTCTCTGAAGCCTGTGTACTTATATTAATACTTCACCAGATACATAATATGCATTTTTCCCTGTAGTATTCTTCCACTCAGGAGTGAAATCTTACTAAAAAAATTCATGTATTTCAGAAATGAATAATGGAATTCAGAATACTCCTTCAAATAGAATGTTAAATTTTGGATGAGATTAAATATAATAAAACAAATCCATGAGCAAACCAATTTATTTACTGATCATTAATAGATACTTATAATTATCTTGAAATTATGTAAGTTAATAAATATTTCACTAGTATGTTCCAGGCCAGATGAGTCTAAAAATACTTGAAAATCTCTCAGTGACCAAATTCTATGTACTTGTGGACATTCTTTTTGTATTCCCTGATAACTGTGTATCATAAGGGGCCCTTGGAAATTTTTCACGTTTAACCACAATTAACAAAACCAAAGCAAGAGCAGTTAGATGAAGATAATACACTATCGGGACAGAAATATAAAGTTATAAATATCAGTTATCTGGAGTGCTCGTGAGGAAAGTTTATTTGTAAAGTAACAGAACTACCCTACTTGAAGTGACTTAAACAAAAAGGAGTTTCTTTTCTTTTCTTTTCTTTCTTTCTTTCATTTTTTCTTTCTTTTTACTTTTTCTTTTTTTTTTTTTAATTAAGAAGTTCAAGCATAGCTGGGCTATTTCCCTGTGCATTTTCTTCACTCAGGGAGGCAATAACCACTTCCTAAAGGATGTTGGCTGCAGCAGCTCCAACCTACATTTTCTTTTTCCAGCAAAACCTACAGAAAAGAGATTTTGTTTTACCAAAAGATTCAGTGAAATGGTGGGATTGAGAGTAGGTGTTCCAAACTGGGTCATGTAGCAGTCTACGAATTAGGGCAATAAGGATGTGCTATTGACTGAGGACTGACTCATGGTCCCATGCTTGGAGCTAGGGTTAGAATCCGTGTCAGCTCTGCAAGGAACATTGGACTCAGTGTGAAGAGAATGGTTCCCCCACAGTGTGATACACATCTTGTCAATGATAAAATGGAAAGTGGGTAGGCAGAAAACTCAGATATTCATCACAATGAAAATTGCTCCATATTTGGTTTAAGATTCGATGGAACAGGATTAATGTACTGTTTGTTATTGATCAGTTTATAAATTCCATGACTTCATCTTTACCCTGCATCCTGTTGCTTGATATTTGAACAGGCAGTTAATGGCAGCTGATTCTGTATAGTAATAGAGGCTGTCTTGTGGTGAACAAGTGGGGAAAGAGTGAGAGAGAGAGAGAGACCTTTTTGTCATTCTCCTTCCATTCTCATCTTCTCTTGAATATACAGGATTTTTACTATTTTTTTTTGAATCATCAGTATTAACCCATACCAGCTCTGCAGTCCTATTTCAGAAGATATTCCCAACATTTCCAGAACTAGTGTCACTGCTTTGTTTTACCCAGCCTGCAAAGAAAACTAGAGTTAATTTGTTGTTAATGAAATGAAATCTCCAATGCAAACTCTTATCTCTATAATTAAGGAAGCTATTTTATTTT